>NC_056734.1:327295410-327555410 GCF_019279795.1 Protopterus annectens | reverse complement strand
AGAAAAGGCACTTTGAAGCTGATGCTGATCAATTCTACAACAAGTGTTTAAACTACCTAGACAAGTGGTATAATTATCAGGATTCAGACTTTCAAGCAATGAGGACTTTAACCTTGAAAGAACCAGTGATGTGGAGCTTATTCGAGGAAATTGCAGACAGGTTGCGCCTTAACATTGACAAAGACAAGTACTATGATGACTACTGTATTCTGTGTGATGTTCAAACAGAGCTGGTGGAAAAAAATGGATGAGTGGTCGATTGATGGAAGGATTTTTTCACAAATTGACACATAGGAAGTGTGGTGAGGAACTCTTTAAAGTTGTATCCTTTGCATTTTCTACACCTGTGTTGAATTCTTCATGTGAACGAACTTTCAGTGTGATTAATTTTTTGTAGACCAAAGGAAGAAATCGTCTGGGACTTGGTGTTTTGCGAGCTGAGCTGGCTGCAGGTGTGCAAAAATTTGAGGTACAGTTGTTCTCAGTTTCATGAATTCTTGATGAAGACACCCAAATTGTTGGCAGCTGCAAGATCTGATCAGAAATATATTTTTAAGCGCAAATAGTTTTCATGACTCTACCAAAGCACACAGAATGAACATTTGAATAATTAGTTTACAGATGTATTATTGTTTTTAACTTTTTCTGTAAATAGTATTCATTGTACAATCATTATGAATATTAACATATCAAAGACTGATAGTCTCCGAGTTGGACAGCACTTAGGCCAAACAACATGGTTTGTGTTTAACATTAACATAGCATCTTCAGGAATTAGCCTTATGTGAGGTGGCAACCCTATAGGGGTACCATGGAAGGATAGGGAGAGTGTCTGTTGAAGGATTTCAAAAGGCTGAATAAGTGGGCAGAAAGGTGGCAATAGAGGATTGTATCAACCATATGCAAAGTATTGCATTTAAGCCATAAAAACCTTTGTGTGAAGTGTCAGATGGAGGATATGCAAAACTGCTAGAAAACCAGTAAACTGATCTAGAGAGGTTAAACACAGCTGGACTGGACCAGAAGGAGCAAGGTAACACAGTAGGTCAACAACAAACAGAATGCAGTCGTATGTTCTCTGAGGGATAGACTCCACAAGCAAAGCATTATTGCTTCTGGCTTAATAAGCCTCAGTCAGGCCATATCCTGAGTACTGCATAATGGTTTAGAGGCCATACAAAAGAATGACCATCATGCTGCTGGATGGTGGCAAGAAGGATGTTAAATAAGGATCTGAGGGATGAAGGGGGAGGAATATGGCTAGAGATTAAAGCAGCTAGACTTCATCTCACTCAAGGCCAGTAAAGACGGTGCATGCATAATATTTGTGTTCAAGATCATGTCAGAGAGATAGAGAAATGTAAAAGTGTCACCCTGAACAACTAGAAGGAGAGGGAAGGAGGTCAAACTGTCAGCAGATTGAGGCAACTAACTTCTTCCTGCATTTCTAAAAGTGCTTCTTCACAGAGAGGACATACATAGCACTGGAATTGTCTACAGGAATGGGATGGGGAGGGGGAACCCTATTTTATTTATTTATTAATTTATTGCTATTTGATAACCAGGTAAGTGATTGGTCAGATGACCCTTTTCAGCCACAGCCCCAGCCAAGATCACAATTTACACATTTACAAATGCAATAACGAGTAAGACAGCTAGTGATACAGAGTGTCACAGCATAAAATAATTTATATCCTTCAGGCAGCATGCATTGATATTTACATGGTATAGCATTTTATGCATTGATATTTATATGGTATAGCATTTTATATATGAAGGTATTTTACATCCTTTAGGTAGAATGCATTGGTATTTATATGGTATAGTGTTTTACATTTAAAATAAGAATGACTGCTGATATCACAGGTTACCTTTACAGTAAGAAGATTACTAACCATTGTCTTGAAAACATGTTCACCAGGTTGCATCAATTAAATGTTGTCTTAGTTTGGTCTTAAAAGTTTCCAGTGTTCCTTGCTCTCACACTTCACCTGGTAAGTGATTCCAGAGGGAAGATCAAGTGATGGAGAAATATGTTTCTCACTGGGGTTTTGAACTTTGGTCTGATGAAGGAGATAATATTTTCAGTGTTGCCCCTCAGATAGTAGCTGGGGAATTTGATCTGGAGTTTGGAATGTTGGGGGGGGGGGGGCAATAGCACTGAATGAGTATTTTAGATAATAACTTGTCAAACAGGAATTTGGCCTTAGAGTTGATTGGAATCCATTTGAAGCCAGCTAGAAACCTGCACTAGCATTTATGGGAGTCTACTAATGACAAATCTAAATACTTTGTTCTCTACTGTTTGAAGTTGTGGCTATTGGAAGTAGAGTGAAAGGTGAGTACAGAAAATCTATATTCCGGTTTCAAGATGAGGACATATCTGGCTAGTAAAGTTTTAGTTGGATGAGGGTTTTAGTCATTTCCATATCAATATGCTAGGATAAGGTTAAGGAGAGGTCAAGAAATAGTCTGGAGATATCTTTGTTCTTGCACTTTTGTTATGGTGTTACCTTCTCAATCGGAAAATAAAATGTAGTCTTTGGAGTGATGCAGAAACCATGACACTGAATTTGTTAGCATTTACTAATTACTTTGGATTCAATTGCAGACAGAGTTAATAGTGCATTGAAGTTTTTCTTGTAGATTGACATACTTTTTGTGAGATTCAAGGATCAGGAGGCTGCCTGCAAACATTACAATGTTAAAGCCATGAAAAGTAAGAATAGAAGGGGTCCTACTATGGAGCCTTGTAGTAGGCTAGTATGCAGCACAGCAACTTTGGAGGAACTGGTATTGTGGAATACCTGGAATGTTCTGCTCTACAAGTAATTTTTACATCAAAATCAAAAAATGAGCTTGGCTAGTTTTGAAGTAGAATAGAATGATTAAAGGTTCAAAATGTTTTTGCCTTTTAAACTGTAGTAAACTGCTTGCAGGTGCTACAGTTTATTCCACACATGGAGTGCTAAAATGCTTCAGTTGAAAAGAAATGCAATGTAGCAAGTAGCTCCCAAACTTTATGCCACACACATAGTACGTTATGCTTCAGTTCTGACCACAAATGCAACGCACAACACTGCAGACCAACTGGCATCTGACGATGACACTTTTCAACCAGGGTTACTGCCCCCTTCACCTCAACCAAGATAGCAGACAGCCTGAGAATGGCAAAAAAAAAAATCTTCTGCCTCCCATTAACATCGCTTTTAAATCACAACATGGGTGGAGAAGTAGGTTGACTGGGTGGAGAAAGGTGTGGATAGAATCTCTACAAGAGAGTGACTTTGTTCCTAGTGTTGCCATGAGCTTACTATACACAGTCACCTATGGGAGAGTGTGTGTGTGTGTGTGTGTGTGTGTGTGTGTGTGTGTGTGTGTGTGTGTGTCTATATATATATATATATATATATATATATATATATATATATATATATATATAGTGGTTACTTTCCCAGAAAGGAAAGACACCACTTGGCCACCAATGAAAAAACCTCAACCATAACAAATTACAACCATCAAACAGGGGGCTTTGCCCTCCACACCCCCTACTTAAGTATACCAACTCTGAGATGAGATTACACTACAGCAGAGAAAGGGCAAAATTCACCATGGTGGCCAGGTGGTTACTTTCCCGAAGAGGAAATATGATGTTCTGGGACTTCGTGCTTCTGCAGTTACGACGTTTGCATCCTACTGTTTACAGAGTTGACAAACTGGACTGAACTGTTATGAAGGTAAACCACACATATACACACACACACACACACACACACACACACACACACACACACACACACACACACACACAGAAAGACATAAAATATAAGCAGTTCCTTTATATTACTTACGTATAATATGCTCATCAGATAATTAGATAAGATTTTAAAAAATTGAAAAAGCATCCAATGGTAAAAACATCAAAATGTGATCATTTGATTTAAAAATAGCAAAAGGTATTTGATAGTATTTTCTGGAACTCAGGTCATTAGCACATCACTGTTAAGACTGTTGCAGGTCTAGACATATCATACCTGATAATTTACCATAAAAATAGTGACGTGTACGATTGCATTATTGAAGTTATATGAGCATAAGTAAGTAAAATAACCAGTTTAATGTTGCTGGGCATATTATCACTAAACAAATTATATTGGAGTTATGGCGATAAGTCTGAAACTTTGACCAGCCAATAGTCATAGATAGCATTTTCTATTGCACAAAATATATAAAGTGTGGGACTGCACATGGGCAAGATGATTCAGAGACGCAAATAAGGCACACATTAGGCAAAATGGTGAGGTTTTATGTAGGGTATACAAATGACTGTATAATGAAATAGAAATAAGGTTCTAAATGCAAATGACATGCAACATATATGCAAATGACACCATCAAAGATGGCAGAGCAATTCAGAATTGTATAAAGTAAGTGTGCAGCACTGTAGTGATAGCTGTTCTGTACACTGGAAATTACGAGTGTACAGGACACTAGAAATTACATAATAGTAGCAGTTATAACCCCTTACAGCCCCACAGCATGTGTTATTGTGTGCTGTCACAGCCAGTGCCAGTGATGAAGCATACCACAGTGCTTTACACTAAAGCAAATGGCACTGCTATTGACTAACATACCACCTTTGACTGGTCATCAGATCATGGACTGCTGCTGTGGATAGCAAGACCATATTTCAGCTTATCCACATTGCATTGTTTACGTGCAGAATCAAGGGGATTTGTGGACCACCCAACCTTGTGATGCAAAGTGTACAGGTTAAATAGTTTATTACAAGAATGTAGTATATTGATGCAAGAAGGGGTATCGTGGTAACAAGCTTGTAGTTGCACTATATATATATGAAAAGAGGGATCACAACACAAAAGGAGATGGATGGGCATCTTATGAGGTTAAGGGGCAGTATCTATTTATATGGGCACCCACTGTCAATTTTGCTCACACATTGACAGGCATGTGTAACTCACAGTTTCACATAATTTGTCATGGGCACATGAGACAGGCAAGGACTAGAAACTTTCATCACCCAGAAGTCTGATCATCTACTGCAGACCCTCTACATACAGCACATACACCTTGGACAAAGGTAATGTGGACATTACTATTTAAGACAAGGTTTGGCAGAGAATGGTACAGAACATCAGTACCATAGATGGCCATATTAAGAATCAACATCATATTCAGCAAAGGGTAACCGATATGATATATTGAATACCATGAACAAAGCACAGGACATTGCCAGGGACATGTCCACAGCAGGAGGTGGACCACCAACAAACAGGAAGCTCAGAGAGTGGAGAAGTTTCCGCTGTCACTGGCTGTAGAAGAGGCATGGAAATATCCAGTTGTACCTGTATGTGATTGTTGAACTGGTGACAACTGCACAAGTGTCTGTAGGGCATGCACCAGGTTAATTTTAACCATTACATTATTATATAGTAGGATGCAGTCAATGCATACCTCTTAACCTCTTAGCACAAGAAATCTGGACAAAGCCTAAAAATAATGGGGGGCAATGGACCGAAAATAGGAACAGATTTTAAATATTGCTCTTATAAACTTAGAAGTTGTTAGAATAGCATGATGTTTTTTGAAGGATATGAAGTCTGAAACTTAAATACATGCCATTAGTAGAGATTACATTCCTCTGTGATTTGCCATAAACAGACCAAAAATATGAGGCAAAAATCTGGACAGTTGAGAGGTATGAGTCAATGTGAAATAGGATTTATTCAGCAAGAGGATTCTGCATATCTGTCTACCAGGCACCTCTATTGTGCACTTGTAGCACCCTGCACAATAAGGTATGTAGGTGTCAATATGCCATTCAAAAGGCTCTGTTTATTACAGTACTGACATTGTTGTTATGCTTTCACAGAGTTTAGTAATGGGGGTCCAGCATAAACAACACCTGCCTGTTGTCAGCTAGTCATCTGTGGCTCCTGCTGCTGCTGATGGCAGCATGTACATGGCACAGTCTGATGACACAGTTATACTGTCAGCCACACTAGCAGTGAAGGACTTACATGCATCTCCCACATACAAGGAGCACCATCAGACACTGACTCAAATTCCAGCCTTACTAATGCTTTGCAGATATGTTTTAATTATGAGCCCAGATCCTCCCCTAGACTATACAGGCATCACCAGTCCAGCTGAAGTCTGTGAGCTACACTTTCTCTGAGAAGCATGTGCAACATACAGGGGAAGGTGTGCTGGTGTGAGGCACTGCTAGGACTCCAGGTCTGTCACTGATCTGGATGCAACACATGGAATTAATTATCTCATGTGCAGGTCATTGATCTGGTCACAGACACACACAAAATTATGGATATAATGAGTGTGCTGCATGCCCAGTGGGATGACATTTAGCACCCACACAGTGACTCTGAGTACAGGAACATGGAGAATATACCATTTGTCTGGTCAGTGGTAGATAGTATGGTACCATATTGGTGCATCTATATGACAGATGGTAAGTGTCCTGAGATATACCACTGCAGGTTTTCTTCTCTTTGAGAATGAAAATGTCTAGATATGAGGTGGATGGTCACAGGCCAGGCATACCCAGATGACACACACCAATTTGAGACAACATCATTGTTAGCACTGCCACACAGAAGCCACCAGACCTGGTCATGGTAAATCCCATATACATGGGCACCGATGTTCATTAAGTTCCACTAATCAAACACCTCACTAGACTGCATACTCTTGCTCCTGAACACTGAGCTGCAGTGCAAGGTTAGCTTAGTTTTTTTTTTTTAATCTACTCAGATGTTTCTTAGAAGCTTGCCATATGTTATAGTTTGGCTGCTACTTGATGGTGCTGAAAGGGTCTTCTGGCTGGCTTGGTAGATGCTGAGCTGAGCAGGTTAATACTGGAATAGATGTTTTGAGTTGCTGCTGTTTTTATCTTAGTGGGACTTGGTTTTGAGCTGAGCTAAAACTGTTGCAGGAGAGGATTTGAATCATATGCTGGCATTCCTAAGGTTTATGAGGCTGGTGTCATGTAAACTTGCACCATGTGGATTCTTTGGAGAGATTTGGGAAACTGTGTTTGTATGTCCTAACTACTGCTTGAATGACAATGTGTTTGGTAAACAATATTTTATAATGTTTTAAAAGATCATTTCTGACTTCATTTTTCTTTGCTTTATGACTTCATGCATAAATGCCTCTAAGTTTTAATGTCAACCAGTTTTTTGAAAAGCAAGATGAACTGATGAAGTATATTGATCAATTCTGTGTTATGATATAGCAGCTGTCTTGTTTCTGATATTTCCTAACATTTTGACTGCTTTTGCTACAATGTTACTTTAGAAAGCCACAATTAAATAGTTGCTGTTACATTGGATTTTGTATTTAATCACCTGTAGGTTGTTAATTACTGTTATTTATAGTAGCACTTCTCAGCACTTGTGTTTTCCAACTTTGTTATTGTTCCCTATTTATGCTGTTAAGCATTTTATGCAAATTTACCTCATTTACACCCATTACATATTTACTGGTTCACATGTATTTATTTATTTAATTAATTTTTTGTTCTATTCTTTTTGTCTCTGCACCACTGGAAGGGCAATAATTACACATTAACACACACCCTGGAAGGCATTATTGCCCTTAGAAAATTGGCTCTCTGTAAAATTGTTGTGTTTTACTTACTTATTTTTTAAGTACTATATTTTTTTTGTATATTTCTGATGTAAAATAGTTCCTCCGTCTAATGTTCCAAACTTTCTGTAGTATATGTTAATGGTGTTGGGGGATGCATTTTACATCAAAAATATTTAAGAAAATAATATAGTACTTAAAAAAAGAAATAAGTAAAACAACAATTTTACAGACAACATATTTTCTCTCTCTCTTTCTCTCTCTCTCTCTCTGTCCCTCTGTCATACGCAGTCACTTCTGCTTTCATACATGCATTCACTCACACAAGATCACTCTCTCTTTCTCTCTCCATCTCTCTCTATCACACACACACACACATACACACACACACACACACACACACACACACACACACACACACACACACACACACACACACACACACACACACACACACACACACACACACACACACACACACATACACACACACAGAAAAATAAACACACATATACACATACCTACACACACACACACACACACACACACACACACACACACACACACACACACACACATAATTGCAGTCATTAGTTTATTAACATTTTTTTGATCGGGCATTACTTGTACAGTAATACCCTGCTGGAGAATGTTCGTTCTCCAATCAGGGTACTGATGTACAGTTTGCCCATTCTCTAAAAGCACCATAATAAATTAGAATTTCAGCTCATGTGGTTCTGAATCCACTATTTGTGAGAATAGATGGAGTGCCAAATCTATATGACCATTGTACTTTTAATGAATGCTGTATATTTGATGGCTCCTGACATGGGATACCAATCAAGGTACACACACACGCACACACAGACACACACACACACACACACACACACACACACACACACATACACACACACACACTCCCATAGTTCTACATCTTCCCTGCCTCAGACCACATCAAGCTCCAAGACTGCAGGACACAGTAGTACACATTGCCAGTGTTCATGACATAATAGCTCCACTCTGGCTGTGCAAGATATATTCATTAACACCTCACTGATTACACACATCCTGCTACCAGACTGCTTGGTTTCCACATCCACCTCCCACAAACATAGCCCTTATGCTAGCACTGCTGTCTCTTGTCACTGTGTCCACTCACCTGAACAAATGATAGTGACTGTGTCCAATCAACCACCAAACCTGAGTAGGTAAGATAATGTCTGTGGACCAACATAGTCCGTCAATGCACTGCATCACAAAACCTGGAATTGATAACGCATGCATAATTTAATTTTGCTTTGTCTGTATCATAGTCCATAGCTGTGGATCAGATGCTAACTCTTTGACAGTGCTTGAAAATATTTATGCTATGTTTGACTCACACGAGGTTCCATTTCTGCTTGCTACTCATCCTCTATTCCACTGGGTGTGCTATGCCTTGCTGGGATGAGTCCATGTTGCTGAATCATCTAACATATGCATGGAGCCCAGTACAAGTCATGTGAGTACAGCAGTGTCTCACCTGATGCATCTATGCATTAGACGTATAGCTTAAGTTTAGCAACAGCAGTGTCCCACCTAATGCACCTATGCATTAGAAGTGTATCTTAAGTTCAGCAAACACCCATTTCACAATGCTCCATGTCTCTGTATGTGCAATATTGTATGCCATCTCTGCCATGGTCTGGGGGCTGCGGTTAGGAACCATCATCCATAGCTCCAGTGGATATCCAGCATTACCTGCAATATAGAAAGGTATATGTTGCCTGCCATTTGACTGCATTATGACTGTGTAAAGTGAGCTCTGTAGGCACCTTTATTAGCACTTCCTGAAGAGATAACCCTGTGGGAAGTCCAGTTATGGATTGCTGGTACAGGTTAGGGATGTGCTACATGATAAATGGACATAGTATAGATGATATCATGAGGACTGCAAACCATCTGGTCATTTAGACCATACAAGTTCTTCTTACTGATGTATTTGATACCTTGGGGACCAGGTAGGGCTTTGATGTCAATGTATGTATGTAGACTTTAGAAAAAAGGCACTGTTGTGGAATGTATGCATAGTGGTGGTTTTCTTCTCTGCAGTTCTTGGGAACTATGACCTGCTTCTCTTCATGCCAAAGCATAATGCTGAGGAACTGGTGTAGGATATGTGAGGCTGATACCTGTAAAATTTATAGCATGTTCCCCCATAGGCCATTGAAAGGTCCTAGGAGCCAACATTGTTAAAGCTGCGCATACCTTAGTGTCACATCATTGATTTGCTATGATATGTGTGCACTGTCTCACATACCTCTGCTTCTCTACTTTGTGTATCACTTCCCAGGTATATTTTGAATAAATGAAGACACAATCGATGGGACCAGAACTATTTGATCTAAAAAGACTAAAGACTGAAATTCAAAAGATATATATATATATATATATATATATATATATATATATATATATATATATATATATATATATATATATATATATATATCAACTGCTTATTATTTATTTTTCAGGAGGCAAGATCCCCCCACCCAATGCTGCTTCTTATTTATGCCAACCCTTAGATTACATAGAAAGGCAAACTCTAGTCACCCCAAGGGGCCTATTCAACTGTAAATTCACACAGACTGCAGACAGGACTATCCAGAGGTTATTTGAAACAATCCTTTGTTCAATTGTGATTTATTGACCTTTACTGTTACAACGAAGTGCATCTCTGAGTGACAGTGAATAAAGGAAATCCTGTTTTATGTGATTGTCACAACTGGTACAGTGGGTTTGAGCAATGAGAAGCATTTAGGTGACATTCACACTACCTTAAAGCAATAGTTGGCTTGGTAGATGGCCGGACAATGAGCATCCATGGCAGGGAATTCCATAAGTTATGAATACTGCAGCGGGCGAAGGCAAGGACATCTACTGTTATGGTACGATTTTACTCAACTGTACTTTCTATCAGAAAACCTCCAGTCTATAGGAAAAGGAATCATTTTTCCAAAAGAAAAGTAAGGAAAAAAAGAGGCAAGGGCAGGAGAAAAGGGAGAAATCAAAATTTAGCTTGAAAGGACTGAAGAGCATTGCTGTAGAAAAAAAGAGAAAGACAGAAATTGACAACGTGGCTCAAGCTGTGGATTTATAAAGCCATCTGGATGAGAACTGTAATAGGCAATGAATTAGCATTAAAAATAAAGTTTTGTTATTGGAAAATGTGCTATGTTCCCACAAGAATGATCTTGTTATTGTTTGTGAAACATAGTTAAAGAACAATGCATGAAACAAGCTCTTTCAGGGTATAAATGTTTTTACTGTAACAGACATTCTAACAAAAAATAGTTGGAGGTGTTATGATAAGGATTAAAGATTGTTCCAACACCTGTGATTATTACATGTTCAATGATAACACCAATACTGTAAATTGTGTAACTGTGACAATAAAGAAAACCCTGGAACATATAACAA
Organism: Protopterus annectens; assembly: GCF_019279795.1. Taxonomy (NCBI): domain Eukaryota; kingdom Metazoa; phylum Chordata; order Ceratodontiformes; family Protopteridae; genus Protopterus; species Protopterus annectens. The sequence continues at coordinate 327,544,316 of NC_056734.1, read as the reverse complement.
TTGTTCGAGTGTACAAACCACCAAAGTCAGGTGCTGATGACCTAGAGGAATTCATACATCTTTTGCATGAAGCACAGGACAGAAGAATAATAGTGGCTAGGGACTTAAATTTACCAGACCAGAATAATATTGATTCAACAATATTAGTAAGGAAATTTTTCACAGCATATATTCAGGTGCAATAACTGTTTCAGACTGAAAAAAGCCTACCAGGGAAGAGAACACAGTGAATAATCAGGAGGATTCAATAAAGCCTACACAGTCATTTTCTAGAGTGTGTGCATTTCGGCATGATGCACACACTGTAGCAATGGAATTCAGATTAAGTAAGCACAATGTAGAGGCACACACCACCATGCAAACAAGGTAAACACTGTGGCATGCTAATTACAACATGTTTGTTTGTGTCTTTTGGCTTTTCCTGGTTAGGGGTCGCCACAGCGGAACTCCGGTCTGCTAATAATTGGTAGTTGATTTTTACGTGCTGAGTTACCAGCCCTGATGCACAACCTTCAACGAAGGTACGCCCATTCATGCATGTCTCCACACAGAAGACGCTCTAGCTGAGAATCGAACCGGACAGCGTCTTTACTGTGAGGCGACAACGCTACCACAGCAACATAAGCAGCTGAATTTTATGCTAATTAACTAGTTCAATATGGTTTAGCTATTCAACAAGCTACCAAGCATCCATGTAGACACAGTGCTGGCTTTCCTGTGGATTCCAAAACTTTTGGAATACAGACATGGAAAGGAGTCTACACAGAAAGAATGTTAGGGGCTGCTGCTGCTTTAATTAATTTGTATGTGCTACAGGCTGAAGCCAATGCTGCTGCTGCCTGCTAATAGGCCTAGGCTGAGAAAGAGAAGAGTTTTCATGCCCCATTTAACTTTTCACAACCTACATGATGTAAAAATTGTGGACCGCTACAGGCTAAACAGGGGCACACTACAAGAACTCTGCAACCTCTATCATCCACAATGCAGAGCCAACTGAGGGGTACTCATTCCAATGGAAATAAAGATATGTGTAGCCCTTAGAATCTTAGCTAAAAGTACCTTTCAGACACCAAAAGGGGACATGCTGTGTCACAGACATCAGCATCTAGGATCCTCCACCAATTCCTGAATGTTATACTCCAACATGCCAGTGACCACATATATTTTCCACGTAGTTCTGAGGAAAGGGCTAGAAATATGCAGGATTTGTACTGTGTAGCACACTACCCTGAAGTACTGGGTGACATAGATTGCACACATGTAGAAATTAAGGTATCACCCAGGGAATGAGGTAGGCTCTACATTAATAGAAAGAGCTACCACTATCGATTGCCAAGTTGTATGTAATGCCAAGGGAATAATCTTGAATGTGTGTTCTGGTTACCATGACTCACATCTGGCACACCTCTCAAATGTACCAGATGTTTACTAGGGGGATAACCCACAGGAGCATTCACTGAGGGTTACAGGCTATGCACTGAGCTGATGACACCCATCATAAATGCACACACACCCATGGAAGAATCCCATAATAAGGCACATGCTCAGATAAGAAATATCATGTTTTTGGGCTACTGAAGTTACAGTTCTGGTGCCTTGATACATCTGGGGGAGCCCTGCAGTACATCCACGGACAAGTACAGAAATAGTCACAGTATGTGCCATGCTACACAACATAATTCTGGGAAAACAGCTTCAGCAGGATCAGCAAGGGGAAGGGGCACACATCACACAACCAATGCCAAGGTCACCACAGTCACAGGCAGATGAGGAGTCACAGGGAAAACCACCAGCTGCTGTGGGTGTAGCAGACATAGGCATGCTCAGTATACCCTTGCATTGGCAAAGAGACAACACATAGCACACTTGCTTACCACCTAGGGGTCTAAAACCTTCTTCCTACTCACATACATATAGTAACATAGATGCAAGGCAGCTCACACAACCTTTACCTCCCCATGTACTGGCTGTGTACTGCTTGCATCAGACAGAGTCAGCCCTGAACTAAAACTGTGTCAACTGCTGCATTTACAAGGTAAGTTCTGAACCTGGAGTGTTTTGTATAATAATATGACTGTGTGGCATATCCTTGCATTTTATTACTTTGTCCAGTAAGCTAGTTAAAGGCAGGAAATTTGTATAGAACTTACATTAGCATGTGACAGCAGAGGCTTATGTTATTTATATCTGTCCATTACTAAGTAGAAGGCCTCACATATGAAAGATTCACACAATCATACCTCTCAAAAGTAATGATGACCACTGCTTGCCCTCAGTGTTGCACCATATTTTGTACAGAAACATGATTAAAGAGAGAAGTTAGAGACTAATGATACACATTACAGTTTTTGACTTCACAACCCTCACAAGATCATTCACCATAAAGTTGGGAAATGTTGATGCTATCAACTGACTAAGTTCCCAAGGTCAATATAAGTCAAAGGTACAATTACCAGTTCAACACCACAAATGCAGATATAGTAAGCACTAAGTTTGCTATACACCTTGAATATCAACCACAAAGCTTTTGTATCCCTGATGCCAAAAGATAGAAAACATGGATCTGGCACAGTTATCATGACTTGCACAAGGTGTTTTGTGTGTGTGTTGGGGGCAGGAAGCCTAGGCTGACATAAAAGGTCGGTGAGTATGTGTGAGTAAGAAAGAGAAGAATGCAGACATGTGGATAAACCAACAAATGGCCAGTAAGACAAGATGAGTAACTGCTGTGTGTGTCTATAGGGGTCCGCCAGGTGAGACTGGTGTGTGAATGTCTGCATGTACACAGCCAAGCTCTGTGATGGCTCTACATCTCGGTATGTCAGACAGGTGTGAGCCATGCATGGCAGAGGTGGCAGTGCATTGTTGCATCCTCGACCATGAGAACTGGCTATGTCAGGAGTTGCACTAGCATGTCCATGCCCACGCCCACAATTGGATGCAGTGCTGCTACCTGAATGTGACTGATGTCTGCTGGATGAGCTCCCTTTATGGGGATGTGCAGAAACATGACCCCATAGCCTGCCATGTGTGGGTGTGGACAGCACACTCACTGTTGGAGGACTGGAAGTACTGCCACTATGGGAGCATGACCGGGCATGGCCATGTTGGCTGACAGCAGATGATGTGGCTGACCTACTCCCAAGAGAATGCCTTTCCTGTCACAGCAAATGTTCCATCACAGACACTGCTTGGACCATGACATACACCCCATGGTCCTTTACAGACACCCCTTGTTCCAACATGTCATTCATCCAATCCAGTGAATCGGCAACACAGTGGAGGCAGTCACACATGTCGGACTATGCCACATCCACAACCCTGAGTATTTTCTGGACTACCTATGGGAACATGCCTGTTCCTCCATAATGGCCCTAAACAAATGTTGAGTGACATGGGAAGAGACACCTGCAACAGGTGGAAGAGTGGCAGCAGGCCCCATCCAAGCACCCCTATCAATCATCCTGTGTAACACTTTACCCACACTTTGGCTGCAGCTAGACTCAACAAGCACTGAAGCTGCAGTAGCCACACTTCCCTGATCAATGTCCTCGCCCTCCACCTGTCCAATATCTGTAGGCTCACTGGACTGGGTAGGCATAGGCCTACTAGCTGTGCCCAATTGAAATGCAGTGGATGGCTGTATGTCAACCTCTGTGTCAGATTCAACCTCTGCACCCCAAGACTGTGCCTCAGTTTAGCCACCATCATCATCAGAGTCTGCTGATATATTGACATCAGGTGACATAGGACCCACGCTCTCACTGTCATGATCACCTGCGATAAAAGCAAGAAACACAGGAATAAATTAATACCTGCACTAATATAGTGCAATATATGCTAACAAACTAACTGTGCTGCCACTATTACAGACAGAACAGCAATATACAGAACAGGCCTAAGATCAACATCACACCCTACACTATTTATCTAAATTGCTCAGCAGTAGTGACATAAACATGTTTGGCATACCATCTGCAGATGAGATACTCATCTGTAAGCCAGATGGTCCTAGAAGAAGTTATGCAAGAGGTAAGGGCAACATCATCACAATTATCAGTAACACGGGGGTAATACATTTAGCCCTTTATGTGTCCATTAACTAGAATTTCAACAAGAACGTTGCTGATAACTCTAACCTAAACTTATAACTGTACTAATCTTCAATCCCCCCCCAAAAAAAATGTGTGACAAAGAACTATCTTATTGATTTCAATTGTTTTACTATACAACAACATTCAACTGTTCAGACACCAAGGCCTACCTGGAAATACCTCCTGGGACATGCTTGCTGTCTCAGAAACTGTTGTTCTAACATCCAGGATATGCTGTACTGCACTCTCCTGGGAGCTGTCTAGATGTCTGATATTGGCCAGGAACTATTAACTAGGGGTTAATAGTGGTTCCCTAGCAGGCCCTCCCCTGGTAACCATCTGGTCACAGTCCACTGCAACTTCTCTCTTTCATGCAGATGTGATCATGTCAGTGGCTGTGTGGCGCACTTGCTCATATGTCCTGCCGTGCCCACCCACAGCATCAACATCATCTAATATCTGCCACCATATTTGCATCCTATGTGCCGTACCTCCTTTTTCCCTTTCCAGCAGAAAAGCATCATGTTTCTTAAAGCCATCCATAATCGCCTCATTCTTGGCATCAGTGAAATGGGGGGGTCTCCATGGATTGACACACCTGGGTGGCATACTCATAGGTGTCCTAAAAGACAACTGAAGGATAATACAGATAAGCATCATATAACTACAAAATAACTGATTTCAGACAAAACAAAAAAGGTAGGCAGCCAGTATTAACCACTGGAGAAACATAAAACAGTCTAGGCTTTCAGATATTAGCTAAAACATTGTCTTCCCCATAGTGCCTTTTTAGGCAATGCCAAACTGAAAGTACTTCTGGTATAGCAAATTAAAACCAAAACAATCTAAAGGTATTACTGCTCAATGCTAGGAGTCTAAACAAAAAACTCCACTCCCTAGAAGATATTTTTACCCTACAGAATGTTGATGTCTGTGCGGTCACTGAGACATGGTTTCAAGCCACAGAGGACACACCAACAGTGCAAGGTTATAATGCTTTCCACACATTTAAGTCAGCTACTTCACAGCCAGGGACTAAAGGTGAAGGTGTCTCTATTTACATCAAAATTAAATATACCTCAAGGCTGGATAATGCACTTGAGCTGATCCATGTTCAAATCACCATAGGTAAATTCCAGTACCACTTCCTTGCAAGCTATAGATCTATGACCCAGAAAACCCATACCATGTATTTAAACTTAGAAGCACTAACCATCCAACCCAATACCATATTCATGGGTGACTTTAATTACCCCACTGTTAGCTGGGAAACCTATATGACACCAAATGTACAAGCACAGAGATTCCTGGATTTTGCAAACAGAAACTCCCTGGATCAGATAGTCACTACACCAACCAGGGGTGCAACCATACTAGATCTGGTCCTCACTGACATGGGAGACTGCTGCACACTCCCAACTGTAATGCCTTCCATGGTAAGGTCAGACCACAAAATGGTCTCCTTTGAAGTAAAAATAAAACCTGGACCCCCAGCTAAACCTGGAATATTCAGGGACTATTCTAAGGCTAACCTCCTGCTATTAAGTGAGAACCTGACAAAATTTCAATCCCCCATAAACCCTGAGAACAATTATGCCTTTGCAGAACTGTTCACAGAAACCTTGTACAAGCACTTTAATAGCTGCATAGAGGTAGCTGTACCCACCAGGAAGAAGTACAGAACTAACTCAGAAAACAAGCCACCCTGGTTGAATCACAAAATCACTTGGCTGTATAACAGGAGAAAGAAAATCATGGCAAAAATTAAGAGGTGCAACACCCAGCAGGATAAAAGCAGTCTCATCAAGCTAAACAAACAACTCAGAGGACAAATAAAGTCTACCAAAGCCAAATTTGAGGTAAGTTTGGCCTCCCAGGCCAGGCACACCCACAAAGCATTCTTTAGGTATGTCCGCAACCTCAAAGGCAATACACAATTGTGTGCAGAGCTCATTGTAAATGGAGCCAGCTATACAGAGCCAGAAGATATAGCAAACCTCCTGGCTGATAAATTCAGCTCCAACTTTACCCTTCTCTCTCCTTCAACCTTCCCTCAGGAAATATCATCAAATATAACTCCCCCTACTATCACTAGGGAACAGGTCCTTAATGCTCTCTCTAAGACCAAGAACACTGCATCAATGAGCCCAGACAATATCCCAGGATGCCTTCTAAATAGCATGAAACCTGACCTATCAGGATCTCTGGAATATCTATTTAACTGTAGCCTCCAAACAGGCTTTGTGCCTTATGAATGGAGAAAGGCAACAATCATCCTTCTGCACAAACATGAACCATCTACAGACCCTACAAACTACAGACCCATAAGTCTCACTAGTCATATGTAAAGCCATGGAAAGAATTATTATGGAGATGATCAAGAGAGATATAGTAAACCTCCAGACACTGGACCCAACCCAGTTTGGTTTTGTCAAGGGCAGATCATGCCTACTCAACCTGCTTGTTTTTACCAGACTGAGGAGTGGTGATTCATCACTGTGACAAAGCAGAAATTCCCTGAGGCTCCAAGGGCAGAATACATTTTTTCTTACATTTATTTAATTGAATTGCACTTCTTAATGCTTATAGTTGTGCTATACAGGTTACAGCTAATCTACTACATTTTGCTCTGTTATAAAGCTTTTTTTGTACTGTTTCTCTGCATATTTGTATTGTTTTAACTTTATTTTCATTGCTAGATAGTATTTCCTTACTGTAATTACATTTTTATTGAATTACTCAACTGTAAACTGCTTTTTCATACTAAAAGTTGTATTTTCTGTTTGTGAGTGTTCTACCTGTGCTTTTATGTGCATTTTTGTGAGTTTTCTGTGTTCTAGTCAGTTAGCATAGTCTGGATAGAGGCCTGCTGTTATCCAGGGCTGGTTGTTTTGCTTATTGAGATTGCTACATGTTTCTGGCAGCCATCTTCTGCTGGTAGTGTCTTGTCTTCACTGTTAGTGAGAGTAACAGGGTTGCCTGACCTTCTCTAGCACTAGTAATTGGTTGAAAGGGCAGGGGCTAGCGGGATTGGGTAGTAATTCAAGCTCCTAGATTTTTCCATACTTTCTGGTATTTATACCCTGTGTTTGCAGGGTGTTGCACTTGTTTGCTCATTGCGCACTGCCACTGCTCTGTTTTAACTCATTGCAAGGTATCTCAGTTGCATTTTTTTCCCTTACCAGCATGCCTATGTAACTGACACCCTTCCTTGCAACTCATGTGATTTTATCCATCCCTACTCACACCAATAGGTACTCTATTCTGATAGTACCCACTCTACCATCCTTCTCCTCTCTTCCACTGATTCTGACAACCATGGACGGACAATTTCCTGTGGTTTCTCCTGCTAGTCTTGTTGATATGGGCATCCTGAGACAGTGTAGCAACTGCCTCATGTACACGGATAACCATCTTCTTCTACCACCCAGGAACACAATATGTGAGAGATGCAATTACATTAAGAACCTAGAATCCTTGCTGTCTCAATCACTGTCTCAATCACAAGCCAGTACATCTGGCACTGAGAAGGTTGTCTGCACAAACACAACAAACACCACACCTCTAACACCACCCACACATATACAGTACATTCCTACATATGTGGAGGTTCTCAACAAAAACATACCTAAACAAAAGAGACCTCTGAGGCATAAGCACACAAGCACATCACAACCCACCACATCAGCTACCACACACAGTACACATGCCTGTATCTCACAGCCTCTAAGGCCCAGCCACAAACCCAATGTACTAGTCATAGGAGACTCTATCGTCAGACACACAGATGTGCCCCTCACCAGGCTAGACAAGGAAAAGTCACAGTAAGTTGCTTGTCAGGTGCTAGAATCTGCCATATCACTCACACACTCAAGTCTCTCAACAACAGGTACTGTTATAGTCCACGTTGATGTGAATGACTTGAGATGTACCTCTATGGACTATATGAAGAGAGACATGATTGAGCTTTCTGAATATATGTCCCATGCAGGTATGTCCCTAGACTTAGTCACCCAGAATGATTCTTCAGTACAAACAGAAAATGATTGACTTTAACAATTGGCTTAGTTTCTGGTGTCATTCCAAGGGGATCCAGTACCTGACAGCCTGGGAGGACATGACTGACAGACCATGATGCTTTGCCAGAGATGGCCTTCATCTGTCTCCCCTGGGCTTCAGACTTCTGACCAACTCTCTTGCCTCCCCAATAGTGCATTTTTTAGGCAAAGTCATGAGGACAAAACTATCAATGTGAAAAATTCTTCTAAACAAAATTTAAAGTTCATGCTGCTAAACACTAGGAGTCTTAACAAGAAACTGCATTCATTGCAAGCATTCCTTACCCTGGAAGATGCTGACATTTGTGCAGTCACTGAAACCTGGTTCAAAGCTGCGGAGAGCACCCCAAACTTACCTGGTTACTTATCCTACCATACTTTCAGACCCCAAACTGAGGGCTACAAAGCCAAAGGAGGTGGAGTTTCAATATTTATCAAAGATATACACACCTCCAGGCTGGTCAAACAGTATGACGCACAGGAGACACTCCAGGTGCAGTTAACTATTGACAAACACCTGTTCAAGTCATACCTAGCTACAGAGCCCCAACCATGAATCAGGAGGCCCACTCCACCTATTTGGACTTTCTTGAATCCATCAACATTCAACCCTCTACCCTGATCATGGACGACTTTAACTACCCAACCATAGAGTGGGAGACCTATTCTAGCTCAAACATGAATGCCCGGAGATTCCTTGACTTCATCAATGCCAATGCATTGGATCAGCTGGTCAACACCCCCACAAGAGGTGAAAATATCCTAGACCTAGTACTAACCAACATGAGTAGCCATTGTAGCACCCCTACAGTGTCATCCTCCTTGGTAAGATCCGATCATAAAGTAATAACTTTTAAAGTCACCATCTTCCATCATGACCCCCCCCCCCCCCTTGCCAGGGTTGAACAAAAAAACTTTTCCAAAGCTGACTACAACCTCCTGAGATCAGGTATAAGCAGCTTTACAGGCACAATCGCTTCAGTAAAATCAAGCACTAATGTCCATGCCTACACCTAAAAACTATATGAGCACCTGTATAGCTGAATGGGCTCAGCAATACCTGACAGGGCCAAGTCATCTTCCTCAAGGAAGAGTAAACCTGTCTGTTGGACAACAACAATAAACAGACTCTATTATAAATGGAAAAAAATTGCAGTCCAGGGCCAAAAAGGAGCAGGTGCCAAGTTGGAAGCAATCTCTCCTTTGTCTGAATAAGCAAATAAGGTCACTGGTGAAATCCTCTAAGGCTAACTTCAAGTCCAAATTGGCCACATCCACTAAGGACAATCACAAGGCCTTCTTTGCATACGTACACACTCTCAAATGTAACTCCCAAATCTGCTCTGATTTGGTGGTTAAGAATACCACATACACAAATGCCATAGATATAGCCAACCTGCTGGCAGACAAGTTCAGTGAAAACTTCACACCGCTGTCTCCCCATTAGTAAACCAGGACATCCCCAGCACCTGCCCCCCTCCACTCATCATCAGGGAGCAGGTTATTAATGCCCTCTCAAAGCAAAAAATGCAGCCTCCATGGGACCCAACAACATCCCTGGCTGTGTCCTACATTAACTCAGGCAAGAGCTCTCAGCACCACTAGGTATCCTATTCAACCAAAGCGTGTGCACCAGCTTCATCCCAGCAGAATGGGGGACAGCCACTGTCATCCCTCTGCACAAAGGTGGAGCATCCACTGACCCAGGCAATTATAAGCCCATCAGCCTAACTAGCCTGATCTGCAAGGCCATGGAACATTATTATGGACCTTATAAGTAAGGACATTGGAAACCTCCAAATGCATGATCCCACAGAGTTTGGTTTTGTCAAAGGGAGATCATGCCTGTTGAACTTGGTCACCATCTTTGAAACAGTCACAAAAGTCATGGATGAGGACAAGACAGTGCACCCCACCTACCTTGACCTAGCCAAAGCCTTTGACACTATTCCCCACTCAGACATAATAGATAAACTCTCCCAGCTAGGCATAAACCCATCTGTTACCAGATGGGTAGCTAACTGGCTCACTGATAGAACTCACTTAGTCAAAATAGGGGAAACCACCTCTAGTAGAATACCCATAACAAGCAGTGTACCCTAAAGATTGGTCTTGTGGCCTCTACTGTTTGGGATATACTTTTCTGAGGTGCAAGCCAAAACGAGTGGTCTGTGGCTGACCAAGTTTGCAGATGACTGCAAGCTGGGTACTGTCATAAATTCCCCTAGTGATATGAACATCCTCTAAGAGGGCCTTAACCAAACTTATGACTGGTGCCAGAAGCATGGCCTCAAACTGACTGCCAAGAAAAGTATCATTATCCCCTGTAGGGAAAATGGAGTCCCCACTAATTATCACATTAATAACAACATACTAAGCACTCAATCAGTCATGAGTGACTTGGGTACCCAGGTTGATAGCAACCTGACTTTTGACCACCATGTTGCCTCCGTTGTATGGAAGGCTTCCTACATGGAACCCAAAAGTGTTGCAACCTCTGCGAGTATGGCAGCTGCAAGGTCCCAAGAGAAACAGTAATCCAAACAAAAAACAAGGACCAGCATACAAGGCACCTTATTGTCACATAGAATACTTTAATAAAAGTATTTTGGTTCTTTTGACAGAACAGTTTCGGCTAATTCAATACAGAGCCTTCATCAGTGTAAAAGATTCACAAAAAAAGAACCATTTTATAAATAAATGAATAGACCATGTGATTAATTACAAATGCTCATTAAGACCTGGCTTAAAGAGACCACCAAGTTTAATAATCCGTTTTCTCTCCTTGGAATTCAGTAATTCATGCCAACCTAATTTATTGTTTCTGGATCTGTTTATTTTATCCATAATGGTGAAACTAAAACATGCATTACTGTGTATTAATGAATGCTTATAAAGAGCATTGGTTTCTCTCTTGTTTTTAATGTCACTGAGGTGTTCAGATATTCTGAATTTCAAGGGTCTTGAAGTTTGACCAACGTAAAATGCAGGACAGTTGCACTTGGCCAAATATATTACCCAGTCCAAGGAACAGTTGGCAAAAAATTTTATATTATAAACCTCGGGGGTGTTTTGACTACTAAAATTTTTTGTTTTAAGTAACTTGGCACAATGTGTGCAGTGTCCGCAAGGAAAGCATCCAAGTAAAGGTTCACCTGATAGTGTGGTTTGGATAGTGTTGGTAATTTTGGCTTCAGAATGTCTGAAATGATTGAAAAAAGCAGATAAATTTCTGCCTTTACGGAAAGAAAACAGGCATCTGTCAACAAGTATTTCACTGAGTTTTGGATCACATGTTAATATATTCCAGTTTTGCTGGACAATAATGATTAATATGTTAGTATTACGTCCATATGTAGTGATGAGTCTGGGTGGTTTGGAATTTGATTGATTACTATTTTTGTAAAGAAGGAGATCATCCCTATTCATATTGTCCACAGTGTGTTTTGCATGTAATAATTGACCCATTTTGTAACCTCGGTCATGAACTCTGAGAACTAAATCGTCCCTAAATAGTGTATAGGTGTGTCGATCAGAACAAATGCATTTAATACGCATGAATTGGGATTTGGGAATGTTTTTGCAAATGTGGGGGGGGTGAAAGCTGGAGGCATGGAGGAGTGAATTATTATCAGGGAATTTGCGATGAATTTCTGTAGTCAACGTATGATCAGATGTGCAGCAAACCAGAACATCCAAAAAAATCATTTTATTTTTATCATAGTTGACAGAGAATTTGATTCCCCATTTATTTTCATTCAAGTATGTGGTGAATTCCAAAAGATACTCAGTATCCGCCCTCCATACCAACCAGCAGTTGTCCATATATCTACGCCAGATGTCCATTTCTTCTATATAAATATTGTGCGATGTGTCATAAATGACCTGTTCTTCAAAATAAGCCATGAACAAATCTGCGTATATAGGAGCGAAAGAAGCCCCCATTGCTGTCCCCTTAGTTTGCAAATAACAGTTTCCCTTGTAAAAGAATACATTCTTCATCAATACATGTTCTGTCAAACACAACAGAGGGGTATTAAAGCCGGGTTTGTGTAATTCAGTCTTGTTGAGCCAATATTCTAAGGCCTCCAAACCAACCCAGTGGGGAATGTTGGTGTATAGTGATGTTACATCCAATGTACAAAGTAACCAGTCTGGTTCCAACTGTGTTTTGGAAATGATTTGAAGAAATTCCGTGGTGTCCCTAATCCTTGCTCTGACACCTTTTAAAAGTGGCTGTAAGTATTTGGTTAAGAAGAGAGATAAAGGTTCGGTTAATGAATTCCTGCCAGAAACAATAGGTCTACCAGGAGGATACTGGAGGTTTTTATGTATTTTGGGTAGAAAATATATGTACTGTGGGCAAGGGTTGGATATAGTGAGTTGGGACTGTGTGTTTTTGGTGATGATACCTTCTTCAACAGCTAATGTAAGGAAAGAATAAATCTGTTGTTTGAAGACAGGTGTTGGGTCAATGGTTAATTGGGTATAGTATCGTACATTGGATAATTGTCTAAAAGCTTCATTGTCATATTGAGACAGATCCTGTACTACTATCAAACCCCCTTTGTCAGCACCAATGATAACCAGCTCCTGATTGTTGGCTAGTTTGGTAATGTTGTCCATGCATGTTCTGGATATATTATTGGGTAAAGGGGGAAATTACCTGCATTAAAAGTGAAGGTCTTTAATAATCACATGTTGAAACATGGAAACATGTTGATTCATGGGAGGCATAAAAGAGGATTTGTGATATTTAAATTCATCAGAGATCTTTGATGACTGTTGTTCCTGAAAAAATAATTTGAGGTTGAGAATCCTGCAATATGAAATTATGTCATTAACAAAACTTTCTTCTGAAACAAAGAAACCAGGAATAAATGATAACCCTTTATTGAGAATTTCAATTTCAGAGGAGGTAAGGACATGAGATGAAATGTTTGTTATATTCACATTTGTTCTTTGGTCACAAACATCTGTAGTAGACTTTCCATGTTGTCTACAGCTTTTATGTTTTCTGCCCCCCCTCCTCCTGTGTGTAAACCCTGAATTGTTAGGGAATTCCTTCTTTTCAATGCTGGTGAGCCTGTAGCACCCACAGAGTCAGTGTCTAAACCTGAAGAAGAATCTTCAGCTGATGTGTCTGTGTTGTAAAGTGCACCCTTTTTAAGAATAGATTTAATGCGTTTCCTTCTGGAAGTAATCCGATTTTGTGAACTAAATTGGACATGTTTTACTTTGTTTTCAAAATTGAAGGGATCACCTTTGGTGTAATCATCTAAGTCTCTTTGAAACTGCTTTCTTTTCCTTTCTTTTAACTGGGTTTCTAATGTTAACAATTCTTTACTTATTTTTATGCTATTGATATATATAGTCTGTCCCTCAAACCACTTGGCTTTATCACTGAGTAAGGTAATGGATGCTATTTCTTGTTCAATAATCCTGTTGTGATAATTAGCCAATATTTCAACAAATTTAAGAGATGTTTCTTGTTGTACCTCCCCCCATTGTTTGAGTAAGAGATCATCAGGGTTATTCACCAGTGGTTGTGTGCGTATCCTTAAACCACGTGGAGTAATTATTTTGGTCAAATAGGCATGGAAAAGCTTATAATGCCAAACATTATTTCGCAAAGAACTCATATGTTTTTTTAAGTTCGAGGAAATATTCTCACAACTGTCATTATTGGATGCAGCAACAGAACCCTCCAAACATTCACCAAGTGGCCCTAATCCAAAAGCTGATAGATCATCTCTATCAGCAGATAAGCCTGTGAGTAAATGATCCAATTCCATGTTGAGCATGGAGATGATGTTGACTTGAAAAATGCAAAATTTATAGAAAAATAATCAACTAATGGACAAAATGCAAGAACACAAAATTGTCATATAGATTTGAAATCCTGCATATTCCAAAATACCATATGAATTGACCTTGGCCAGTTCAAAACATGGATCAATAAGCAATAAGCTTGTAGTAATATATAAATGTGAAAGATTAGCCACCAAAAGAACTATGTGGACTAAACCAGGTCATTTGTCGGTCCTTATTTGAACCAATAAGCCACTGGTCAGTTTAATGAAGAATAAAAATATATGTTTTTTTCTAAGTCAAAATCAGAGTCCCACTTAGCTCACAAAGTAGGAATAGGTGGAATGGAGATAGTGCTGCAAACAAAACCACAGGCATAAATAGCCTAAAAAATAAAAATAATTTTGGCATACATAAGCTTCACAATAAGCCCGGACCAATCAATATGAAACCATTCAAAAGCATATATTCAGTGGTTATAAGGGCAGAAATGCCTTGATATAAAAAATGTATGTATCAAATCATTATAACAATTCAATATACCCTGTGCTACTCAAAACGGGGCCCAATCTAGTGTAGTAAAGATAATCCAAAAAATATAAACAAGGTCATATAGCCACAATCCAACAATCAGAAAAGCTGCCTGACTATAATAATGTCAAAATATTTCTTAGTGCAAAAAAAAAACAAATAGTATGGTATATCAATACCAATGGGCTTGGATGGTAAAAACTGCGGACCAAATACATATAATATTCAATTCTTATAGATGTAAATTAAAAATTGAAGTTGCAGTTATAAGTCCAAAAATAAATGTACATAGTCATAAACCCCCATATGTGATCCTTATATGAATCCTGTATCTGGAAAATTCCAAACCAATAGTATGTACAATAAACATAGGGAATGTTCTGCATGAAAAGCAACATTCAAAAGGTAATACAATCCATGTAAATATGAGTAAAATAGTATATACATGAAGAAATCACGTACATCTATTCATGAATGTTATGTAACTACTGGAAATAAAACATTCACAGTGTGTGACCAATATAAATATGGTCATGCATAAACAATAATGTAAATATCGCACTTTAAAAAAATCAGCAAATAGTCCCTACTCGAACACTGGCAAACAGAAAATGTCATATGAATAAAAAATAAACAAAAATAGAACTTGAATCATCCCATGTACATCAGATATCACAGATAATGTCCCGGGTATTTGAACATGGCCAAAAAGGTCAAAATAGTTAGTCCACAGACTTCCGATTGTTGTAGATATGAACCCAGGAAAAATAAACTCAATAGTCCAGCAGTAATCACCAAAGTTGAAAATACCACATACGGAGGTGAAAGACAGTTCCGACTGTAATGTTCTAATGGCATAGCCCGTAAAACATGTCCCCTTTGATTGCGACAACAATCATCAGTGATTACTTCATAAAAATAAAGAATAGTCCAAAAAAGAAGCCACGGAACTCTTAATGTGCTAAATAAGTCAAAATCATGCACATAAATGGTCTGTATGACTTGCACAAACAGACGCCTTGCTTTAAATGAAGGCCAGAAGTAAAACAGCACGCCAAGCCAATAAAAAATCCAATATGTACACTAAAGGTTTCAAGTTAGCTCAACCAATGTAGTAAAATTGAAAAACATGAAAATGGTGAACAAAATATCACCAAATGTTCCAAAAAGGAATTAAACAGTCATAGGTAAAAAAACGGAACCTCCGTGGTTCAAAGGTTGAATCATGAAAACCAAAAGTACCTGCATTTGTAGTGAAAGAAAATTTATATCCAAACTTGTTGAATCACAAAACTGGGAGTCTCATCCAAAAGATAGGTCCAAAATAGGCAATGATAAATCCGAATTAAGATTCAGCTACTGCTGTATAAGCAAAAAGGTGCCACAGGCCAACCGCAGAGAAAAGACAGGAAACCAAAAGTGTTGCAACCTCTGCGAGTATGGCAGCTGCAAGGTCTCAAGAGAAACAGTAATCCAAACAAAAAACAAGGACCAGCATACAAGGCACCTTATTGTAACATAGAATACTTTAATAAAAGTAGTTTGGTTCTTTTGACAGAGCGGTTTCGGCTAATTCAATACAGAGCCTTCATCATCACAAAAATCTACATAATTAATTATCTGATGAAGAGCCACTTTGTTTTATAAATTAGATTATTCATTAATTTATAAAAGAAGAGCGTTAATTTGTTTTATTGTTTGTGGCTTATTTGTTTGGAATTTTACATACTATATATATATTATTTTGGACTTATAACTGCAACTTCAATTTTTAATTTTTAAATATATCTATATAATTATATATATTATGGTGGTTTTTACCATTTAAGCCATCCTGCGTTGGATATGATATACCATAATATTTTTTTTGTGCACAAAGAAATATTTTGTTGGATTGCTATATGACCTGTTTTATATTTTTGGATTATCTTTACTGGTTTTGTTTGCTATCTCCATTCCAGTTTACTATACCCAATTAACCATTGACCCAACACCTGTCTTCAAACAACAGAATGATTCTTTCCTTACATTAGCTGTTGAAGAAGGTATCATCACCAAAAACACACGGTCCCAACTCACTATAGCCAACTCTTGCCCACAGTACATATATTTTCTGCCCAAAATACATAAAAACCTCCAGAATCCTCCTGGTAGACCTATTGTTTCTGGCAGGAATTCATTAACCGAACCTTTATCTCTCTTCTTAACCAAATACTTACAGCCGCTTTTAAAATGTGTCAGAGCAAGGATTAGGGACACCACAGAATTTCTTCAAATCATTTCCGAAACACAGTTGGAACCAGACTGGTTACTTTGTACATTGGATGTAACATCACTATACACCAACATTCCCCACTGAGCTGGTTTGGAGGCCTTAGAATATTGGCTCGACGACTGAAATATAGAAACCCGGCTTTAATACCCTTCTGTTGTGTTTGACAGAACATGTATTGATGAAGAATGTATTCTTTTACAAGGGAAACTGTTATTTGCAAACTAAGGGGACAGCAATGGGGGCTTCTTTCGCTCCTATATAGGCAGATTTGTTCATGGCTTATTTTGAAGAACAGGTCATTTATGACACTTCGCACAATATTTATATAAAAGAAATGGACATCTGGCGTACATATCTGGACAACTGCTGGTTGGTATGGAGGGAGGATACTGAATATCTTTTGGAATTCACCACATACTTGAATGAAAATAAATGGGGAATCGAATTCTCTGTCAACTATGATAAAAATAAAATTATTTTTTTGGATGTTCTGGTTTGTCGCGCATCTGATCACACGTTGACTACAGAAATTCATCGTAAATTCCCTAATAATAATTCACTCCTCCATGCCTCCAGCATTCACCCCCTCCACATTTGCAAAAACATTCCCAAATCCCAGTTCATGAATATTAAACGCATTTGTTCTGATCGATACACCTATACACGATTTAGGGACGATTTAGTTCTCAGAGTTCATGACCGGGGTTACAAAATGGGTCAGTTATTACACACAAAACACACTGTGGACAATATGAATAGGGATGATCTCCTTCTTTACAAAAATAGTAATCAATCAAATTCCAAACCACCCAGACTCATCACTACATATGGACGTAATACTAACATATTAATCAATATTGTCCAGCAAAACTGGAATACATTAACATGTGATCCAAAACTCAGTGAAATACTTGGTGACAGATGCCTGTTTTCTTTCCGTAAAGGTAGAAATGTATCTGCTTTTTTCAATCATTTCAAACATTCCGAAGCCAAAATTACCAACACTATCCAAACCACACTATCAGGTGAACCTTTACTTTTATGCTTTCCTTGCGGACACTGCATACATTGTGCCAAGTTACTTAAAACAAAAAATTTTAGTAGTCAAAACACCCCGAGGTTTATAATATAAAATTTTTTGCCAACTGTTCCTCGGACTAGGTAATATATTTGGCCAAGTGCAACTGTCCTGCATTTCATGTTGGTCAAACTTCAAGACCCTTGAAATTCAGAATATCTGAACACCTCAGTGACATTAAAAACAAGAGAGAAACCAATGCTCTTCATAAGCATTCATTAATACACAGTAATGGATGTTTTAGTTTCACCATTATAGATAAAATAAACAGATCCAGAAACAATAAATTAGGTTGGCATGAATTACTGAATTCCATGGAGAGAAAATGGATTATTAAACTTGGTGATCTCTTTAAGCCAGGTCTTAATGAGCATTTGTAATTAATCACATGGTCTATTCATTTATTTATAAAATGGTTCTTTTTTTGTGAATCTTTTACACTGATGAAGGCTCTGTATTGAATTAGCCGAAACCAGTCTGTCAAAAGAACCAAAATACTTTTATTAAAGTATTCTATGTTACAATAAGGTGCCTTGTATGCTGGTCCTTGTTTTTTGTTAGGCTTTCTACATGGCCCACCTCATAATTAAGGGTATTTCATCCAGGAACAAGGAGGTCATAACATCCCTGTACATCTCCCTTATTGACCCATTATTGAATGCAATGCTCCCTATGGCATGTACCTTGTCAAGCACATGCAGCAGTTGGAGAGACCACAGAGGTTCCTGACCAGGAAAATCCAGGGTCTCAAACACCTATCCTATACAGATAGGTTAAAAGCTCTGTCCCTCTACTTAGTCTTGTACAGACTGCTTAGAGGTGAGTTGTGTCTGACATAGACGGCCGTCTCAGACTCAGCCTTGATGGAGTTGCTGCATATCCGTGTCAAACTCCTCTCGCACAACCTGCACACAAGGTCTCAACCTGGTCTGTGACATTAATAGAACTTGTTGGTGAGATAGATTTGTGTCCCAATGACCCCCCCCCCAATCTGTGAAATAGACTTCTTCTCCATGTCAAGCAGAATACCTCACTAGACCTCTTTAAGAGGAACCTGAACAACTGGATGAGAAACAGAAAATATACTCCTGGTATCCAACTGTGTTCCTGCTGGTCATGGAAAACAGGTGCTGACTTTGTGGGAGCATGGACTAAATTCTTGTCTAGGCTTATAAGGGCCTCCGGGCAATTAGCCTAGTATCATCCAAGCAATGGATGAGGGCAAAGTTGTTCACACTGCCTACCTTGACCTGGCCTTCATACTGCCTACCTTGACTTGGCCAAGGCATTTGACACAATACCCCACTTGGATATTGTTTACAAACTCAAGAGGTTAGGTACAAACCTGTATGTTACCCCGTGGATAGCCAACTGGCTCACAGACAGGACCCAGGAAGTTATAATTGGGGAGTCCACCTCTTCAAAGAGGTCAGTCACAAGTGGAGTCCCTCAGGGATCAGTTCTTGGACCGCTCTTTTTTGGCATTTACTTCTTACAAGGCAAGGCCAATATCAGTGGTCTCTGGCTGACTACGTTTGCAGATGATTGTAAATTAGGAGTTGTCATTGAATCTCACACTGACTCAAATGTTCTCCAGGAGGGGCTGACACAGACAAGCAACTGGTGTCTAAGCCATGGACTAAAACTAAATGCCAAGAAATGCGTAATAGTATCCTTTGGGAAGTCATCCATCCCTTGTAACTATCATATTGACAACACACTCCTTAGAGTTAACCCAGTAGTCAGGGACATAGGGACACACATAGATAGCAATCTAGCCTTTGAATTTAACATGTCTACAGTGGTGAGGAAATCATTCTATGTTGTTCAACTTATAAACAAAGGTATCTCATCTAAGTCCAAGGAAGTCATTGTTCCATTGTATTTGGCATTCATCGGCCCAATCATTGAGTACAATGCCCCTTTTTGTATGTACCTAGCCAAGCATATCCAACAACTGGAACATCCACAGAGGTTCCTTAATAAAAGAATACAGGGGGATAAGTAATATATCCTATGCAGAACTGCCTCAAGGCCCTTTCCCTGTATTCTGTCTCCTACAGGCTTTTGAGGGGAGCTCTATGCCTGGCATACAGGGCATTATCAGACCCCACTCTAATGGACCTCCTGCATATCTACAAAACAAACAGCACCAGAATTACCCTTTCTAAAGACTTAAACCTTGGTAGTGATATAAATGCGACATGCTGGAGAGATAGGTATGTATCCCAGACACTACACCATCTATGGAACAGGCTCCCCATCCATGTGAAGCAGAGTTCCTCCCTAACCCAATTCAAGTGCAACTTGGACAATTGGAAGGGGAAACCAGAACCTCATCCCTGGTGTGGCACCTATGTCTCTAATGGCCAGCGGTAACCTGTAAATGGTTCATCTCCCAGCCCCATGCTTACACTTATCAAGGGTATCAGAACTTGTCAGAGATTTAGGATGCATGGCTAGGGTTAAAAATTCCCTTTTGGTCATTAGTCTAGTAAAGACCTATGAACATATGAACCTATAAATACTAAAAACAGGCAGGATGCAAAACAAGAAGTGTAACAAGAGCAACATCTCCTTGCTTATACCATAACAGTAACTCAGCTTTGCTCCCCAAAAGAACAGTCCATCCTTGTTTGTGCCATAACGGAAACTCAGCTTTGCTCACCCTACCTAAAACAACAGGCCAATTACATGTTTTAACAAACCATCTTTGAAATGCTAAAAGTGCTATTTTATGATCTCTCCCTGAAACAGTTGTACATATTTGTCACACAGCTTTCTATTTTCATGTATTGGCAAACATGTATATCTCTGAAATGGCTTGACAAACATGCCCGTCCATCAATATACTTCTAACTAATGCATACAGATAAAAGCATAAATGCATATTCAGTATGTAGGTGCTAAAATGGAAGTATACCTTCTGAAGTTCAGTACTTCTCTGTACAGATATATCCTGAAGAAAAAGCATTTTTGCAATCTTCCAAACATGTACAATTGTCATCACCATCAGTTTGCCTAGTTATATGATTGCCTTGTTATATGGTGTAGATTCAGGGCTGTTAGCATGATGAGGTGTGAACACATTAGAATTGCTGAATCCCTCCCAAAAATGGATCCATGTAGGAGATGTAAACATAGTGCAGGCACTCCCTCGTTGTTTGTTTTTAATGAATTACAGCTGTGAATGATTAGTTGTTGGGAGAAGGAAAACACAACAGCACTGCAGGTTGCCTTACTTCCACTGGGTGTGTCAGGTTAGATTTACAAAGTGTTAGATGTAAGGTTGGAAATGTAAGTAAGTAGCACAAAAGTCACAGGTTGTGTCCCTTAATTTCCAACCTGCCCTTCATTTTTTGGCAACTACATATGGTATTATTTCCACTTAATATTTTCACACATTTAAGGTCAATGATATAGAATGGCTTAAACATTGCATGTCTCAGATTACTGCTCAGATAAATGAAGAATGGGCAATAAACACAGAAAAGTAAGGCAGAGCTATATATTTGCAAGCAGTAATCATGACAGGTTGTGTGATCACTAGGTGCACTACATCCAAAACTAATACATGTAAAGATAACACTTGTATGGTTTGATATCAGTGTAGATGTTGTTGCAGTTGGTTGTGTGCATACTGATTTAAGTTTTTTTGTTGAAAAGCTGTTTGTGTGGCAAAGAGGGATAAGGCACACATCAGGTTTGCAAGGTGCATTTGAGTGAGACGTCTAATCCAGACCTATGTAAAAATATCTCATGTGTACTAACATTTTCTAGTGTGTCTGGCATAGATTACTTTTTCTCATTTGAACTACTTCTCCCTTTTTTCTTTTTTTTTTTCTTTATTTTAGGGGACCACTGTTTGAGTGATGTGCTGCTTAGTGCAAACACAGGAACCAGAGGAAAAAAAATGAATGTCAGATTTGGCTGTGCTTATCTCACACAAAGTGTGGCACTGCCAAACTGGACAACTGGCCAGACAGGACCCAGATAGTCAAAAACAGAAACTTGATGCATTCAATTAATATTAGTAGGCATCACGCAAACCTGCAAAGTGATGTTACATGGAGGTTAACAGGGAGACCTTAAGAATGATTAGTAAAACAGAGAATGTCATGTAACTAGTCCTGTGGCAGCAGGTGTAAGTGTATGGTTGGAGTACAGAAGGTCCTGGGTTCTAGTACACAGTATGCAACCTTTGCTTTACTGTTGTGACATTGCAGTTTATAGCAATGAACTGCAACATAGACAGTGCTTTCTCAACCTTCTTGTGGCAACAGGTGTAAGTGTAGGACTGTCATACACATGGTCCTGGGTTCAAATGCAGGATAGTCCGTACATTTTTACTGTTGTTCCACTTCCCATTACATTCAGTCTCACTTATAACAGTTGACATAGTGAAGCTGATATTTATTATATGTATGAGGGCTGAAATAGTACTATTGTGTCAGTTGTTTAAGTATATATCCATGTATTATCACATTTATTATCACATGTATGACTGTGGGTATACTGTGTACTATATTCCTGTAAGTATATTTCTGCATAACACACATGCACAACTGCCTGTTCATCCAATAACCTTAAAATTGCTACTGCACTTATGTAATGCCTCATTGCTTGACACTGTTGCCCTCAGCTTACCATCACACAAAAGCCATGCTGGGAGGTGTGTACTGCTGAGCACTTTGTTTGTGTGATGGTAAGCAGAAAGCAACAGTTACAAACAGTGTGTGCACTCCCCGTAAACGTGATGACTGGAATTGGTGGAAAGCATCATTCTTTATTGCTCTAGATCCATGGCAAACATGGCAGGCATTTTTGGGGAAGGTGTCAGGTTTAGGGCACAGAGACGGGGTGTCCAGTCATCCAAGATTTTTATTGGACTTCTAGTTAAGAACCACAGTACCAGGCTTCTGCAGGGGAACTATTCTGGCTCTTGGTATAAGTCAGAAGCTTGGGATAGTTTAATCTGGAATGTAACCAGTGTCACCAGTATCCACCACACTGGTGAACAATATAGGCATCTCTACAATAACATTTGGAGGAGGAAAAGGCATACCCTCAATCATTGCATCAGAGAATTTAGGACTGTGGACATCCCACACCTGTGTAAGTATCAACTACAGAGAGTAATTGTAAGATTTAAAAGCTGAATATAGGCAAGATTGGTATTCATAATGGTATTCTGTTCTGTTTTTTCCTCAGCTGCATGTGATCATGAGGCAAATGTCTAATCCCATGGGGCTAGATTGAATGATTTGCTGCACTTTTTGTCTATTATGCCATAGACTAGATTTAGACCTGCTGAATCTAATATTGTTTGTTAAACTGAAAACTGAACCAGGCTATATTTTATTGGAGAGGGTCCCCCTGCACCCTTGTGGCAGTAAAGTGCAGTTAGGACTCATCTGATTGAAAGTTGCTGGCACAGGGCTCCATTGCTTTTCTATTAGTTAAATTGTTTAATTCAGTTTGCTCACTGTTTTAACACAGCTTCACAGAGTTAGGTGACCAGCCACTGTTTTTGCTGTATTCATCTGTGCAATCCAAGGAATCTGTTGCATTCTGCTAACCATATGGATCATAGGATCATTGAAAGTTCATAGAAATTTGGCCCTGAGGCCCTTACAAGACCAGACAAGAATTTATCTCATGTTCCAACAAGTCAGCACCCGATGCTCCTGTCCAGTAGGGACACAGGTAGAATCCCAGGGGTGTATTTTCTGTTGTTCCCCATCCAGTTATCTAGGTTGCACTTAAAAAGGGTTAATGAGGTAATCTGCTTGATGTGGAGAGGGAGTCTATTCCACAAGTCCTATTGATGTCACAGATCAGGGTGAGGTCACGTATGCTGGTTACTTGATCAAAGCTTGACTTGCAGAAATGCAGCAGTCCCATCAAGACGCAGTCTGAGATTGCTTTGTAAGTCAGACAGAGGTCTCGTCTGAGTAGCCTGTATGAGGCTGAGTACAGGGACAGGGCTTTTAGCCAATCTGTGTAGGGTAGATGTTTGAGGCCATGGATTCTCTTGGTGAGGAACCTTTGTGGTACAATTTTGTACTGTATTTTGCACCTTTAAACTATATTGTTGCTATACTGCTGATTTATAAAACTGCTCTTACTGATTTGTTGCATTTTTGTCTACTATAGAAGATACTAAATTCAGACCTGTTGAGTCTGGTTCTGTTTGTTAAATTGAGCACTAAATCAGACTATCTTTTGTTGGAGACAGCCCCCCCCCTGCACTCTTGTCGCAGGAGAGTGCTGTTAGGACTCAACTGGTTGAAGGTTACTGGCAAAGGGCTCAATTTCAAGCTTTTATATTGATTAAATTGCTTAATTCAGATTGTTCCTTGTTGCTACACAAGTCCAGCATTTGTGCGGGTTTGCTGTTGTTTTAACACACCTCTCTACAGAATTAGTCAGCCAGCCACTGCTCTGCTATATTCATCTGTTCACACATAGCGCACTTCTATGCACCATCATGCACTATGGTGCAGTAGGGGTAACCATTGACAGTTACAGAGAAAAACAACTTCAGTACATAAATTTTCCCTTAGCAACTGCCCATGATCCAGCTCAGAAGTCCTTAAATTGTGCCTTTGCTGCTCAGAGAGTACCTCAGCTGCACCAAATATACAATAGTCTCATACCATTTAGAAACCCCCCACTAGTTTAGACCCTTTATAGAGCACCCCATTAGTACAGTCCCCATTTAGAGCACCCACTTATGCCACACGCCTCCATTTTCTCTCATCACTGTGAAAACAGGAGTTAACCTAGCATTATGGATGGTCACTTTGTCTCCATTTCTCCTACCAGCCTGATTGACATGGGTATCCAGAGGCAGTGTCTCATGCACACTGGCAACCCAATACTCTTAAATTACCCAAGTACAATTTGTGACAGATGCATCTACACTAAAGATCTGGAATCCCTGCTCTCTCACACACAGAACAATAACATTGAACAGGTTGTCAGCTCACATACTACACTTCCTACGCATACCATGCACTCAACACATAAACCATCATATGTGGAGGTAATCACCAGAAACCTATCTAAAAAACAGAGACCTTCCAAACACAAACATGCTACACCTAATACAGCACTTAGAACACTCAATACACATAAAAGCACAAGCGCCAGTGTCTCACCAAATAAGCCCCTAAGGGAAAGCACATCTAAACCAAATGTTTTGGTCTTAGGTGACTCCATTGTGAGACACACAGATGTCCCATTCACCAGGCTGGTCAAGGAGAAGGTTATGGTCAGCTGTCTATCAGGGGGCCAGGATCCATCAGATCACACATGCACTCAAGTCTGTCAGCAACAAGTAATGTTAAATTTCCATCATAGTTCATGTTGGTGTGAATGAGTTGAGATGTACCTGACTGAACTATATGAAGAGAAACATGATTGAGTTCTATGAATATGTGTCCCAGGCAGATATGTCCCTAGCCTTGAGCAGCATTCTACCCTCACCTAGGATATAAACAAAAAATGATTGACTTCAACAATTGGCTTAGTTTCTGGTGTCATTCTACGGATTATAGGGAAGCAAAACAGTTACTATATAAAACTAACTGGAGTAAGATGTTCAGTGGAAAAACTGCAGATGGAATGTGGAAAGTTTTGAAAGAGAAATTGTTTGAGTGCAAAAAGTCAAAAATAAAATGTTTAACATCAGGATCTAGGCACGCAAAATCAGGGGGTATATTTCCATAAGAACAAGATACCTGATTAAGGTGAGAAACAAAAAATATAAGAAATGGAAGAGAAGTCGAACTACAACTTTGAAAACTGAAATAAACGAGCTGGACAAACAGATTAAACATAGTGTTAGATGAGATCAAGAAAAATTTGAATAAAATTTATATAAAGATATTGAGCATAATAGGAAACCTTTTTATACATACATAAGATGTGGAAGGAGTAAAGCTACACAAATTGATAAACTGTGTGCAGATGCTAACATTTATTCTGACACAACGGATTATGGATATATTTATAAAATCTTATGCAAAACAGTTTGGCTCCACAAAATAGGTGGTAAGTTGTTCTAGTGACATCCAGGTAACCCCAGATACTGGAATCAAATTAGATTATATTGAGAAAGAACGGGCAAACTGGATCCAAACAAAGTGCAGGGAGGAGACGGAATAAATAACAATGACCTGAGAACATTACACTGCCATTACATCTGTTATTCACTAGGTCATATAAATATAGGGAGATTCCTCAAGATTGGAGACATGCACTTATTAAACCTGTCTTTAAGGGAAAGGGGAGTAGGACAAACCCAGAATCATATAGACCCTTAAGTCTACTTTCATGTTGTGGAAAAATAATGGAGAAGGTAATACTGGATAAGTTATTTTCAGAACTGGATAGGTTGGGACTTGAAACCATATATCAGCATGCATATGTTGAAAATATATCTATTACCACCTGTAACATGATGTTCTATAACAATATAATAACAGCTATGAATGAAAAATTGTGCTGTGATGTGATTTATATAGATTTAACTTCAGCATTTGACAGGGTCATGCACAAAACACTGATCAATAAATTAGTACAACTAGGTATTGATGTACTGTTGGTAAGATGGATAGCTGTATGGCTTACAAATAGGACATGGCAAGTTACACACACCAACTGGACAGGTGAAATCCTTGGTTACAGTCAAGGTGTTCCACAGGACTCTGTACTAGGCCCTTATTTGTTTAGATTGTATCTTTCAGACCTTCATTTTTCATCTGAGGTGTTCTACAGTCTATATGCTGACGACCTGAAATTGTGTAAACTGATTACAAGTGTTACAGATAAGGCATGTCTGCAAAATAATTTGACTAACTTGACCATTTGGGCACAGGAGAATAATATGTTGATAAATGCATCAAAAACTAAGCATATGAGATTTGTGAGACAAACTGAAAGGTGAATATTTAATACAGCACACAGTGATTGAAACTGTAGACTCATTTAAGGACCTGGGTATATGGGTAGATTCAGCTATGAGTTTTTCTAATCATATCAACAAATTGGCTAATGATAGTTATAGAACTATAGGTTGTATAAAAAGATTTATAAAGTCTAGGAAGTCAAACATAATGAAGTCATTGTTTGTTAGTTACATTAAACTCAAACTTGAGTATGGAATAACAATATGGAAACCCTATAGGAAAACAAGCATGAATAAACTGGAAAGAGTACAGCAGAAATATACTAAGGGCATCCATGGATGAGAAAATCTAAGTTATTATGAAAGACTAAAATATCTGAACTTGTACAGTGTCTTTTACAGATATTTAAGAGGAGATCTTATTCAGGTATATAGGGCATTTAGGGACAACTACTTCTGGGAATGTTTCGGGTTATCAAAAAGTACTAGAGAATCGTCAGATAACCTATGTAGAAGATTCTATAGGAATGAGAAGTGTACTAATTGGTTTTCTGACAGAGTAGCTGACGCTTGGAACAGACTACCAAATTACATTAAAGCAAGTACTAGTTTAGATATTTTAAGAACAGCCTGGACATTTATTATGGGAACAAGTGTTTTGGCATATTAGCAAGCTAGGAGGGCTTTAACACCTGTGCTTGAAACATTTGTATGTATGTATGTATTCTAAGTAGATCCAGCTCCTGTCAACCTGGGATGACATGGTTGATGAACCATGGTGATTTGCCAGAGATGGTGTTCACCTGTCACATCTAGGCTTTCGGTTACTGGCTAAGGCACTTGCCTTCCCCATAGTGCCTTTTTTAGGCAAAGTCTCAAGAACAAAACTTCCAACATGAAATTATCACTCACAAATAAATTAACGGTTATGTTGCTAAACACTAAGAGTTTAAATCATAAACTGCACTCTCTGGAAGCACTCTTCTCCCTGGAGGATGTTGATGTCTGTGCAGTCACAGAAACTTGGTTTAGAACCGCAGACAGTGCCCCAGCCTTGCAAGGCTACAATGCATTCCACACTTTCAGTCTTCAAAATGAGTGTCTGAGAACCAAAGGAGGAGTATCTATCTTCATCAAAGATAAGTACACCTCTAGAATGGTTAGACAGAAAAATTCTATGGAGTTACTTCAAGTTCAACTAACTGTTGGTAAGACCCCCCTTCAAATCATCATTAGCTATAGGCACCCTTTCAAAGACCCAAGATACCCACACTGCTTATTTGAACCTACTTGAGTCAATCAAATTACAACCAAACACTTTAGTCATGGGTGATTTTAACTATCCCTCCATTGAGTGGGAAACTTATACAAGTACCAACTTGCTTGCACAAAGGTTCCTGGACTTTGATAGCACTAATGTATTGGAACAAATA
Organism: Protopterus annectens; assembly: GCF_019279795.1. Classification (NCBI taxonomy): domain Eukaryota; kingdom Metazoa; phylum Chordata; order Ceratodontiformes; family Protopteridae; genus Protopterus; species Protopterus annectens. Next base: position 327,516,122 of record NC_056734.1, on the reverse strand, counting down.
GTATGCAACCCCACAAGGGGTTTAAATATTCTCGACCTGATCCCCACCAACATTGGGAACCATTCAACCACCACAAGTATAGGACCCTCACTGGTTAAATCTGATCATGAATCAGTCACATTTGAAGTAGCTATAACACCTGAACCCTTCTTAAGTGAAATCAGGGTAAAACATTTCACCAAAGCTAATTTTACCCTTCTAAGGGATGGCATAAATAATTTCCAAGCTCCTGTTCCCACAGATGGCATTGACAACTATACTAAGGTATACACAAATGCCCTGTACAAACACTTCTACAAATGTATTGACACAGCTGTATCTGCCAGGATCCTCAAGAAAAAAACAAGCCTCCCTGGTGGAAATCTAGCATTTATAAGTTATACAACAGGAGGAAGAAGCTGCTGTCTGAGAATAAAAAAGAGGGGTCCCAACAGTGGAAGAACACCCTCCTCTGCTTTAACAAACAAATAAGACAATTTGTAAAATCCTCTGAGGACATCTTAAAAAAATTAGCAACCATAGCTAAAGATAACCATAAGGCATTCTTCAGCTATATCCATAACCTAAAAGGTAGGACCCGGACATGTGCTGAACTAGCTGTGGATGGCATCAAACACACTGATCTTGTGAAAAATAGCTAACCTATTAGCCAACAGGTTTGGTGAAAATTTTGCACCCCCCCCCGTCCCCTGCAAACATTCCACAAAGCATTCCCTCTACATCTCCTCCACCTTGCATCTCCAAAGAGCAAGTCAGTAATGCTCTCTCCAAGGCCAAACAAAAGCCTCTATGGCACCAGGTGACATCCCAGGTTGAGGTTTAAATGGTCTAAAACATAAATTAGCAACTTCATTAGGTACTCTCTTCATCCACAGTCTGAGTACTGGATTTGCTTGCTGGATGAAAAACAACAACTGTCATCCCCCTTCATAAAGGGGTTAAAACACAGACCCTTGGAACTACAGACCCATAAACTTAACCATCTTTCCAAGTTTCTAAGTTTAAAAGAACAATATTTAAAATTTGTCCCTATTTTTAGGTTTTCATCCCCCCATTATTTTAGGCGTTGTCCAGATTTCTTGCACTAAGAGGTTATGAGGTATACATAGGTATGACATAAGTCACTTACTCCCATCCTTTCCCTATTGACCTCGCCAGAATCCAATCCACTATCTGAAAAAGTCATCAAACTTTAGAACTGCTGGCCTATTGCCTCACAGGCCAAGTCAACAGTCAGCAGGGGTTGCCTTTTAGAAAACAGATACTGCAGGTGTTTATTAAAAGTCTTCAGAAATGGATGAATATGGAAACATATTTAATATTTTTTTGCACAGAAATAACAGCTATCGACACATAACTGGAAACGTGTAAGCAGTCAGACAGGCATTCCTTTTTAGCTTAAATAAATGCATCTGTGTACATTCTTAGGAGTAATGAGTTAATGAAGTTATGTATGTGCTTTTATTCCAGTGTATAACAGTGCAGTATGTAATACTGTGGTATTATAATGGAAAACTACAAAGTGTGCAGTCTTACCCAGTCCAGGCATTATAGATGTCAGTGACGCATGATGAGAGTAGCCATGTGAAATGATGTCATTAGATGTTGTAAAACATATGTACAGCAACAAAGGTCATAATTATGGATGTTATGCACATTATTAAATAAATTAACAAGATGGGAATCAAACCCACAGTTATCAGGTCAGTATCTACCAAGTCCACTTAATTATCCTTATGAGCTAATTGTCACAGCAGCTGCTTAGTGGTTATAAAAACATCTCATATATACAGGACAGAGAAATATCTGTAAAATCCATATGAATGCTCAGGTATGTGCAGAATATTGACACTTAATGTAGGGGTCTACAGGTGGCCTCTGCACCTTGGTGACCCTCTGTCATAGAGCCTCCATATCACTCTGATGCAGGTTGTCATAGCAGTACTGAACCTGCTCTCCAGCATTGTAGGACTCTGTCCTCCTTTGGTGCTCCCTCATGATCTGGTTCCATGCATCTATCATGGCATACACAGTCAACATCTGGGTCATCTCATCAGTCCAGCTGGTCGCATAGAAATGTCTCAGCCTCCTTGCAGTAGCCACCATAATCCTTATGTTGAAGAAGTTTGGAAAATACAAACACTGGGAAATGTTCACTGATTTACCACTCAGTTCATAGTTAACAACAGTCTAATCAGCAAATCTATCAAAATCAATATATGAAAGCGGAACTGATATCATGTTATCAGACCATTGGAAGATAATGGCCATGTGCAACACATAGTACCACTTATCAATACCTATTGGGTGTTTCCACAGAACAAGTGGGTGCAACCAATGTACACATGGAGGTGATGGGAGGGGAAAAATTCCAAAAAGTTTAATTTTAATGAAAACTGATATCATGTTATCAGACCATTGGAAGATAATGGCCATGTGCAACACATAGTACCACTTATCAATACCTATTGGGTGTTTCCACAGAACAAGTGGGTGTTACACTGCATTAAACCAATGTACATGGAGGTGTGCAAATGGGATTCCAAAAAGTTTAATTTTAATGAACCTCATTAATTATGTATGGTGTAATTGGTACTTAAAGGTAGATGCACATTGGGTGTATTTTGATTCTGTGATTTGGAGAGAGAGGTACATTGGCAATTGATAGCATTTCTGTTTTGATGATTAGTAAATCTCTTCAAGTTAGTTATTTCCAAAGGTACCTGGTTAATTGAAATGTTACTCAAAATGTTATCATTAACAGAAGTTATTCTAAGTTACTGGAGTAATGTTGTTTTGAACTTTATGCATACAGGTGTTGCTATTTTAAATAAGAGATTTCAGTCCCATATGTAGTTGCATAAACAGACTTATATTGCAGATGTTAACAGTATATGAAGGCTGATGTATGGATCATCCCCAATTTTTATTGGTAATTCCTTGCACTCTGTGGTATAACTATCCATATCTAATATGTGATGTTGATATGACAAATATTTCTTGATTCATGTTTCTTAGCAAAACTGTTAACAACATGTGCTGTTGCTGTAATGGATATTTCTTCAGTGCCAAAGGTGTCATCACTGCTAGCTCAATTTACTAAGGATCCTTACTGTGTCTGTGGCCTGCCTATGGATCCTGAGGGTTTCTAATGCTTTTTGTAAGTTGTTAAATTGTTACTTGCTGTAGTATTTTAATGCAAAATGCAAACAGACTCCTGTTGTATGATGTTGTTGTCTTTGGACCTCCATTCAACATATATGTGGTGTGTTATGAGAGACTGAGACATGCCTCTGGTGGTGGACCACCACTGACCCCCCCCCCTGATGACAGCACAATATTTCTGGCCTCACTGCATACAGCAACAGGGGAGTGATGCATCCCCATGGTGGGTTTGTAACTAGAGTTCCAGGCCAAACACGTTATGCCTTTCTTTCCATTACATGGCTGAGTACTGAGACAATCACTGCATATTGCTGTAGCGTGCATATTCATGTATTCCTGTTTTTGATTTACAGCTGCAGAAGTGAGCCATGCACACACATTCACACAGGGTGAGGATGATGAATGTAAGCCTAATGACATGTATTGATACAACTAAAGTACATACAGAGAAGTTGAAACAACATTTGTAATGATGTTTCCATTAATATTCACAGGTCCATCAACTTTGGGACTAAACCAGGAATCAGCAGCTGAGTGTCTCCATACTGTTACTGTGACCACTACCTTGTTATTGCCTCAGCCTCATTTCATGGAACTGCTGTTTTCAGTCATATTGTTATTTACCTAAGACTGTACATTACAGGTACATCCAGTGGAGGCCCAAACCATGCAGATTCAAGTGCAGACAGACCAGGTATGCTACAACAAAATTGTTATGTCAATATTTCCCAACACAAGCCCATCTGGTGTACTGTTGCAATGTCCATCACACAAGTATTTGCGGGCCATGTTACATAGGTTCATAGGTTCATAAGTAGGTACTAGGCTATCTGCCCGAAGGCATTTATAAGCCTAGCCGGAATGTGTTGGCTTTCGCCGCCCCCCTTAGATTAGTTCCCTGTGCCTCTGTCCAGCTGAGCCATTGAAGTGATCTCTGGGGTAAACTTTCTGTTTCCCATCCACTCGTCAAGGTTTCTCTTGAAGAGGGTTAGTGAGGAGCTCTGCCTAATGTAGATTGGAATCTTGTTCCAGAGCATGGGAAGTCTCTGGGATAGGGAATCTATCCCTCCAACATGTCCTATTTATTGTTGTGGTGAGGTTTAGATCCCTGAAGCGTGTGGCTCGAGGGGATATGGTTTTCTTTAGGTGGAGCATGTCCATCAATTCTGGGTTGGACATGGCCTTGTATGTCAGGCAGAGATCACCTCTGAGTAGGTGGTATGCAACCAAGTACAGCTGGAGTTTCTTCAGTCGAGCTGCATAGGGCATCTGCTTGAGGCCAGTGATCCTCTTGGTGAGGTACTTCTGTGGTCTTTCCAGTTGTTGCAGGTGTCTTGTAAGGTACATCCTAAATGGGGCATTGTACTCTATAATGGGTCTGATGAGTGATGCATAGAGGGACCCAATGACCTCTTTCAATCTGGATGCAAACCCTTTTGTGATTAGGTGGGCCACATAGAAGGATTTTCTAACCACTTTGGCAATGTGATTATCAAAGGAGAGGTTACTATCTACTTGGGTCCCCAGATCCCTTATTACGTCTTCCGTATTTATGGGGCTGCCACCTATGTGGTAATTTGTGGGTACTTTGTTTTGTACAAAGGGGATGACTATGCACTTTTTGGCATTTAGCTTGAGGCCATGGTTTTGACACCAGGTATCTGTCTCAGTGAGACCCTTTTGGAGAATGTCTGTGTCAGCCGAAGAGTCAATTATAGCCCCAAGTTTGCAGTCATCTGCAAACTTGGTAAGCCATAGTCCTCCTGTGCTTGTCTGTACCTCTGAGAAGTATATGCCGAACAGGAGAGGTCCTAGGACTGAACCCTGGGGAATGCCACTTGCAACCGGTATAGAGTCAAACGTAGCTCCCGCAACTCTTACCATGTGGGTTCTGTCCATGAGCCAGTTGGCAACCCATCTCGTGACATAGGGGTTTATGTTCAGGCTGGTGAGCTTGTCTATAATACCTGAGTGGGGAATGGTGTTGAAGGCCTTTGCGAGGTCTAGGTAAGCTGTGTGGGCCACCTTTCTTTCATTTATAGCCTTAATAAGTGTCTCAAAAATGTCCACCAGATTTAAGAGGCATGATCTGTCCTTAACAAAGCTGAACTGGGTAGGGTCCAGTGTTTGGAGGTTTCCAATGTCTCTGTTAATGAGATCCATGATGATGTGCTCCATAGCTTTGCAGACCAAGCTAGTCAGGCATATAGGGCGATAGTTCCCGGGGTCCGTTGTGGCTCCACCTTTGTGGAGTGGAATAACCATTGTTATGTGCTACTCTGTGGGCCCATAGCCTGTGGAGAGGCTGAGTTTAAACAGTGTGTTTATGTGAGGGGTTAGTTCATCTTTGAGCTTGTGTAGGATGCAGCCTGGGACACCGTCCAATCCCATTGATGCTGTGCTTTTGGCTTTGGAGAGGGCAGTTTTAATCTGAGTGTCTGTGATTTCAGGGGCACTACATTCTTTTGGTATAGTTATGGGCCATTTTGGGGGTGAGAGGGGGGGTGCAGTTTGCACTGAACCTGTCTGCCAGGATGTTGGCTATATTGGTTGGTTCAGTGTATTTTGTGCTATTCTGCACTAACTCTGAGCAGATCTGAAACTTGCCACTTAGATTCTTGACATAGCTAAAGAATGCCATGTTGTTATCTTTGGAGTCCATGGCAATTTTTTTTCGAAGTTAACCTTGGATGATTTTATGAGGGAACGTAGTTTCTTGCTGATACTGATCAGGGATGTCTTCCCTTCTTGGGATTTTACTCTTTTCTGTACTAGTTTCCTCCTTCTATTGTATAGCTTGTTTATGGCAGGGGTCCACCAGACTGGTTTCCTTTTCTTAGAGGAGTGAATCTTCATTTTGTTTGGGATAGCACAATCCATGCATTCTTGTAGGTGCCCGTAGAGTGCATTTGTAAAGCATTTTGCAGCTTGGACAGTGTTAAGTAACGTGAAGTTTGCTTTTGAAAAGTTTTTCACGGTGGTTTCTTTGACTGGGGGTGGTGGAGGAATGTGGATATCCAGAGAGATTAGTTTATAGTCAGATCTAACCAGCGAGGGGTTGATCTCCGGTGTGGAACACCGGTCGCCCATGTTGGTGATGACCAGATCCAATATGTTGTCATCTCTGCTGGGGGTGTTGACCAGTTGATCCAGGGCATTTGAGTTTATAAATTATAGGAAATGTTGGGCAAGGGAGTTTGCACTTGAGTAGTTCTCCCAGTTAATGTTTGGGTAATTGAAATCACCCAATATCAGGGTGTTTGGTAGGACCTTTATGTTTCCCAGTGTTCCCAGGAATGCGGAGTGGGGGTCCTGGGACATGGTGGGTGATCTGTAGCAAGCTATAATTTGAATAGCAGTTTTGCTCGGTAGTTGCATGTGGATGATCTCTGAAGCATCGTGCTGTGCCACTAACCTGGAGGTGTGGGTATCCTTGATGAATATTGATACTCCCCCACCTTTTCTATTTTGGTCCAGGTTTTGTGGCCGAAATGTATGGTATGAGTTGTAGCCTGGTAGTGCTGGGGTGCTCTCTGGAGCTTTAAACCAGGTTCCTGTTACTGTACATATATTGATTTTCTCCATACTGAGGATTGCATCAAGTGTGTGCATTTTGAGGTTTAGACTTCTGGCATTGAGTAGCATTACCCTCAGTTTTTTGCTACTTGTGCTATTTACAGTGGTTGGTTTGTCTTTTGAGCCTCGTCTAAAAAAGGCACTATGGGGGTGGCAAGAGCCTTGGCCAGTATTTGAAAGCCTAAGGGTGACAGGTGCAAGCTGTCTCTAGCGAAGCAGCGTGGCTTGTCGAGCATGTCATCCCAGGCTGACAGACACTAGATCCCCTTTGAATGACATCAGAAGCTTAGCCAATTTTTGAAATTGATAATTTTTTCTGTATACCATGGTATCATTCTTCGTGAGGGTAGGATGCTACTCAGTGTCAGGGTCATACTGGCCTGGGCTACGTGATCAGAGAGCTCCTCCATGTTTCTTTTCATGTAGTCCAGAGAGGTACGGCTCAGGTCATTCACACCAGAATGGACAATGACAGAATCATATTTGTACCTGTTCTGGAGTGACCTGAGTGCTTGTGTTATGTGGCGGATCCTGTCACCCAACAGACAGCTAACAGTAACCTTCTCCTTGTTCAGCCTAGTAACTGTGATGTCAGTGTGCCTGACTTTAGAGTCACATATTACTAGTGTGTTGGGTATGTTATTTTGCCTTAAGGGCTGTGATTGTGAGGCACACTGGTTTAGTAAAGTATGTGTTTCATGGTTTGTGTTGGGGGGGTGGAGGTTGCTTGGATGACTGCTTTGGAGGTCTCTGTGGCTTTTGCAGATTTTTAGTTAGAGCCTCCGAGTATGTTTTTGTGTATTTATGTGTGTTTTTTGCCGGTGCTATTTTCATAGGTCTATGTGAGACTGGTGGTGCGATGCAAGCAATTCCTTTCTCCTATTGTCTGCCTGGTCCATTCTTGGGTTGAGAGCTAAGCCTCCAGTTTGGCTGTATAATTGCATCTCTTGCATATATTAGTGTTTGGAGGAAGGAGGTGAGGGTTGTCTATGTACATGAGGCAATTGTAACATTGCCATAAAATGCCCAGATTCACCAGTTGGACTGGACAGTACACCTGAAACTGCTCTTTGGACATGCCTGGATAGGTACAGTGAACTGTTTTACTGATGGGCTGGTAAGGTCAAATAGAGAGCCTTGTCCTTCTCTACAGTATGGGGGGGTCTAGTGCTAAGGTTTATTAGTGTTTGCTATGAGTTTTGTCCAAGTGCTGGTATGAGAAGTGAATGGTTTGAGTGCTTAAGTTGAAAATTTGTCTAGTTCAAAGGGAAAAATTGAAGAGTAGAATTTTTGGAGCCGGGAATAGTTATACCCTAGCTAACTGGCGCTGCCTGGCATGCAAAACCTTGCAAATGCAGGTTTTATAGCAGGGAAATGAAAGAGATAGAAATTAGCCACAAATGGTCAATAAACTCATAATTTCTGGGCTGAAACCACTCTTTCAGGGACAGATAGGCTGCTAAAAGCTCCCTCTCTCACGGTGAACAGAGAAACTTCCTTCTGTCCAGGTAAGGTATGGGCAAACACAGAAACTTGTAACACAGCCCTAAAATCAGCACTAACCTGCAAACTGGACTATACTAGCTTAGAAAGGTGGAAAAACAAGTTCTTTTTTTTTTTGTTTTTTTTCAGAAAATAAAGCAGATACAATCAAAAAACACTTTAAATGCACAGAAATGGCTATCACACTTGAGTGTGTAGCCTACAACAGTTAAACAGGTAATTTAAACACAAAAAACATTTTGTTAAAGTGCAGGCAGTAAAATAAGTACAATATGTAGCTAAAACAAGCTTTTTAAATCACAGAAACTCTGGGTAATCGGTGTTTTAGGTGGAATTAGCTAAAGGCAGCAAGAAAATGCAGAAAAATGATACATAATCACTCAAAAGTCTTTCTTTTGTCTCTCTGCTGCTGTAGAACTCTGCAGGGCACCAGGCAGGAGCTTGCTGAACTGTCTACTACCACAAAAACCTTGCAAATGCGGGTTTTATAGCAGGGAAATGAAAGAGATAGAAATTAGCCCAAAATGGCCAATAAACTACTAATTTATGGGCTGAAACCACTCCTCCAGGGACAGATAGGCTGCTCATAGCTCCCTCTCTCACACTGAACAGAGAAACTTCCTTCTGTCCAAGTAAGGTATGGGCAAACACAGAAATTTGTAACACAGCCCTGAAATCAGCACTAACCTGAAAACTGGACTATACTAGCTTAGAAAGGTGGGAAAACAAGTTTTTTTTTTTGTTTTTCAGAAAATAAAGCAGATACAATCAAAAAACACTTTAAATGAACATAAATGGCTATCACACTTGAGTGTGTAGCCTACAACAGTTAAACAGGTAATTTAAACACAAAAATGACTTTGTTAAAGTGCAGTCAGTAAAATAAGTACAATATGTAGCTGAAAGAAGCTTTTTAAATCACAGAAACTCCAGAAAATTGGCGTTTTAGACGGAATTAGCTAAAGGCAGCAAGAAAAATGCAGAAAAATGATACTTAATCACTGCAAAGTCTCTCTTTTGCCTCTCTGCTGCTGTAGAACTCTGAAGGGCACCAGGCAGGAGCTTGCTGAGCTGTATACTAGCACAAAAACCGTGCAAATGAGGGTTTTATAGCAGGGAAATGAAAGAGATAGAAATTGGTCACAAATGGTCAATAAACTCCTAATTTCTGGGCTGAAACCACTCCTCCAGGGGCAGATAGGCTGCTAAAAGCTCCCTCTCTCACGGTGAACAGAGAAAGTTCCTTCTGTCCAGGTAAGGTATGGGCAAACACAGAAACTTGTAACACAGCCCTAAAATCAGCACTAACCTGCAAACTGGACTATACTAGCTTAGAAAGGTGGGAAAACAAGTTTTTTTGGGGTTTTTTTTCAGAAAATAAAGCAGATACAATCAAAAAACACTTTAAATGTACATAAATGGCTATCACACTTGAGTGTGTAGCCTACAACAGTTAAACAGGTAATTTAAACACAAAAAAAATGTTGTTAAAGTGCGGGCAGTAAAATAAGTACAATATGTAGCTAAAACAAGCTTTTTAAATCACAGAAACTCTGGGAAATCGGCGTTTTAGGTGGAATTAGCTAAAGGCAGCAAGAAAATGCAGAAAAATGATACATAATCACTCAAAAGTCTCTCTTTTGTCTCTCTCTGCTGCTGTAGAACTCTGCAGGGCACCAGGCAGGAGCTTGCTGAACTGTCTACTACCACAAAAACCTTGCAAATGCGGGTTTTATAGCAGGGAAATGAAAGATATAATATTAGCCCAAAATGGCCAATAAACTACTAATTTATGGGCTGAAACCACTCCTCCAGGGACAAATAGGCTGCTCATAGCTCCCTCTCTCACAGTGAACAGAGAAACGTCCTTCTGTCCAAGTAAAGTATGGGCAAACACAGAAACTTGTAACACAGCCCTGAAATCAGCACTAACCTGAAAACTGGACTATTCTAGCTAAGAAAGGTGGGAAAACAAGTATTTTTTTTTTGTTTTTTTTTCAGAAAATAAAGCAGATACAATCAGAAAACACTTTAAATGCACAGAAATGGCTATCACACTTGAGTGTGTAGCCTACAACAGTTAAACAGGTAATTTAAACACACACACAACTTTGTTAAAGTGCAGTCAGTAAAATAAGTACAATATGTAGCTGAAACAAGCTTGTTAAATCACAGAAACTCCAGAAAATTGGCATTTTAGGTGGAATTAGCTAAAGGCAGCAAGAAAAATGCAGAAAAATGATACTTAATCACTGCAAAGTCTCTCTTTTGTCTCTCTGCTGCTGTAGATCTCTGCAGGGCACCAGGCAGGAGCTTGCTGAGCTGTATACTAGCACAAAAAACTTGCAAATGCGGGTTTTATAGCAGGGAAATGAAAGAGATAGAAATTAGCCACAAATGGTCAATAAACTCCTAATTTCTGGACTGAAACCACTCCTCCAGGGACAGATAGGCTGCTAAAAGCTCCCTCTCTCACGGTGAACAGAGAAACTTCCTTCTGTCCAGGTAAGGTATGGGCAAACACAGAAACTTGTATCACAGCCCAAAAATCAGCACTAGCCTGCAAACTGGACTATACTAGCTTAGAAAGGTGAGAAAACAAGTTTTTTTTTTTTGTTTTTTTCAGAAAATAAAGCAGATACAATCAAAAAACACTTTAAATGCACAGAAATGGCTATCACACTTGAGTGTGTAGCCTACAACAGTTAAACAGGTAATTTAAACACACAAAACATTTTGTTAAAGTGCAGGCAGTAAAATAAGTACAATATGTAGCTAAAACAAGCCTTTTAAATCACAGAAACACCGGGAAATTGGCATTTTAGGTGGAATTAGCTAAAGGCAGCAAGAAAATGCATAAAAATGATACATAATCACTCAAAAGTCTCTCTTTTGTCTCTCTGCTGCTGTAGAACTCTGCAGGGCACCAGGCAGAAGCTTGCTGAACTGTCTACTAGCCCAAAAACCTTGCAAATGCGGTATTTATAGCAGGCAAATGAAAGAGATAGAAATTAGCCCAAAATGGCCAATAAACTACTAATTTATGGGCTGAAACCACTCCTCCAGGGACAGATAGACTGCTCAAAGCCCACTCTCCCAAAGTGAACAGAGAGTCTTCCTTCTGTCCAAGTAAAGTATGGCAAACAAATAAACTTGTAACACAGCCCTGAAATCAGCACTAACCTGAAAACTGGACTATACTAACTTAGAAAGGTGGGAAAACAATTATATTTTTTTTTGGGGGGGGGTTGTTTTTTTTTTCAGAAAATAAAGCAGATACAATCAAAAAACACTTCAAATGCACAGAATTGGCTATCACACTTGAGTATGTAGCCTACAACAGTTAAACAGGTAATTTAAATACAAAAATGACTTTGTTAAAGTGCAGGCAGTAAAATATGTACAATATGTAGCTGAAACAAGCTTTTTAATTCACAGAAACTACAGACAATTGGCATTTTAGGCGGAATTAGCTAAAGGCAGCAAGAAAATGCAGAAAAATTATACTTAATCACTCCAAAGTCTCTCTTTTGTCTCTCTGCTGCTGTGGAACTCTGCAGGACACCAGGCAGGAGCTTGCTGAGCTGTATACTAGCACAAAAACCTTGCAAATGCGGGTTTTATAGCAGGGAAATGAAAGAGATAGAAATTAGCCCAAAATGGCCAATAAACTACTAATTTCTGGGCTGAAACCACTCCTTCAGGGACAGATAGGCTGCTCATTGCTCCCTCTCTCATAGTGAACAGAGAAACTTCCTTCTGTCCAAGTAAGGTATGGGCAAACACAGAAACTTGTAACACAGCCCTGAAATCAGCACTAACCTGAAAACTGGACTATACTAGCTTAGAAAGGTGGGAAAACAAGTATTTTTTTTTCAGAAAATAAAGCAGATGCAATCAAAAAACACTTTAATTGCACAGAAATGGCTATCACACATGAGTATGTAGCCTACAACAGTTAAACAGGTAATTTAAACACAAAAACAACTTTGTTAAAGTGCAGGCAGTAAATAAGTACAATATGTAGCTGAAACAAGCTTTTTAAATCTCAGAAACTCCAGAAAATCAGTGTTTTTGGTGGAATTAGGTAAAGGCAGCAAGAAAATGATGAAAAATGATACTTAATCACTCCAAAGTCTCTATTTTGTCTCTCTGCTGCTGTAGAACTCTGCAGGGCACCAGTCAGGAACTTGCTGAATTGTATACAAGCACAAAAACCTTGCAAATGTGGGTTTTATAGCAGGGAAATTAAAGAGAGAGAAATTAGCCCAAAAGGGCCAATAAACTACTAATTTCTGGGCTGAAACCACTCCTCCAGGGACAGATAGGCTGCTCAAAGCTCCCTCTCTCACAGTGTACAGAGAAACTTCCTTCTATCCAAGTAAGGTACGGGCAAACACAGAAACTTGTTACACAGCCCTGAATTCAGCACTAACCTGAAAACTGGACTATACCAGCTTAGAAAGGTGGGAAAACAAGTATTTTTTTTTGTTTTTTTGTTTTTTTTTTCAGAAAATAAAGCAGATAAAATGAAAAAAAAACACTTTAAATGCACATAAATGGCTATCACACTTGAGTGTGTAGCGTACAACAGTTAAACAGGTAATTTAAACACAAAAACGACTTTGTTAAAGTGCAGGCAGTAAAGTATTGTATATGTGATGCTGTCAGCATTATGTTTGCTAAATACATGACTGTGTTGTCTTTCTCTTTACTTTCCCACTGCAGGATTCACAGTACAACCCACAACCTCTCCACAGCGGGTGTCTATCAGTGGTATGCCATTAACTATGTTTCATACCTGTCATTGCCATGAATCCTGTTGTTGTCTTCCATTAATACTGTGCCCTTCTTCCCATTTCTAAGCCAGTCTGCATCAACGTCATTGAGTGCACATATGAGTGGTATGTGAATGTACACTATGTTTTAGCTGTGTTCACATGGTTAATGGTGGCAATGATGTAATCACTAATGCTGTTTTTCCCTTGCAATAGTTGAAGTTCATTGTTCATCAGCAGCACCACCTTCCCGTAAAGTGTTGTCAGATGTATATTTTTTGTATTTCTCACATATGTCATGTATGTGAACCTTGCAACCAAATTATATACTCCATTTATATAGATTCTGTGAAACATACATACAAACAGTAGAGCTCATGTAAAGTCATTATTATTTGTAACATTGCAGTAATATATATATAAATATATATATATATATATATATATATATATATATATATATATATATATATAAAACTGTGTCTTTGATGGTAGCCTTCATGTGATATAAGCAAATTGCCCGGATCTGTGGCTTTGTATCTTGCAGTGCATCAACTATCTGTATCATCCAGCAGCCCATCCAGTGATCATGATGATGTTCAAGATGTGTCTCAGTATGGTATCATGGCCCCTGGCACTCAGGACCTTGAAGTGTTTGGAGAGTCCATCTATGAGGTTGACTGTGATGTTGCTGTAGCTGTAGTCTTATATGTGGAGGCCAACTTGTCAAACCATTTGGAGGATACTGACACAGTGGATGTTAAATGGGGTGAGGACATTGACCAATGTAACCCTAGTTGAGACCGCTGTTGGTGGTAGTTCCACACAACCAGAAACATGGCATTGCAGTAGACATAAGCAAGCAGGTGTTCTACGTGGCCAAGTGTCAAAGGGTGTCCACTTCCTGCTGCCGGCAAATGAATGGTTACAGCAACAGAATCGGTCAGACATCTGTGTACTTGCCTGTGCCACCGTCATGCATGAAGGACAACAGCACAGATGCAGTGACATTATGGCTGCATTGGCAATCCAGAATGAGAGTCTGCTTGCTGTGGCAGGGTTGGTCGAAACCCTGGCCTATGTGGTACTGCAGCAGTGTCATACTCTCAGCAGGATTTGGGGTTCCCTGACTGTGGTCAGCAGATTGCAACATTGGGAAGGCTGCCACCTTTTCACACAACCATTTAACATTTAGCATGTCTATGGTCCAACCTGCACAGAGTTCAGCTTCTGGCCCATCTGCTGTGTTCTCAACAGTCACAATGATTTCATAGATTTCATAGATTGGTACTAAGGTAATAAGGCCTTCAACTCGCAGTCACGCTGCATCATCTCAGCATAGTGTTGTCACCCCATTAATATTCTCTATGGAGCAACCTGGGCAACATGTGTGCCTCTATATGGTGGAGGCAGAAGAGACCATGTTGTGAGATATCAGCGAGGTCACCCTAGACTACATTAGAGTGTGTCCAGTGTTGTAGTACACATAGCTGGATCATATTATTGACTTACCACTTTACTGGGATGTGAGTCTTCTGATACTAAAAGTTCTGCAGTGTGTCCTGTGTGGTTTCTGTTTTCTCATGTTATTATATTTTACAGATAGGAATGTGTAGCACTGATGTGTGTCCTTTACAGTTTTCCATACAGTGATACAACAATCAGAGATTGTAAGCATACCTGTGTCAGTTGTGCCCTGAGTCGATGGTCCCATATCTGACAGATTTACATATGTTCATGTTTTGATATGTTATAGTTATAGCATCATGTCATGTACATCTCGTAGGCAATTGCCATTAGACGCCATCTGTGCTGTTGTGTGGGGCAACACTGAACAACAAAGTTTAACCTGTGTAGTCATGTATGTGTGGCTTGTCATGAATCAAAAATGTGGGTCAGATGCTGCCATGGTGTCTGGGCTGCAATTGTGATCACACCCTATGCTGCCTACACTTGTGTCTTCTGTCTCCTATGACCTCCTGCTCCTCTTCTAATACCTGTGGGATGTCCTAGTCAGACATCTATCATTCTTGGAGCAGTTCACCAAACCTGTAGCTGGAAAACCATGTGCTATAGTTAGCATGTTGTGCAGCATGCTGCACACCGTTATCATCTGTGCTGCCTTTTCAGATCTGTATTGTACTGCTCCCCTCAGTGTGTCCAGACATCTGAACTGAGCTTTCAGTACACCAAACACATGGTGTGTGGTGTTTCTGGTTGTTGTGTGTGCTCTACTATAGGCCTGCTGTGCAGGGTTAGATGGTTCACTGTACAGTGTCATTAGCCACAGCTCAAGTGGTAACCACAGCCACCTGTTCTGGGGAGTGGAAACACATGTGGTCAAGATAGATATTGTTGTGAGGGTTATCCTCAGCTTGCATCCTAGCTGTGCTCCTGTACTTACTAGTAGTAGTCCCTTAGGTATTTCACCTTGCTGGAATGCAGCCCTCAGACCACTTTCACTCCATATCGTAGCATCATGGACACTTCCAGGGTATTATGCTGCCATCTGGTGTACACACAATTTGGCAGTTGATGAATGGCCAGACCTTTCTCTTTATGTATCAGTCTGTTTCAGGGTGTAATGGTGTCTTGATAGGTATGTTTGCGCAATCTATTGAACTAAGTACACAAGGGAAGTTTGTGATGCTGTAAAACTGGTGCATTACAGTTCTCCACTCCATGGAGGTGGATAGGAAGTGTATGTAGTCATCCACCCTGCTGCACATTGATTCCACAATTTTGCCAAGATACAACTGGCAGCTGTCTGTGATATGTCCACAGCATCCCCCATGTGTCTCTAGAATGTCCCAAATGCAAGTACACCCAGGCTGAAACACACTTTGGTTTCAAGGGAGATGGAATTTCCTTGCAAGGTCTGCATTGACATCTGTGGGACACACATTTTGCAGACAGCCTGCACCAGTTGTCTGTCTATATGGTATATGTCAATTATTTGCTGGTCTGATGACTGGTTTAGCTGCAGTCTTGTTCAGATGTTAGCTGACTGCCTTATAGGTTGCAGTGCCACAGCCTCATTTATGGCTTGTATCTCTGCAGTCTGTTGCAGGTCATGAATAGCAGGTTGCATTTTTATATATGTTTGATGTTTTGCTATAGATTGCACTGTAATCCATAGTATTCACTTCACTTCTTTGGGGTTGATAAAGCATGCACCAAGGATTTCAGAAATGGAGTCTGCGTAAATGCTTGTTGCATTTGAATTGCATTGTATCCACACAATGTGTTTTGGAATCAGACTTGCGCACAGAATCCCTAATTATCCTACTCTGAATATTTAAGTACTTAGAATGCCTTCAGCGTGTCTTCTAAAATCACATGCGCAGCAGGTATGCCTGAAGTCCTCCTTTGGCATGCTGCACTGTCTACAAATAGCTTTCACGAACTTTACAGAATACCAGCCCTTTGTTTACGATTGCTAGTAAATTATTACATGGATAGGAATGTAAGAAGATTAAGTAAGAAAAATAGTCCTTCTCTCCAGATGTTATCTGAGTTTGCTGTGTACCCTGAGACATGACTACCTACTATGGTGACCTTTCTATTTTTGCAATATCCCTACTCCTTCCTTTGAGACTTTCAACTTTTAGAAGAAATATAGCCCATCAGCCTTTTGTGTCTGCTATCGAATAGGAGACTTCTGGGCTAGAACTTGACTTTATCAGTTTGAACCCACAGGTAAAAGAGCAGCTGTAACTTAAATGTGGCATAGTTGGTTCGGGTGAAGCTCCTGTGCTACAGACCATCTGGCCATTGATATGTTAAAGCACTAAATCAAAGATAAAAGTATTTTGGCTTAGAGCTACCTTACAAATTATCAAGTCAGTATGCCAAAAAAATAAGCATACAGTTACCACTCTATTGAAAATATATATATATCCTGATTTGAACAGCACTACTGTAAAAATTCTAATAATGTAAGCACATTTTCCATACATGACTTTAAAAGGCTCTTTTGCTTTCTACTCATGCTAGTTGTTTTATATTTAGCATGCTAGATTTTAAAAGTGTGCTTTTCTCCACTTGCGTTTTACTAGAAGAAAAGAGATGGCAAACACTGTATTACACTCAAGCAGATAATTATATTAATTTTCAAATAGTTAGACTTCTCTCTATTACTTAGTCAAACATATTATTACTTTTCATTTATTACAATAGCAGGGTAATTGTTCTCATGCAGCTGCCTTCACAGAACTGCCTGAATGATATTCATGAAAGATTCACTGGGAACAATTTCTACAGTATGAGCAAAAGCAACATCCGTATTTCAATGTCTGGAAAGATATGGCCATTTCCTGCTCAAAGCCGGTGCTCTGATGATGTGTGTCATCTCTATCAGTGAATACAAAATACCTGTTTATCTTGTGCAGTTAAGAAAAGTAAATGTTTGCCATTAACACAATATATATAATATTACCTTACCACCTCTGTACCTTATGTTAATTATAACATTTTCTAAAACTACTGCAGAAATATGAAGGCGACTGTTTTCATCACAGCTATTCAGCTCCCAGTTTCCTAGGCAGTTTCAGCTGTCAGACTCGTTTAGAGTTCAGTGAGCTGTTCTTAGTTACTCATTCAAATATTCATAGGAAACGAGGACTGCAGTTTGCTCTCTGGTAACAACTTCATTTTCTGTTTCTTCCAAGCTTGCCCTTGTGGGCTGCTTTTCTGTCCCATGATTGGTAACTGCTTCATCACATGACCTTTCAGAGCTAATGGAGTTTCCATGGGAGAAGGTGAAACAGTCATGTTCTACCTTTTATCTTTGCTTCGCTGGACAATGAAAATAATTGCAGCAGGCAGTTATGGATCATCAAAGAGACATGAGAAATGATCAAACCTGTAGCAGACGTTTGTCTTTGCTACCATAGAGAACATATCTTTAAATTATTTATCATGTGGGATAGATCACACCTCAGGAGTGCTCAAAATGGTCACATATTTGTGCAAATATTTACTTTACAATAGTGTAATTTTAGAGTTATGAAAAGGGATTAATTTCAAGTAGAATTTTTGGGGAAGGGCAATATGCTGTGACATTTTGCTTACACAGGGGAACTGACAGTGTAGCCAGCTTCCTATTATTTTATTAGAATGCCAGTTACATAGGGTTTGCAGCAATGAAATTTCACTTATCGAAACAGTCAATAACAAAAAAAAAAGATCTGTGACTGATGGTGCGTCCCCTTCTGCAGCAAAGAGAAAACAAAGCTTACATTAAATTATACTGCAATGATAGGATCAGTACAGTGTGCAGCATTAAACTGCAATGGACAGATGTTGCCATAGATATATTGTTTTGGAAGGTCCAGATGCTATGTCCACAGTTTTGGCAGTGTTTATACTGACACTCTTACTTGTCAAGACTTGGCTGCATATACATTAAGATACTGACTGAGGTATGTTAAATGGCTACATATAAAGAAGAGTGAATGTCACATCTACAACAAAGGATTCCAAATGCAAGTGATAGAAATATGACCTATACAATTTTTAAAAGTTTTAATCAAGCCAACCTTCTTTTGAAGCGAGTTGCCTAAGAGACAATACTGCACCTTTCTCTTGGATTTTACTCAAACAGCACTCATAACAATAACAACTGCTCAATGCTGATTCCTGTATATTACTTGGGGCTCTAGTAATAATCTTGTCTGCTACTTCTCCAAGTCAGCTTATCTTAACATGGAGAATAAAAACATCTGCAGCATTACACTGAGTAGCAAACTGTATTTTTGATATAGTTAAAAAATGCAAATAAAATCTCATCAATTCAATGACTGGCAGTATAGCAATAAGGGTTAAATAACTAGCCAGTAATAAGCTTTTTCGTATAATTATGAGTTTGAGCCCTTTAGTCTATACCAATGTATGGTCTGATTAAACAACATAACTGACCCAGCCATTGGGCTTACCCAGTTACTGTAACAAATTAAAAAAAATATGCACTATAGCTTATGTGGTACAGCTGTGCATGGATTTCCTGACCCATAGTCATACAGGGAAGTTCCAGCAATAGAAATTCCTGTTCTTTCTATATTTGTATGTTCATGGGAAAGATTAACTTACATATTCAAGTTTACTGAGTTTTCAGAAACCCACTGTGGGACATTTCTTAACCAATCACCTTTTTTACACAGATCAGTACAAGTCTGTGGCTGTATAACTGTAGCTGTTTCAGCTACTTTGTATTATATTTCAGAGCCTGTACTAGCATTGCCTGTAACATTCAGAAAATTTGGAAATTGTAGTTTTATAAAAGTGTCATATTTACCATTTATGCAGTTTGTTATATGGAATATAAACTGTGAGAATCAAGACAAGTTATTACCCTAGATTTTTTTCCAGTTCCTTTAGATAGTGGACCACTAGTGATGTTAAAGATAATATATGTAATAGTGTGTTCCTCATAAAACAGCACCATGTCTGCAAAGTTTCGCGCTGCAGCTGAGTAGTTCAAAAATCCTTCTCTCCAATTAAAACATGAGCTGCTTCAGGACATGCTAACATATTGTAAAAAATGGTTGGCTAAAGATACATGGCATGCAGGAAGTTTGGGATTTGAATCCCAAATGAGAGTTAATATTATCCTTTCACTTCCATGACTACAGATGTCATCCAATAATGCACCTAACTATGAGGTACCTGCCTTATCCATAAATATAAAACTACTAGATTTGTCATCTATAACACATATCCCGCTTCTACATTATCCTCCATGTAATAAAATGTCTCCTGTTTGGTAATCTTAATCTTCCTTTTTTTATCTGTCAATCATTACACCTATATTGTCATAGATTCATAGGTATGTGCTAGACTAATAGCTCTTGCAGGCCATTATAAGCCTACCCAATTTCCTTTTTGGTGTGTGAATTAACCTAATCATTTGATATTACATTGGCCTTACCAGGTCTCTAGGACAGGAACTTTAGTTACTGTAGTCTCTGTTCATACCATTTCTTCTCAATCTTCTATATACATCCATGATGCAAGATATCAGTTTCTTGGTATGGCCTGCAGAGCTGTACAAAATACTCAAGGTGTGACTTTATGATGAACATTTAGGAGCTCTGGTTGAATCTGAAGGTGCTAGATTTCTTAAAAACCTATACTCATGCATTATTCATTTTTACAGAAACTAGCTTTCATGCTTTACACAAGGAATGCGCAAGTGTGTGTGTGTATGTGTGTGTGTGTGTGTGTGTGTGTGTGTGTGTGTGCATGCACAGATATATGTGGATATACTTACTAACAGCAACACACCAGAATGTCAACATATAAAATATCAATATAATATAATAAAAAAAAAATCATCTGTGAGCTCTCTGTGCATTTATAGTCACTATACTAATGAAAAAATGTTGTTTGTAAACTCACCAAAGAATATTGGAGTCATTTGATAATGACTTTTGTGAAAGGTTTAAAGCAGATGTACAGCATCATACTATCCATTTTTTTATTCTACTTTATTTTGTCTGAAAGGAATTAGTCCTATCAGCAAGCTGCATTGGAAACCCACTTTTGCTAAATGTGTTCTTCATGCTAGCAGTCACTATCATCCATGATATATTGACTCCCTGTTCAACAGGAAAATGAGTATAGGGCAATCTATTTGCAACATTTGCATTGATTGCCACTTCAGGAATTATAGCTAATTGATAATGATATCAACTCCCATCTAAAAACAGCAAACCAGTCCTGCAGCCCTACTCTGAAGCAGCTTTAGCTTTATCATTATTATTGATATTATTGATATTACTACTATTGCTATTATTATTAGACGTTCAGTTAATTTTCAAGTATAAAACAGTATCACAGGATGACCTAAATTATGACTTCTATTGGTTTTATATATATATATATATATATATATATATATATATATATATATATACATATATTTATTGCATTGTTGCACTTGATATAACCTGTCTTTAGATTTTGAAAAGATGCATTTAATTGATTTTATATTTCTGTCACTTCTTTATTGAAAGTCTTATGTATTACAATGCTTTGTTTCATGAAACTGAGATTTCTCAAAAATGAAATTGCTAAGTACTAGAAGCATAAAACAAGTTTTCGTTTATAGGGTTTATGGTCTTGTTGCTTCATTTCTTCTCCTCCTCCTTTTCTTTTTTCCATGTTTGTGATTTTACATATTTCTTTCCTCATGAAAAGTTTCCTCATTGGCCAACGTCTCATTTACATTTCTGGATAACATTTTGCAAATTTTGTAAACTGTTTGACAGACTTCTTCGGTTTTCTTCCTGTTCCTCACCGGGAGAATCATGTTCCTCTGACAGATATGAATGACTCATTATGTCTGCTACATGTAGCTCTTTCCATGGCTTATTCATCACAACTAACTAGTCTTAGCACTTACATCTGCAGCATGCCTTTGTACTGTTCAGTGATGTCTATAATACATTTTGTAAAGGATTATGGTTTGCCTCAACTAGCTGTCTATTTCCATAAATGTATTCATGGAAATGTTTCGATGATATGGTATGGCATGTTGCTATTTTTCTATCTGAGCATACTTTTTTTTTGTTTTCTGTAAATGCTCTGGACCTATATGAACCTGCATAATGATAGTGATAGTTCCATTTTGGCTGGCATCCACTTGTAATATGACTGACATATTCACATCAAGATAGCTCAGTGTAGGTGGTTCAGTTACTAACTGCTCAAGTATTCCAAAACTACCTTTTCTGTATCCTAGTAGCATTGCCCATCGTGTTTCAGTGACTTCCCTAAGATATATTATATGCAGCATAATTGTACGGATTTTTATGAAAACCTATTTGTACCCATGAGGAATTGTCTGTACTGTTGCTGTTATTTTCTGTGCATGTGATTTCAGGACTTTAGAGGTTAAGATATGACCCATTGCAATTTAAATATTGTACTTTTATTCAATGTGGGGCTGTTCTAGCAGAGTATCTTCAGTAATTCATTTAGTTTCAGTCTGCGCTCTTTCTTTGGTCTGACTCCACACTAGAATAGCATTACTTATATTGATAGCTTCATCATGCCACTTTACCTGTGCAACAGCTGTCTCAAGGACATCATATGCTGAGGAAATACCAGGCAGAACTTTCAAAAATCAATTTCTTCCCATGAGTGAATGAAAAGAGCATAACTTGGAACTATTCTCAACAAATGTGATGATCACTAGCTTGCCTCAAACATAGAAAAATGCTTTATTACTGGCATGGCAGACTCTACTTCTTCAAAGGCACGAAGAAGGCACTGTTCTCTTCTTATAGCTTTATTAAGAGCTTGTGGATCTATACAATACAAATGTTACCTGGCTTCACATCAGTGACTAAGCTGTTAATCCACTAAGCAGGCTCAGTCTTTTTCTTAATCTTTAATCACACCATGGGGGTTATGTCATTCTTGAGTCTTCCCATAATATCTTTCTGAAGCATGCAGTAGTGGAAATATTACAGCCTCTGTCTAAATATGATAAGCTCCTTGCAAGGAGCCTAAACTAGTAAACAAATATTTGTACTTGTTAAACAAATCATCATTCTGCACATTTCCTGAGCTGCATTAAAACTTCACATTCACACTTTAAATTCCTTTCACCATATCAAGCTTTTAACATGTAAAATGGACCAAAATCAAAGAAGGCTCATTAAAGAATTTATCTGTAACTGGATTTGATATTTATTATTCTTATATTCACATGTAAGTGCTTTTTGACCCTTGGCATTTACACAGTGGTAAGCCAAAATAAACAGTTTGTACAATGATGGCTCTAGTTTGCCCTCTTTCAGACTCACTGCTTCAAAAGTTCCAGTATTTACTACATTACAGGTTATGTTACTGTCTAATATAATCGCTACATGTTGTTTATTAACTTTAAGGTTTTCTACCCTGATACTTTCTAGTCCAAGCTTTTTTCTACTTTTATCAAGAATATTGCTTAATCTTTATACATTGTCCCTACAAATCAGGGCTGCAGAAACTCATTTTCATGGGCTGGTTCCAACACAAACTCTTCTTTTGAAGCAAAATTCCTTTCTTCCAAATTTCTTCCACTTGACACACTTAGAGTAAATTTTTCCCAACTTCTATAGACTTAGTATGATCACAGGATCTTTCATTTACCTTACATAGTTCTATATCTTACGTCTGACACACCTGATGACACTCTCAAAACTCATTTATATACTGTTTTTACTCTTTCAGTTGTGATGAAGTAATTTTCCTCCCTTTGCTTGCATCATTCACTGTATTTAATGTTACATTTGAATTTCTTATTAACCTGTCTTTTAATTCAGAATTTTTGATAATGCACCTGACTTTCTCTCAAACAGTGAAATATGCTACTCGCTAAATTCATAGTATTTGTCTTAGTTCTTCACTTCAGTAGCATAAACAACAATAGACGTGCCATAAATAAACAAAATGTGTTTACATGGCAAATTCTTTACTGGCTCACTGTATCTCTTTATTTTGTACCTCATCACTCTTTCTCTCAAAATTAAAACATATTACAAGCTTTTCATGTTGTCTTATATTGCAAAAAGAAGAAACATAATGCAACACACCTTTTCAATATTTTTAATTACTCCACTGCCTGCCAGAACTAAATTAAATTTCTGAATCCACAATATTCCAAGTTCCTGGACAAATTGTCCTGAAGTGAAAGGCTTTGTGACAGTTAAAGTTGCATCTTTTCTTGAATAATTAATGACTCGACTTATTTGAAACTACTTTAGTCTGTGTAATGTTTTTCATTCATCATAGCTTTAATAATAAAGGGGACACTGACTACATGCATTCAGCTTCATCAGTGATTACTGTAGACTGTGCAACATCTTCAAGATACCAGACCACGTGATTTACATGCAGAAACTCTGACAGGCATTAATGGTGTAAAATCCATGCACATATACTTATATATATATATATATATATATATATATATATATATATATATGGTTCTAGGTCATAAGATCGACAGCCACTCTCACCGACAACAAAAACATCGACACCACATTATCGACAAACCAGAAACACGACACCTCACATGCCCGACAAACAAGTAACCGACGGTCCACAAACACGAAACCCCACACACTGCACACACCACAATAACAACAATCAACTAACAAAACACATCCCTTATCCAAAACCACACAGAACACAAGCACACCAAAATCCTCACAAACCCACACTAAACCTCACACACACAACTACGTCCAACCCTAACCCAAACCCTTACCCTAAGGTCTGTCACTATCGCAGACTCAGCTAACCCGTGCCCTAACCCTAACTCACTTAACCCACCCCTAACCCAAAAAATACCACTACCGCACACTTACATAACCCGCGCCCTAACCCTAACTCACTTAACCTGCCCCTAACCCAAAAAACTGCCACTACCGCACACTTACCTAACCCGCACCCTAACCCTAACTCACTTAACCCACCCCTAACCCAAAAAATACCACTACCGCACACTTACCCAACCCGCGCCCTAACCCTAACTCACTTAACCCACCCCTATCCCCACAGACTGTCACTATCCACACTTACCTTAGTCGCACCCTAACGTCCATCACCACCGCATACTCACACAGCCTTCTTTCCAACTCACTATCCCTGGCGTCGGAGTTTTCATCCATAGCGTCGGTCTTCTGAGTGTCGATCATCTGGCGCCCGCTCATGCGTTGTCGGTTATCTCAGCTGTCGATCTTCTAACCTACACCCATATATATATATATATATATATATATATATATATATATATATATCAGGGCTTCATTAAGGCCATTCCTGAGCAAGGACATTACCTATTTGCCTTTGGAGCCGATCCACCTGATGATATTCAGCACTGTTTTGTTTGCTGCTGCATTGATTCCCTCAGTCTGCACCTGATAGTCCAGGCCAAGTGTAATAAACATCACAGATCCTTTTCCTCATCTGTTACATTTAGTTTCATTTTCCTGGATGACACCTTTTATCAGAGTTTTTTGTGAATTGATTGTATTTCGTCTGCATTTGACTGCAGTGCATCTCAACTGCTACCTTTCTGCCCTCTCATTCAGCTTTTCCAGCTACATTTATACACTTTTTTCATTCTCCACTCTTCTATGTATCTTTGCATCATCAGTAAAGAGGCTGATCCTGTTCTGTATTTCCTAAAATATGTCTGAAACAGACCACAGTATATAATGGACCTATGAGAAACTCCTGCAGTGTCCTACAAGTCACTGTTCTCCCCACGCCAACCCTCTGCATCCTTGACAGCTCAGTTCTTTAGTCTTGATCCTGTTCCATTTCCTAATCTCTGCTGTTTTAAAAGAAGTCACCTGTGTGGCAGAAAATCATTAGCCTTGGTGACATCATGGTAACCCATGTCTAATGTTACTATCCCAACAAAATATCACATAACATGGCCATAAAATTGGATCAGGTTTGGCTGTAGCTTCTTCTTGGCTTAAACCCATGTTGGCTGTTGTTTTCCTCAAGGAAAACAAATAGCATTTCCTTCAAGATTCCCTTCATGACATTTCCTGCCACTTCTGTTAAGAGGATTGTAATTTTTCTGAGTTTTCCTTCCATATTCTCTTGAAGTATGTTTGCAAAGGTCAGTATTATCTATTAATGTCAATAAGGAGATCTGCCATCACACTGCTGAGATTATTTTTTTTCACTGCTGAGATTCTTGAGGGTCCTGGGATGTAGCCCATCTTGTATTTGTGGGTTATCTCTTACAGCATGCAATTTTCTTACATGATATAAAGCATCTAAACATACAAAAAAATACAATGAAAAAAAGACTAACCAGAGCCCCCTCCCTAATTCTTCCCATGCCATATGGTTTCCCTTTACTGGTCTTCCACCCTATCCTTCCATCTTTCTAGTATCTTATCTTGACAGCAATTAAGTATTTATTACATCTGCTTTTTTTCCTTTTATCTGTCAAACCACAGTTATCTTTGATCAGCCTGTCAAAATCTACCACTCACTTCCTGTTTTGTGATGTATACTTAAAACAAAAACAGTTTTGCTGTCCTTTTTGTCTTCCCTCCCTTTGAACTTTCAGTCTGTCCATGTTAACCTCAACAGTCAGTGTTTTTTTGTTTGTTGTTTGATTCTTCATACTGTGCTTCTGCTTCTCTGTCTTCCTCATTCCACCAGTTGTATCCCTCCTCATTTGTGGCATTCACTAGTTTCAAATTCCTGTGTAGTCACCTTGGCCATCTTCTCTTTCTGTCTTTTTGATTCTGACTTATGTCTAAGTCTACCACATTAAGTGTTCTGCCCCTGATACATTCCCATAGCTTGTTTACTCCATCAGTTTACCTGCAGAACTGAAATTATATCCACTCTTCATAATTTTTTCTCCCAAAAATGCAACACCATTGCCTTTGTTTTCCTGTGTGTTTTAGACTTCATTCAACACTTAACCATGTATAGCATGATTATTGTTTGCTAATGTCACCCTCATTTGGTAATCTTAGACACCCTCATTTCCTGGAGATGACTTTTGTGTTTTGAAGGAAACTGTTGAACGTTAGGAAGGTGATTTAGAAAAAGATAGCGATTGATGGGTGAATTCCTCTGGTACAAAAAAAAACAAATGGGAAGAAGGATGCAACAGCTAAAGGAAAAAATAGGAAGATTACAAGAAAATTTCATCAGTGAATGTTAATAGTGTTACATTTCAAAGAATGGTGAATCTTAAGCTTATTCTTTAAGCTAAACTCTGTTTTTTCAGGATATTTGTTTAAGCAAGCAAGAAATACACTACACTCCTTAAATTGGTTGGATCTTTCTATTTCTTTTATATTCAACTTTCTGCTGTACATAAACTCATCTTTAATTCTTATAACAGCCCCTCCCTTTCTTCTGTCCTCACTCTTCATCTTCCTGGAAAATTACTCAGATACAAACATCAGAATGTCCTTGAAGTGTACAAACCCAGACGTGGTGCAGGACAACTTTTATTGTCATTGTCCCTAACACGCAAATGTAACTCTGTTCCACCACACATCCAAACTACTCAGAATCTCTCAAATTTTAAGACTTTGCCTCATTCTTATCTCTCATCTAACTGGGAATGTTCCTGCTCTCATCCTGCCTAACTTTTATCTATTTTACTTCTACTTTTTATTAGGCTTTCTTTCATAATTTCTGCCTCACACTTCCTATTTTGTAGGATTAGAATTTTGAGGGAAAGCAATGTAGATCTTCAATGTTTCAATTTTGATGAATGAGTTTAGTCAAGACTGTATATTTAGTCATTATACAACTAAGGAAAACTGACTGGAAATGATATAACTGTAACTGTAAGTTGTGGATCTATGTCAAGCACAATTATAGTAAAAAAAATTGCAGTATCTGTTGATAACCAAAAAACACTTTATTCAGTAAAAAACCTCCAGTAAACGCTTTTGTCTCTTATAATTCAGCATACAGAGACTTCTTCAGACTGAGTTTAACTTGTAAATACCCCTAATTTAAAAAAAATTCAGTGTCACATGATAAAACCTTGACATCATTAGTCACATGTTTACACTCTTTTAAAATAATAAACACATTAAACAGACACATTGCACAAACAACCTTTTATTAAAAAACCTAATGTTTCAACCCCTTTCATTTTAAATACATAACAAATTCCTCTCTGTTATTTAAACCTGGTGGGAAACATGCATTTAAGCGGACTTACCAGCAATATTCTAACCATCCTAACTCTTCTTCTATATTCACTATATTGTTAGTATACTTTGGAGTTTCTAGCACCACAAATTTAAAATTGATCTGACATTTGTTTTCTTTATCGTTTTTGCTTATAGCATTTTTCTCATCTCCAACAGAGATGGCATATCTTATTTGTAAATCCTTCTATATAGTTCTCTCATAGTTCTGCCTATATAGAAGGAATTACATTCCAAACATATTCCCCAGGATTCACTAATCCTCAGTGTAAGACTAGATTAGTCTTACACGGAAGAGCCAGTCTAAGAGTAAGATGGCAGCGCGCCATGCATATTAATGAGGGTGCTCTGCCTCAACTCTAAGGCTAACACGGAACATGCAGGAGTGCAGGGGGCGTGTCAGACTGTCGAGCAGTCCAAAAATCCACGCCCTTGCAAGTCTGACACTCGGGAAATGTCTACTTACATGTGCGAGTCCGCTCAAATGTGTACATACCCAACACTACACTCCCCCACATTCTAAACCCCTGTACAATTACAAAATATAAACATTTTTTTTTATTATTTCTGATAAAGCTGCCCGTATTTGCACCTGTTTGCGCGGGTTTGCCCATTGCTTAGCTACAGTAAGCAGTTTAGACACTAAAGAGGATAATAAGAAACATATACAAATTAAGCAAAATAGAGATAGCAATAGCGTAGTGGTAGAGCCTTCGCCCAAAGAGGAGGCATTCCCAGTTCGAGTCCCACCACTCCCCCTTCTATTTTCTGTTGGAAATCTGTGTATAAAAATAATTCCTGACATTTATCATTTAAATTTTTGTAAAAAGCATTGAAATGGCCTATGTAGTAGTGAACGAATTTTATATATATATATATATATATATATATATATATATATATATATATATATATATATATATATATATACACACAAGAAGGTGAAATGGTTATGTGTACTGATGGATGCATAAGTAACATATCTTAAGCAATGTGAAGCACCTCTAAGCAAAGTTTACCAGTATTAAGCATATTTAAATGTAATTGCTCATAGCTGAGCACTGCGTTAACTAGCGCAATGGCTTTGCGCATAGCTACGCATCGCGCCAACTAGCTCAAACAGAACATGTTTGTGCGGAGTTGTGCTCTGCGATAACCAGTGCAACGTCGGGCAACGTCAAGTAATGTAGCACAACGTAGAGCAACGTCGGGCAAAGTTGAGCAAAATTGGCTAAACACAGCCACACCTCCTAGCCAGTCTGGCCAGTAGTAAAATAAAAAGCAATTACAGGGCTCGAACCCAGAATACTGTGCACCATAATCACAGTACTGAACTACTAAGCCATGACAGCATTTCACAACCATGCACTTTCAACACACACACATACATATCAATGGAAGTTTACCCATTGTTAAGCAAGTGTGCCTTCAGCTGAGTTTTTTCAAAACTGGCCAATCACAAATAAGTGCGGGAAATGAGGCATATTTAAGCTCCATAGGCAGGAATACTTGCCATAACTGGTTGTAGCTCCCATCTGCAGGCAGCATGGCCGATGCTGGAGAAGGCTCTCGATTTCGAGTGCAACATTGGGGCATTGAGGAGTCAAAAGTAATGGTTTGGCTCCTTGTCCATAATCATGAGGATAGACTCCTGCGGGGCCAGTACCAGGGCACCCAATACAAAGCGGAAGCCTGGAACCATCTAGCTCATGAACTCACCAGTGCCACAGGCATCCCTTGGACTGGTGAGCAGGTCAGACACCACCACGCAGACCTGAAGAGACACAAGGAGGTTCAACTGGACCAGTGGATCCAGGAGACCCGTGGGATGGAAAACTCCCCACTACTGAGTAAGTAGCCATGGAATTAAGTATGTAAGAATTGCTATTCTAGTCTATACTATGGATTGGTATGTTTCAATATCATGTCATGTGGGAACTGCAATTTCTGCACATATATAGATATCTCTAGACACTTCCTTCATCCTGATTTACAGAAGGAGTTCATAATATTAGCAGTAGCCAATTGTAGAACATCTAATCTTGTATATTTAGCCTATGCCAGACCTGTTGCTCTTTTTATGTTGGCAAAACGAATAGGTTGTTCAAGGATCGAATACGTGAACATATTTATCACATTAGAAAAAATTTAGAGCATAATGCCTTAGCCAAACACATTATGCGTTGTGGTGATACACACCGTTTTACATTTAGAGCTTTAGAAGTTATCCCCCATAATATACGTGAGGGAGACATTAGAAATCGTATGGAGTATAGGGAGAATAACTGGATTATTATATTGAGAGTGGACAGAGGCAAAGGCCTAAATGAAAGGGCATCTATCAAGCCCTTATTGAAAAAAAACATAGGAATATTAAATAAAATGTATGTAGTTTATATTTTTAGATTAGTTATTTGTTTATGAGTAGAGTCTTTAGATCAGCATTACATTTAATCTTTAAGACTATGTTTTATTTTTATTTTTTGAGATTTTATCACATTTATTTATGTATGATACGAAATGTATCCTTAGAGCATACGGATGAACTAATAGTATGCAGCTTTTAGAATATATGAAAAATGTTATATTCTAAGTCATACATGTTTTACAGGGTTAGATGTTTAAATGAATCTGAGTATGTATTTAGTATGCTAACAACAC
This sequence comes from Protopterus annectens, assembly GCF_019279795.1. Taxonomy (NCBI): domain Eukaryota; kingdom Metazoa; phylum Chordata; order Ceratodontiformes; family Protopteridae; genus Protopterus; species Protopterus annectens. The sequence goes on along the minus strand of NC_056734.1, from coordinate 327,485,734 downwards.
AATGTACCTTTAAATGTATTAATTGGTTCACTTTTCTGATTGGCTTGGATATTTTTAAATGTGTATATAAACTGCTGAGCTTTAATATAGAGGTTATACTGATCTGAAGACGCTTTTAAGCGAAAGCGCTTATCATCCATCAATAAATATCTATTGTTGTTTTAATTAGAGAAGATTACCTGTTTCGCTCTGTTCCTTTATATATTTTACTATGTTATGTCTCAATATCACTTCATTTACTTCACAGCTGCAGGTGTCAGTGCTGCGAACCAGCAAGCCTATGCAGATAGGCTGTTAAGGCTGCACCACCAGGCAGGTTAGTAATTATTCTGCATGTACTGTTATATAAAATAAATGAGAGAGCCTGAAAAAAAGTGTTTTAACCCAATAAATAAAAGTATAATAATTCTTTAATAATTATTCTGCATGTATTGTTATATAAAATAAATGAGAGAGCCTCTAGAGAAGTGTTTTAAGTCTTTAATAAAGGTATAATTCCTGGAGTGTGTCTGTGTCATTTTCTTTGATATGTTGTTGTACTCTTGCATTATAGAAATAGTACTGTTGTATTAAGCGCTGTTAACCCACACTTGGGTAGGCCCATATAAAGTGGATGAAGGGAGTGCCAGTAGCTTTTAAGCATATTTACAGTCCTCAACTGTTGGTTCATGCCCAGCATGTACAGGTTAATCTGGCACATGAGTAGCTTGGTATTGTGTTCCCCAGAAATGTCAGTGTGCTGCCAGAAATTTAGGGAGCTGTTAACATATAACTGATAATTTCACCTGAACATATCTAGATAATTATAGGAAAGTAGAGCTGTCAGTGTACTATCTCAGCAGTAGTGTGTCTGAGTAACTCACAAAATATGTAGCAGTAAGATCTGCATCCCGGACAGTTTGTATGTCAGATACAGCTCATGTATATAAAGATCTAGCAAAACCCATTACACAATTTAATGACAATTGGGTAGTGTAATAATACATGTAGGGGACATATAACTGCAGTTAATAGGAATGTAGTCTAAACTAGAAGGATATATAAGTTGTTAATGGAGCTATCTTTTTCCACCCTACTGTATGTGCATAAAAAATGCAATTCCACACCTCAATGGGTATGTCTAATCTCAAAATATTTGTTGGGACATATGTCCTATTGGTTTATAAATATCTGCATTTATTTTAATGCATGTGCCCTGTTCAAATACCACAATATTGGTGGACTGTTGCCATCAATTAAACCTGCATGCTGTTGTAATGTCCACTGTTGTTCTATATATGCATGTGTTATACTTGCTGTTCAACTGTTGGAACTCTGGTGTGTTGGGTTAATGTGAATACTTCTGCATGCTGTTATAACTAATTGGGAATGCTGTTGACTCTTACTAACCCATATTTTCATTAAATCCTCCAAAGTTTAGAACGTATGGGAAGGCCGGTCCCAGCTGACCCACCTGTCCCACCTCAGCTGGCGATGGCACCTGGCACCAGTAGGTCCAGTGCCCAGTCTGGGACCTCCTCCTCCATTGGCCCTGTGCCACCTTCAGGTGGAAGTGCTGCAGGGGATGGGGCTCACCCCCCTCGTGCAAGCGTGGGTGGAGGAGGGCCACCTATCACCCTCTGAATGGTTCGGGCTGTGGTGCACAGAGAGATTGAGCGTTCTGTCGCTGATCCTGTATGCCAGCTTGAGGCACGAGTGGCGAGACTTACGGGTGAGCCTGCCCCTCCTACGCAGCCCCCAGCACAGCCACCCTCTGGGCTGTGAAGGTGCAGTGGTGACTGCCCATGGGTGGGGATCTCAGTTCCACTGTTGCCATCTGTGGGCTCACGGGCTTGCGATTTCCAAACATCCTTCCCCATCAATGGTGTTCACCCACCACATGTGTCATTCCACCCCTGTATGCATCTTGTTTGTCTTGTCTGTTTACCTCCCCAACCTTTCTCCCCAAATATACCTACTTCCCCAACCCCACATTCCACTCCCACCTGAAAAAAAAAGGGCAATCTGCTCCCAAAAAAAATATGCCCTAAACATAGCTGCCCATTTTGCACACATGTCCGCTGGACACATAAAATGTAATTTAATTGGCAGTACAACATACTTTGTTGTCCTCACCCTTCTCTCGGGGGTGGAATGTTTCATATTTCCCTCCAAATTTATTGCATATGCACAGCTGTTGCTGTTAAAGAAAAGGGCAGCTATGGACCTTCCTTACACCCATCCTGCACATCCCTACCTGTTTTCCCTACTGTCTTTCCCTCTTTGTGCCCCTTTTTCACCACTTTCCTATCTCCCCATTTTCTTTTCTTTCAAAGAAATGAGCCGGGGGTTAGCGGGAATAAGCACTTTTAAGCAGTAGTTAGTGAGTTTGCGCGAGTGTGCGCTTCTGTGCGCCTAGCTAATCATTGCTAAGCATCACGTAAACCCAGGCAAATCTGCTTACAACTGATTAAAAGTGCCTTAGTTACTCTGTATGTGAGGGCCCTTGTTCTGCTCAGCAGCAAAATAAAACACCTCTGTCAGTCTCAAACCTGGGGCCTTGTACACACTGCACTGCATGAAGTACCACTAAGCCAAGGTAGATATACAAGTTGGTGCTGAAATAAATATATCATGCATCAGAGTCACTGAATGTAAAGGAAAATAGGATTACCATAACACACAACTTGTTCTGTGGATCTTTACCAGCAGTTGTTGTGGAATTGCATTACATGGCTGTGATAAGAGAAGCAGCCATTCTAGCAGGAAATAATGTTACAGCAGCACTTTACAACCCCCACACAATAGCAGGACAAACACTGGCATATCTGATTATGGCAGAGGCCATACCTCCTAACTGTGCCTAATTCTCAGGGATGTTCCTGATTTTGAAACAAATTTTAGCTGTGTCCCTCTGAACCCCTCTGAAAAGTACTGACGTTGGCCAGAAAGGTGGTGAATTACACTTAATGAATAATGACAATAAGTAAGAGTTAGCGACACTGCTTGTACTTCAGAAAAGGTGTATTAATCCATATGCTCCAGTTCTCTCAAAGTCTCCACTTAATGGCACTCATATTTTAAAAGTGTACCTCACTTTTACCTACTTTTCCCTGAGTCTGTTCAAATATGTACCGAGTGTTTGAGAGGCCTGGCAGAGGCAGAAACACACAGGCATATCAGCTTTTCTGCTGTTACACACTGTGCAAATAGCTTTGGAAGGAGTTCCAGAAGCATACCCTTATGTAGGAGTACAACACTGAAATACCAAAGGATGTAGCCATGTACTGGTAGCAACCAACTGTAACAATGCCATTGTTCCAGTGCTGAAAAGACCGGTGTGGTGCACAGACAAAGAATAACAGGCTAACCTCTGGCTACCATGTGGATAGGTCCACAGTTGGGAGCTACGCAGACAGACCACTTGCCTTAATAAACTAACAGGTACACAGCAACCCTTTAAGTCCAGAAAGATAAAATTCACACAATAATACATAATGCTCTCTGTACTTCTGCACCCATACCCAAATGTAGAATATACCTGTGTGTTCAGGGTCTACCAAGGATGTAGGTAGGCATACTCAGTACTGAAATTTGTCCAGTTTTCTTGAGCAGCCTGTGCTGGACATGGCACTGTATGTTAGGCATAGTCAACATTAAAAAAGCACAAACCGTTCAGAAGTGAGCAAATTAATATTCACAGTATAGCAGTTCACAAACAATTCATGTCCCAAATGAATACATCTCAATAACTAGTTTTGTATGGCAGTTACTTGTGCAATTAGAAAAGAAAATACATACTCCTATGTATCTTGGGTTAGCATTTTGAGGGGTGAGTACAATTCTACACTGACAAGTGTGTACTGGAAGCAGCAACATTCAGGTCTGAGTACAACATTTAAATCACTGGCTACATCCCTGGCTTCAGATATAAGAACTATACCAACCTTCTGCTTTAAACAATGATGTCCACAGCAAACAAGCATGATCCCCATCTTGGAAAGCTGAAATGGCCACGCCTACCTGAGTTAGCAATTTATAGCATTGGGTTGCTATGACAGTGATTACTGCAATTACCACACAGCAGGCTGCATGCAATCAGCAAATTGTGGCCACCAATTGGGGAAGAAGCCATCACATGCACATGTGCAAATACCTATAAAATCAGGCTGTAATTGCTGCCAACAAACTCAATCACTCTATTGCAGAGAGAGACAGAGAGACAGAGAGAGAGACAGTGAAAAGCAAATGGAAAAAGAAAAAGAAATAATACCAACTCATACAAAGGAAAGGTATGTAACAGATATGTATTTACTGGCATGTAGTAGATGTTTTTGAAGAGTACTCTACATAATGTGAACCATTCATATGTGGCAGCAGAATGTATCTATGCACAGATGTCCTGCTTAACTACTGCCATGGACAATTCAGTGTGTACCTGTGGGCAGTGGGACATAACTGTGAAATGTGTAGCTCAGCATTAAATGTCAAACATCTGATCCATGTTACCTGTTCATAGGTTCATAGGTTCATACTAGGCTATCTGCCCAAGGGCATTTATAAGCCTAGCCCATAGTTATGTGGCTTTCGCCACCCCTTTAGTTTGAATAAAAACTATGCCTATCATTTTGCTGTGCCTCTGTCAAGCAGTGACGCTGAAGTAATCCCTGGGGTATATCTGCAATCTCCCATCCATTGGTCAAGATTCCTCTTGAACAAGACCAGAGAGGTGCTCTGCCTCACATGTACCGGGATTTTGTTCCACAGCATAGGGAGTCTCTGGGTGATGAATCTGTCCCTCCAGCACGTTCTATTTATAACCGTGTCAAGGTTTAAGTCTCCCGCCCTTGTGGTTCTGAGGATCTAGATTTTTGAGGTGAAGCATATTCATCAAATCTGGGTTTGACATGGCCTTATATGTCAGGCACAGGTCACCTCTGAGCAAGCGGTATGAGACTGAATAGAGCTGGAGTTCTTTCAGTCGGGCAGCATAAGACATATTTTTGAGACCCTTTATCCTTTTGGTGAGGAACTTTTGGGGCCTTTCAAGCTGCAGCAGGTGTCTGGTCAGATACATTCGAACGGGCATTGTACTCAATCATAGGTCTAATAAGTGATGAGTACAGGGGACGATGACCTCCTTGATCTAGATGTGAATCCCTTCATGATCAGGTGGGTGATATAGAAGGTTTTCCTAACTACTTTAGCAACATGAGTGTCAAACGAAAGGCTACTGTCAACCTGGGTCCCCAGATCTCTGATGACTTTTTCTGTGCTCAGTGGATTGCCACCTATATGGTAGCTAGGGGTAGCCTTGTTTTTCCCAAAGGGTATGACTATGCATTTTGGCGTTTAACTTCAGGCCATGGCTCTGGCACCAGTTATCCATTTCTGTGAGGCCCTTCTGGAGGATATCTGTGTCAGATGTGTTTTCGACTATGGCGCCCAGTTTGCAGTCATCTGCAAACTTTGTCAGCCATAACCCTCCTGTGTTTGCTTGTACTTCAGAAAAGTAGATGCGAACAAGAGTGGACCCAGGACTGAGCCCTGTGGGACACCACTTGTGACAGGCTTTGAGTCTGACATGGATCCAGCAACTCTGACCCTGTGGGTTCTGTCACTTAGCCAGTTTGCAACCCATCTTGTGATGTATGGGTTTACATTCAAGCTGATGAGTTTTTCGATGATACCTGAGTGGGTATTGTGTCAAGGCCTTTGCCAGGTCGAGGTAGGCTGTATGGACTGCCTTTCCTCATCAATGGCCTTGGTGACTGTCTCGAAAAAGTCAACCAAGTTTAAGAGGCAGGATCTGCCTTTGACAAAGCCAAACTGAGTTGGATCCAAAGTCTGCAAGTTCCCTATGTCTTTATTTATGAGTTCCATTATGATCCTCTCCATGGCTTTGCAGATAAGGCTTGTCAAGCTAATGGGGCGGTAATTTCCAGGGTCTGTGGAGGCACCGCCCTTATGAAGTGGGACCACAGTCGCCGCGCCCACCCTTGGCACGATCCTGAGGTGAGGCTAAGATTAAACAGCTGTCCTAACTGTGGGTTTAATTCCTCATTGAGTTCATGAAGCACACAGCCGGGGACACCATCTGGTCCCATGGATGCTGTGTTTTTTGCCTTAGTGAGGGCAGTTCTCACCTGGGCGTTGGAGATGTTTGGGGGCAATCCTCTGGAATAGATATCTCTGCTGGGGGGAGGGGAGAAGTTTGCACTGAACCTGTCAGCCAGTATGTTGGCAATGTGTGTAGGTTCAGTAATTTTCACATCATTTTGAACTAATTCTGAGCATATCTGGGAGTTTCCTCCTAGGTTTCTAACATAGCTAAAGAAGGCCTTATGATTCTCTTTAGAGTCCTTGGCGATTTTTCTCAAAATTTGCCTTGGATGATTTTATGAGAGCTCTTAGTTTTTACTTATAATGATCAAAGGTGTCTTACCTTTCAAGGATTTTGCTCTATCTTGTAGTAGCTTCCTCCTTTGTTGTAGAGCTTGTTTATGGCTGGGGTCCACCAGACTGGACGCTTGCCTTTGGTACAGAGAGTCTTAGTTTTGTTTGGGATTGCCTGATCCATGCAGTCCTGTAGGTGCTGGTAGAAGGCATTTGTAAGTGATTCAGCGGTTTGAGTAATGTTTACCACTGGCTCAGGGCCTTAAAGGAGACCACACTAGTTTTTAGAAGTGTGAAATCGGCTTTTGAGAAGTTTTTCACTGTGGTCTTTTTTGTTTCAGGTGGGGCGGGATGAGGACCTCCAGCGAGATTAGTTTATGATCTGATCTCACCAGTGAGGGGTATACTTCCGGTGTTGAACATTTTGATCCCATGTTCGTGATGATGAGATCAAGTATGTTTTTCTTGTGGGGATGGTGACTAGTTGTTCCATGGCATTTGAGTTTATGAACTCCAGGAATCTTTGGGTTAGAGTGTTCGGGCTTGAGTAGTGTTCCCAGTCTATATTAGGGTAGTTAAAGTCACCTAGTATGATGGTGTTTGGAGATACATTTATCCCCTCCAATGTTTTCAGGAAGGCCATGTGAGGTTCCTGAGTTTGAGAGGGTGGCCTGTAACATGCTACAAATTGCAGAGCAGTCTTGCCTATGGTTAATTGCACCTGGATGGTCTCCGATGCATCATGCGCTGCCACCAACCTTGAGGTGTGGGTGTCCTTTATGAATATGGACACCCCCCTCCTTTCTTGGTGTTGTCCGGATTTTGGGGCCGGAACGCATGATATGAGGTGAAACCTGTTAGTGCTGGGGTGCTCTCAGGAGCCTTGAACCAGGTTTCTGTCACAGCACAGACATCGATGTGCGCCATATTGAGAAGGGCCTCGAAAGTGCATCTTGAGATTGAGACTTCTGGCATTGAGCAGCATTACCCTTAGTTTTTTTCCTTTTTGGTGTTCTAGGGTGGTAGGTTTAGAATTTGAGCCTTGCCTAAAAAGGCACTATGGGGTGGCAAGAGCCTTTGCCAATATCCGGAAGCCCAGGGTGACAGGTGCAAGCCGCCTTAAGCAGCGTGGCTTGTCCAGCATGTCATCCCAGGCAGACAGACATTGATCCCTTTGAATGACACCAGAATTTAAGCCAATTATTAAAGCTGATCATCTTATCACTGTATTGTGGCATCATTCTAGGTGAAGGTAGGATACTGCTCAAGGTCAGGGTCATACCTGCCTGGGCTACATAATCAGAGAGCCCTCGATGTCCCTTTTCATGTAGTCCAGAGGTACGCCTCAGGTCGCTGACACCAGCGTGGACAATGACTGAGTCGCACTTGTACCTGCTGTTGAGAGACCTGAGTGCTTGCGTTATGTGGCGGATTCTAGCGCCTGACAGGCAGCTTACTGTGACCTTCTCTTTACTCAGTCTGGTGAGCGGGACGCCAGTGTGTCTGACTATGGAATCACCAATGACAAGTGTGTCTGGCATTTTGTTTGGCCTTAAGGGCTGTGACTGTTTGACACTCTGACTGTGTGGTCTATGTGTTGCATGTGTTGGGTCGAGGTGGTAGTTGTTTGGGTGTCTGCTTTGGTGGCCTCTGCTGTTTTGGTAAATTTTTGATCAGAGCCTCCGAGTATGTCTTTGTGTGAGTATGTGTATGATTTGAAGTTGTGATGGTACCATGTGTGACTGGGTATGTATTGTGTGTGGTTACCTTCTCCTCCTGTCTGGTCTTGCCAGTCCTATGTTGAGAGAGCTCAGCCTCCAGTTTGGCCGTGATAGTTGCATCTCTCGCATGTATTTGTGTTTTGTGGGAGAAGGAGAGGATTGTCTGTGTACATGAGGCAGTTGTAACATTGCCTCAATATTCCCAGGTTCACCAGTTGAGCTGGAGAGGACACTAGCAACTGATCCCTCGACATACTAGAAGTAGTAGATAAAGAGACTTTCAAAGGACTCCAGGGAAGTGGGTTTTAGGCTGGTGGGGTACTATCTATAATAAGAGTGCTTTATCAAGGTGCAAGTACTGTAGGAGTAAGTGCTAGGCTTTACAGATAGAGAATAGTCTACTTGGGAATCAAGTAGAGATGAACTTTTCAGTTATAGGATATGCTGGTTAGATCAGCAGTACAGCTCGAGGAAGGTAGTTTTAAGGAAAATTGGAAGAGTGGAATTTAGATGGCCCAAATAGTTTAACCTTGTTTAACCGCTGCTCTTGTGTGCAACAGTGGTAACTCCGCCATAATGCGCTTACACGCGTTTAGCGTTTTATAGCAGGGGGCTGAAGGGAGCTAGGAATTGGCCCAAACGACCAATGGACTACTAGTTTCTGGCTGAAACTTCACCAAATCAGACAAAAGCTTCAGTGCTTCCCACTCCACTGGTAAGCAAAGAAACTTCCTCCTTCCTAATAAGGCAATGGATCAGTAACAGGAACTAAAAACAAAGCCCAGGGATCAGCAACTCTGAAAATGGACTACTCTAGTTCAGTAATGGAAAACAAGAGATTTTTTTTTGTTTTATTACAGCGACAAGGAACTAAACAGACAGTAATTGCTGTAAATCGGCTAGTGCACTTTAGTGTGTAGCCTACAGAAACAATTTGCAACAATTAGTAACTTAAAGTGCAATAAACAGTGTAAAATGCAGAAATCACTTAAAGTAGCAATAAAACAGGCGAAATGCAGTTGCTAGCTTAAATAACAGTGGGAAAGCCACAAAAAATACTTATATCTGGTAGAAAGTCACTCTTTTAGCTCTCTGCTGCTTGGATCACCCTGCAGGCCACCACGAGGATCTGTGCTGAGTTGGTACAAGCTGGAAAACGCGTGTTTAGCGTGTTTGTGTTCTGTACAGTAGTGTGGCCAGTGGCTGTTTGGGGGATTAGCCCAAACATTTATATAAACATGGGTGTGACAGAGTAACACATGCATAATAGTCATATTAAAGTGCAGCTTAGCATTGGCAACTGCTGTACCAGGCTAGTATGCTAATCTAGCATTTGGAGCTATATATACCCCCTCTAATGTTACTGTGTGTTCACATGTGACACCTGTTCATGTTGCAGCAAGGCCCAACAGTTCAGCTGTGAGGTCCAGGGACTTACAACAGTGTAGGCCTTGTGTGTGTATGGCACACACATACGGAGAGATATATATGTGTCATATATATTAACATCTGTATATGTGCATAGAGCAAGGGACATATTACAACTGTTTGTGAAGGGTGGACATATATATGTTGGTGAAGGTTGTTATGTGCATATTTGTATGTAGGTTTTAGTCTGTGACAAACAAGACAGCATACAGTGCTGATATATGACATGTGGTGGTTAAACACTGTGGGTGCTTTGTTCAGTTTGCAATGTTGCAGCCAGTGAGGCCTGCTAAAGATACCTGGGCTGTGAACACTTTCAATGCATTTCTCACAAGACTGTGCAATATTATTACATTACTGTATACCTCACATTCTTTGTATAATTGATATTCCCACCATATATATATATATATATATATATATATATATATATATATATATATATACAGAGAGAGAGAGAGTCATATATACCCATACACACCCACATCTACTTGTTGCAATAGAGTCTATGTAAAGCTGACTGAGTGTGATGGTCAATGTGTTGGTAAATATGTCAAAGATGTGTATTTGTGGGATAGCTTAGTGGGAAACTGTTTCTGTCATGGTAATATGGGTCCTTGCTTTGATCCCAGCAAAAGCTGTGTATGCTGTTGATAGGCAGATAAAGCACTATGGCATACAGTCTGATGTAGTCCCTTGGTGTTAACTGGGGTGTGTCACTGGAGGCTAAAGCACTACATGTATGCTTATTGATTGGTACTGATGTTGAATCCAAATCCTGTATGTACTGTAGTACTACTTGAAACTCTGGGCCTAAACAGCAAAGTATGGTGTATGTCCACATTGCTTGGAACCACTGCTTTGTGTGGTCCATGTAGTCATCACAGATTACATTCCTCAAGCTTAAGGTTTTGTAAGTAGTGACACACAGTACTGCATGGTACACACATAAAGCTTATCTGGGTTGCCATACTTTTGTGTCTTGTAATTATGTCTGATGTGTGTGTGGGTATGCCTGTAATATGTCCTCTGTCATATGTGTGTTACAACATATAACTGCGTATCTAGCAACATTTATAGTTTACTACAGCAGTATGGCACCTATATTCACAATTGTGCACATATTTTGGCCATGGGTTTGCCATCAACAAGTTGTGTGGTATAATGGTAATACTGTAACTGGACCTTATAAACATTGCGATGGATGATATATTTCTTTATGCATTGGCTTGATCTATATCTGCTGTGGCTAGGTGGTGCATTGTGTTGCATACAGTGTGCCAGGTACTCTTGTATAGTCTTATATAGTGATTTTATTTTGTTGCTGTGCAGAATATGGTTTATTATATAGAGCGTGCCAGGCACTTTCAAGCAGTTGTGGGGTGAGCACTGATAAGTGGTAGTGAAAGTGTTTAATCTCAGACAGCTAATAGGTTGCTATAAATGGCAGTTCAGTGATATCTGTACTGTATAATGTTAAATGTGCCATATGACTTGCTCATACATATCTTTTCTTTATGTCTTCCAGGGATCATGGCACACCATAGAAATCCTAGCTACAGTAGTGCTGAAGATGAGATTCTTACCAGCTGTATGATTCAGCAGTACAGCCTACGATTCTCCAGAACCAGCAAAGACCAGCAGGAGTGTACTGCAATGTGGCAAGATGTTGTCCGGAGGCTAAACGAGGTAGGCCTGCATAACCGGACATATGAGCAGGTACGCCACCACTGCAGTGATCTACTTAGACATGTCCGTCAGCATGCTTCTGATGTACGGAGACAACAGTTTGCAACAGGTGGTAGGGTTAACATCCACCCTCCCCCCCTCACCAGAGTGGAGGAGCTGCTCCTGACCCTGGTGGCACCTGCCCAACAACAACAGCAGCAGACATTTACCATGATTGAAGTTGGAGCCACCCAGCAAGAACACATGGAACATGCAGGTAACATGGCATATCTGTAGACTACTGTTACCTCTGTTGGTAGATCATGCATATGTGAGATGTGTACTGTGTACTTAGAAGATGTGGAGCCTGTTGTTGTGCAATACTGATCACTTGGAACATAATCTGTAGGCCTGTGAATGTAAACTGTTCTACTGTAAGATTGCAAACCCACAGTAGCAATGCCACAGTAGTCGCCACTGACAAACTGTCTCATATCTATGTAGGTCACTCTGGTGTGACAGCAAGGCAGTGGGCAGATGCTGGTGAGTGTATTCTACATTTATTATTGCAAATAAAAAGTGCATGTCATAGTTAAGGTGTAGGCAATGTACACATGTAACACACCTACCCATAATGCATGCTGTGCATGTTTGCTGTGAGACCAAGCACATCTTACTAATATGATTAGCTGCCTCAAACACATGCAAAACACAGACCATCTCAAGCAAATGTGGCTACACTGTAGTGTACACTGTAGTGACCATTGGATAGGCAGACTTGATACACAACATGCACATAACATACACAACTATGTCATACACAAAACATGTTAACATGCTACACATGAAGGATTCACAAACCCTCTGTAAAGTCACATTCCAGTATCCCAAATGTCATCCACACAGCACACATAATATGCCTGAGGTATCACTCTGCAACACACAACACATGCATGTTAGGGAATGCTCCTTACTGGCCTCCTTACAAACCCGTGTAACAACTGGTTGTGAATTGGTGAATGTAACCATGGTAGTGCAGTTCCGGTACAGCATGATAGGCGCTGGTTTGGGACACATTTGTAGCCTTGAGTGACCACATGATGCTTCATGATGATGGCTTATGGTAATACACCCCATCCAGTTATTGTAACAACAGTACTACACATAGCTTTCATTGCTATACACCTGAATGTTGTGTGTGTGCAAACATATGCACCTGTAAACAATATGCATACCAATTACCATTTGCACAACTGACACATATATGTCTTGTGATGCTATTGAGTGGCTAGGTCATATGACACACATTGGGTATGTGTGATGTTTAAATTTGCAGTTGTGTTATAGCATGCCATGTTATGGATGTCACTGGCATGTCCACAATATGATCTACACTCACCATAACTACTGTACATTAGGTATGTGGACCAGTGGTATTCCATCAGTTATACATGCACCACTGATCTTCTGTGTATACACATCATGCATGAGCTAAAACTGTGTCCACAATTATTTGCTAAAGACACAGAGGGTCTAATCAGAATTGGATATCTATGTGACACACAGATACACATCCAGCCATGGTATGTAGACCTGTGAGTGATGGTGCACAGTACATTACAGAGTTTTGAATACTTGCACAGTAATGTTGTGTCCATGTATGCATTGCATTCCAGGGGGAGGCCAATCACCGAACAACAAAACACATGCATAAAAGTATGCATACTGTTAGTAACAAGGACTGTCTACACTTGCACTGCATGCTGTTGAGCAACACATGTCCTGCATGCTGACATGTGTGATATGACTGTTTTGCTTGTGATACTGTATTCCACCATCAACTGCTATTGAGTATGTTCTGAGATTGCTGGTGGTGTGTGTGTGTGTGTGTGTGTGTGTGTGTGTGTGTGTGTGTGTGTGTGTGTGTGTGTGTGTGTGTGTTTGTGTTTGTCTGTCTGCCTTAGTGAGGAGTGTATTTGTGTGTGTGCATGTGTGCACGCGCATGTGTGCATGTGCATGTTTGCATGTGCATGTGTGCATTTGCATTTGTGCATGAGTATGCGCATGTGTGTATGTGTGCATGTGCATGTGTGCATGTGAGTGTGTGTGCATGCGCATGTGTGTGCATGTGCATGTGTGCATGTGTGCATGTGCATGTGTGCATGAGGTCTGACATCGTGTACAGGTCTTAAAGTGTGTTTCATGTTTTCCTCTCACAGGTGCTGAGGTGGGGCTGGTTCAGTGCAGCAGGGAACCTGATGTCACTGACACAGATAGTGATAATGAGGATAGATGTGTTGAGGCACAGGCAGGTTTGTCAGGGTCTGTTGCTGGGCCACCAATTGACAGTACACATGTATCCACCCCATACATGCACACAGTCATACTGCCTGTACATCCATCTGCCTGTACATCCATCATCACCAATGCCCTTAGCAGAGGGACAGTGTACAGTCGGCACTGGCCAGGACAGTGTGGTATCTATGGCATATGCATCAGGACACAGCAGCCATAGCCAGATGTCTGTAACGGTACTATATAGGCAGATGCCCAGGGGTTCTCGTCATAGCAGTGCTGGTCATCATGCCCCTGGCAGACGTGCCACAACTCTTACAACCACACGCATGTTCCAGGCTGTCATGGAGGCATAGGCACATATGGAAAGGTACACCAGACAGGGACTAAGGGCACAGAGGGCTCATAACACCTCTGTAAATGACAGTATCCGTGACCTAGCAGGTGCCATACGTAATTACACTGAAGTCATTGATAGACGTTGGGGTGAGACATTAGATGTCCTCCACAATGTCATGTCCATGTGTCAGGACAGTGCGGGATGGTTGAGACGTCGACATGGACGTATGCCAGCAACATCATCAGCTGGCAGTCGCCGTGGACATCCATCAAGTCATAGCCACTACCGTAGTGCCAGTACCAGCCCCAGCAATGTTGGGGGGGGGGCTGTCCATAGACCGTCCTAGAAGACCACATGCACGTGGCTCTGGCCAGTCCCAGCAGGGACCTGGATCCAGTGGACATATGTCAACCTCTGAGGATAGTACCCAGTCTGGATTAGTACCTGATACTGTCTGCAGCACCCCTGCCAGCTACAGGTCCCGTATCCATGGCCAGAGATGGTGATCTGTAAAGCCTGCCAGGTACAGTCTGTAGCTGTCCCACAAATCCCCGTATATGGCAGCCACATGGTGGAACCGTGCACATGCAGACACACACACATAAACCAGACACCTAGGACAAACACATACACGCACACATTACATACACATTGGCCCATAACAGTACTCTTGGCCCTCACACACACACTCACACACACATGTTGATTGTATGGCTCAATGTAGGCCTCTGGCAAACCAACAATACAGCCTATGCATATGATGAAACCTGTACCACCTCCTGTCATCTGTAGCATTGATGCAGGAACAAGCTAACATGGTGCTGATGCACAGGGTGACTTAATTACAGTATAGCAATGTTTTAATGTGTAGCATGTTGTCAGCAGTAAAGTGTAATGATATTCTTGAAGGTGTAGCTTAGCAGGCATGATGCATTAAAGCTATAATTATCAATGTAGTATTGTTTACAGCAGTGTTTATTCCAATTGTGTATTGTCTGCCCATGTGCCACTTGGCTGATGTGTGTAGTTTTGTCAGCATGTGTTATAGAGTGGACAGTAAGTGTGGGATGTGTGCAGCACATATTTGCAGGTGTACATTTGTGAACATGGTTGAGGTGCACTGTCTGCATGTACGTGCATATTGGACACATGGGCAGGGTGACATGCCCTGTATTAGACAGTGTTAACACTCCATAGTTTCTATTGGTGGCCAGTATGCATTGTACTACACACATTTTGGAACGTGAGTACACGTGTGTGTATGACACAGTTTGACACTGTGCTGTGGGTGATACTGTTGTTACTATCTGTCATTGGTTTGCATTCTGGTAGTATACATAACCTCAACAGCCTGCCCATAAACAATTGTTAGATGATGGCTTGACAACAGACACACAGATGTAGGACACACAGTAACATTTGCAGCCTTCAAGTACTATTCTATGCCAGTAACAAGTGGTATTCACCTGCACTCAGTCCTGGGACAACTCCTGTTTGGCATATAGCTTTCTTAGGTACAAGCAAACACAGTAGGGATATGTCTGGCCACATTTGGCAATGCATACTGTGGGCTATAATGCATTCTCCAGATGACACACACATCCTCCAAAAGGGTATCATACAGACAGATACCTGGTGTTAAACCCATTGTGTAAAGCTGCAAGCCAAATAAAGCATAGTCATCCACTTTTACAAAACATAGTATCCCCAGAGTACCACATAGGTATTAGCCCCCAAAATGTGGAACAGGTATCGATGTATACATAGAGCCATGTGTTAAGTCATCTCTCCTTTGATAATCACATTTTCAAAGGGTTTTGGAAATCCCTCTTTGAATCACATAAGCAATAAGGGGTCTGCATGCATATCCTCAAATGTTGTTGCACACCTATAATAAATAGCCATCTTTGACTGACTTTGTTGCTTTTGAACAGGTTTCAAATATACCTCAGGCATAAACCCTCACTCACACTATTCAACAGAAACCGTAATGAGTGTATGTGAAATGGATGACGTAGGCCAGGGATCACTGCAGTGGCTAGGCTTGTCACAAGCATACAGATGTGACCTAAGGTCTGGAAAGCGGCAGCACACTCTGGCAAAGATAACAGTTGTGTTCATTGAGAAAGTAGGGTTCCCACCTATGAAATAATTGAGGTCACATGTATGTATATGTATTTGCCACACCGCTACCTGACATGTGTAATGCATATACTGTTGTCATTGTGATATGTCATACAGTAGTAAAAGCAAAACCCACGACACATTGACTGACAGTGTCACACACGTGGAGCACACACACAGTCACCAAGTGCTGGATTCAAACCCCTACTTAACGATATTACAGCAGTACACATTTACATGATGCGATATACACACTACTGTGAGTTCTCCTTTCCACAGGTATATTTGTAGGATGGTGACATCATCAGACTTGACGAAGATGAGTATACCACTTTTAAGGTGTTTCAGTAGTCTCCAAAAAGATTGCTTGTCTCCAAGAGAATACACACACACAGTTTGCAAGTGCAGATTTCAAACCCCTATCTAACTACTTTATGATACTACAGTAGTATGCATTTACAGGACGCGCTATACACATTACTGGGAGTTCTTTCTTCCACAGATATATTTGTAGGATGGTGACATCATCAGACTTGACAAAGATGAGTATACCACTTTGGTGTTTCAGTAGTCTTCAAAAAGGTTGCTCCTCTCCAAGGAGACACACACACACACACACACATGCTCATACAGTTGGCAAATACAGGATTCAAGCCCCTATCTAACTACTTTATGATACTAGAGCAGTACGCCTTTACACGACACACTATACACATTACTGGGAGCTCACCTTTCCACAGGTATATTTGTAGGATGGTGACATCATCAGACTTGACAAAGATGAGTATACCACTTTTAAGATGTTTCAGTAGTCTTCAAAAAGGTTGCTCCTCTCCAAGGAGACGCACACATACAGTGGACAAATACAGGATTCAAACCCTTATCTAACTAATTTATGATACTAGAGCCGTACACATTTAAACAACGCGCTATACATATAACTGGGAGTTCCCCTTTCCACAGGTATATTTGTAGGATGGTGACATTATCAGACTTGACAAAGATGAGTATACCACTTTTAAGGTGTTTCAGTAGTCTTCATAAAGATTGCTCCTCTTCAAGGAGACACACACTTTCTCATACAGTTGGCAAGGGCAGGATTCAAACCCCTACCTAACTATTTTATGAAACTACAGCAGTACGCATTCACACAACAGGCTATACACATTACTGGGAGTTCTTTTTTCCACAGGTATATTTGTAGGATGGTGACATCATCAGACTTGACAAAGTGGGTTACATTAGGTGACATAAGGTGGGCTACATAGAAGGAATTTCTAAACACTTTGGCAATGTGATCATCAAAGGAGAGTTTACTATCTACCTGGGTCCCCAGGTCCATAATTACATTCTCCGTACATACTGGATTACCACCTATGTGGTAATTTGTGGGCACTTTGTTTTATCCAAAGGGGATGACTATGCATTTTTTGGCATTCTGCTTGAGGGCATTGTTTTGACACCAGGTATCTGTCTCTGTAAGACCCTTCTGGAGGATGTCTGTGTCAGCCATAGAGTCGATTATAGACCACAGTTAGCAGTCATCTGTAAACTTGGTCAGCCATACTCCTCCCATGCTTGCCTGTACCTCTGAGCAGTATCTACTGAACAGGTGGGGTCCCAGGACCAAGACCTGTGGGATGCCACTTGTGACTGGTTTAGAGTCGGACATGGCACCCACAACTCTGACCATGTGTGTTTGATCTGTGAGCCAGTTGGCCACCCATCCTGTGACATAGGGGTTAATGTTCAAGCTGGTAAGCTTGTCCATGATGCCAGAGTGGGGAATGGTGTCAATGGCCTTAGTGAGGTCCAGGTGGGCTGTGTGGACTACTTTCACCTCCATCTATGTCCTTGGTAACTGTTTCAAAGAAGTCAACTAGGTTTAGGAGGCAGGATCTGCCTTTAACAAAGCAAAATTGGCTATAGTCCAGTGTCTGGAGGTTCCAAATGTCTCTGTTTATGGGTTCCATGATAATTTGCTCCATAGCTTTGCAGACCAGGCTGAGTAGGCCTATAGGGCAATAGTTTCCAAGTTCTGTTGTGGCACCACCTTTGTGGAGCTGGATGACTGTTGCTGTATGCCATTCTTTGGGTACATAGCCTGTGGTAAGGTTGAGTCTGGACAGTGTATGTAGGTGAGGGTGTAGTTCCTTTTGGGGCTGGTGTAAAACGCAGCCTGGGACACCATCCAGTCCCATTGATGCTGTGTTGTTAGCTTTGGAAAGGGCTGCTTTTACCTGCATGTCCATGAAGTCTGGGGCTCTGCATTCTTCTGGAATGGACACAGGCCCTTTTGGGGGTGAGGGGGGGTGACGTTTGCACTGAACTTGTCTGCCAGGATGTGGGCAATGTCAGTTGGTTCAGTGTATTTTTTACCATTTTGCAGTAGCTGACAGCATATTTGAGAGTTGCCACCTAAATGTGTGGTATAGCTAACGGAGGCTTTGTGGTTGTTATTCTTAGATTACTTGGCAATTTGTCTTTAGAAACTGGCCTTGGATTATTTTATGTGCGATCATTGTTTCTTCCTAATAATGATCAGTGATGTCTTTCCTTTTGTAAAGTTTGCTCTGTCATGTGTTAGTTTCCTCCTTCTGTTGTATAGCTTATTTATGGGCAACAACCACCAGATTGGTTTCTTCTTTTTGGAGAAGTGCATCTTGGTTTTATTTGGGATGTCTCGATCCATGCATCCCTGTAGATGTTCATAGAATGCACTTGTAAATGATTCTGCAGATTGTATAGCATTATCCTATAGCAAGGGGGCATTGGAACTTTCCACTTTCGTCTTGAGAAGTGTGCAGTTTACTTTTGAAAATTTCTTCACAGTGGTTTCCTTGACAGGGGGGGGGTGGGATGTGGATGTCCAGTGTGATTACTTTATGGTCTGATATTACCAGCGAGGGGTTTATCTCTGGTGTGGAACACTGGTACCCCATGTTGGTGATGATCGGGTCCAATATGCTGTCACCTCTAGTGGGCGTGGTGACCAGCTGTTCCAGGGCGTTTGAGTTTTTAAACACTAGGAAGCATTGGGCAAAGGACATTGTACATGAGTAATTCTCCCAGTCAGTGTTTGGGTAATTGTAATCTCCTCATATAATGGTGTTTGGTAGGACCTTTATATTTTCCAGTGGTCTCAGGAATACTGAGTGAGGTTCCTGAGACAAGGTAGGTGATCTGTAGCAGGTTACAATCTGATAAGCAGCTTTGCCCAATGTTAGTTGCACTTGCATGGGCTCCAAGGCCTTATGCTGTGCCACTAACCTGAAGGTGTGGGTATCCATAAGGTAAATGGATACACCCCTTCCTTTTGTATTTCACTCTGGGTTTTGGGGCCGAAGATCAGAGGAATTGCGAGTGTTTTACGTGGAGCATGTCCAACAGCTCTGTGTTTGACATAGCTTTGTATGTTAAGTAGAGATCACCTCTGAGTAGGCGATATGCGAGAGAGTACAGCTGGAGCATTTTGAGACAGTCTATGTATGGCATGTGTTTCAGGCCACTAATTCTCTTTGTGAGGTATTTCTGCAGGCTTTCCAGTTGTTGTAGATGTCTTGTGAGGTACATAGTAAAAGGGGCGTTGTACTCTATTATCGATCTACTGAGTGATGAGTAGAGGGGGAACAATGTCCTCTTCTATTCTGCATGAGACACCTTTTGTGATGAGGTGTGCTATGTAGAAGGATTTCCTGACTACTGTGGGGATGTGATTATCACAGGTGTGTCCCCTGTCCAACTGTGACCCAAGGTCTCTTATCACACTTTCAGTGTTAAGTATACTACTGCCTATGTTGTAGTTCATGGCGATTTATACCTAGTTTAGTGGGTTTATCTATAATTCCAGAGTGGGGGATGGTGTTGAAAGCAGTGGCAAGATCTATATAGGCTGTGTGAACCACCTTACCCTTGTCTATGGTTCTAGTGACTGTGTCAATGATGTCTATCAGGTTTAGGAGACATGCTCTGCCTTTTACAAACCCAACATGGTTGTGGTCCAGAGTTTGGAGATTACCAATGTCTTTTTTTATAAGTTATATGGTGATACATTCCATGGCCTTGCAGAGCAAACTCATCAAGCTAATGGGGCGCTAGTTCCTGGGGTCCGTGGTGGCTCCCCCCTTGTGTAGTGGGATAACCGTCGCTGTGTGCCATTCAACAGGCACAAAGCCTGAGGTGAGGCTATGACTGAACATGGTACGTAGGTGTGGTGCCTGTTCGTTCTGTAGTTTGTGTAGAACACAGCCATGGATGCTGTATTCCTGGCTTTGGAGAGTGTTTTTTACCTGTGCAGCCGTGATGACAGCAACTTTGCAGTCTTCCGTTATAGAGACGTGCTCTTTCAGGGGCAAGAGGAGGGTAAAGTTAGCACTGATCCTATCTGCCAGGGTGTTGGCAGTATCAGTTAGGTCTGTATATTTAGTGCCATTGTGCTGTAACTCAGAGCAGATCTGAGTGCTGCCATTGAGATTCTTGACATAGCTATAGAATGCGTTGTGGTTGTCTTTAGAATCAGTGTCGATTTTGTTTTCATAACTTGCTTTGGAGGATTTTATCAGGGCTCACAGCTTCTTACTGATGTTGACCATGGAGCTCCTCCATTCATGGGATTTTACCCTCTTTTGCAACAGTTTCTTCCTTCTGTTGTGCAGTTTGTTTATGGCAGGGGAACACCAGATTGGCTTCCTTTTCTTGGAGGATAGCGTCTTGGTTCTGTTTGGGATAGCACAATGCATGCAGTCATGTAAGTGCTTAGAAGTGCAATTGTGAAGGATTCAGTAGTTGTAACTGTATTGTCCATCTGCATGGGTGTCCTGCAGTTCAGCACTTCTGTCTTAAGAAGCATGAAGTTGGCTTTGGAGACATTTTTAGCATGGTTTCCTTAATGGGGGTGTGGGTCCAGAATGTGGATATGCAGGGTAATTAGCTTATGGTCAGATGGGACCAATGAAGTGCTGACTTCAGGTGTGGAACACCGGTCACGCAGGACAAACCAAACCCCATAACCAACACAAATAACCACAAAGTGAGATGCACACACTCGAGGCACTTCTCATTATGGAGAATATTGATATCTGTGCAGTAACAGAAACCTAGTTCAAGGCACCAGACAGCACACCAGCACGGCCAGGATACTACTCATTCCATACCTTCCAGCATCAGAACCTGAATCATAGCACATAGGGTGAGGATGTATCCATATTCATCAAGGATACCTACACCTCTCTCTACATCCTCTACAGGATATGTACCCATAGAATGTTGCACAGTAACGTTCTTCACACTCCACAGGGGTGGGGCCACAAAAACCCCTTGGCATTCATGCTCTATGAGCCTGACGAGTGTGTTCTGCAAGGCAATGGAGCCAATCATAGTGGAAGTCAACAATACAGAGATTGGGAACCTTCACACAGTTGAGCACACCCAGTTTGGCTTCGTCAAATGCAGACCACACCTCCTGAACTGTGAGGATTTCTTTGACAGTTACCCAGGCTACAGATGATTGAAATGAGCTCAACACAGCCTACCTATACCTCGCTAAGGCCTTTGACACCATTCCCCAGTCAGGTATCATAGATGAACTCACCAACCTGGCCATGAATCCATACATCACAAGATGGATTGCAAACTGGCTCACAGATAGATCCCACACATTAAGAGTTGCAGGCTACATGTCAGACTCTACACCGGTAACGACTGCTGTCCCCCAGGGTTCAGTCCTGGGGTCCCTCCTGTTTGGTATAGACTTCTCAAATGTACATGCCAACACAGGAGGGTTGTGGTTGACTAAGTTTGCTGGGAACTGTAAAGTGTTTGCCATAACAGATTCCCCAGAAGACAGACATATTCTCCAGAAGGGACTCTATGAGACAGATGTGTGGTGTCAGAATCATGGCCTCAAGCTCACTGTGGAGGAATGCATAGTGATCCTCTTTGTTGAAAACAAAATACCCACAAACTACCACATAGGTGTTACCCCCTTAAAAATGACAAGGTGATAAGGGATCTGGGGACACAAGTAGATAGTCATCATTCCTTTGACAACCATGTTGCCAAAGTGATTGGGAGATCCTTTGTGGACTACCTAATCAACAAAGAGTTTGCACTAGGATCCAAAGAGATAGTGTTGGCACTCTACTCTTACGTCATCAGACCCATCATTGAGTACAGTGCTCCATTTTGGATGTACTTGACTTAGCATATCCAACAGCTGTAGAGACCACATAGGTACCTCACCAAGATGATTACTGGCCTGAAACAGTTGTGTTATGCAACACAACTGGTAAAACTAAATCTGTTCTTCGTTGCGTACTGCCTACTCAGAGGCACACTCTGCCTAACATACAGAGCCATGTCCAACACATAACTGTTGAACATGCTCCATCTACAGATAACAACATTGAGTCAACCTACACATTCCAGGGATATGAACCTCATCACAATGATGAATACAACATGCTGGTGGGATAGAGTACCATCCCAGACACTTGCCTTACTGTGGAACAGTGTCCCAATGTACATCAGACAGAACCCCTCGCTGGCACTCTTCAATTGAAACCTTGATGAGTGGATGGGAAACAGACAATTCATGCCAGGCATCACATCAGCAACCCCACTAGAAAGGGGCTTAGGGTACTAACTATTAGAACTAGGCCTTGGGAGACTTCCCAATGGTATGGTGAAAGATGCACAACTTGCATAGGATGATATATGCCTTCGTGGAGATAATCTACTACATACCTATGAACCTATGTGACAGGTACATGTCTACAGATAGTAGATGTGTACTTCATTGTACAATCATGTTGTACAGCAGGTAGATGGACCACATACACTGTATTGCTTACAGATACTGGTGGCTGTTATGTACAGTGGAAGAGATGTGCACCTCATGTCTTTCGTGCCATTGTGATGTGTGCTGGGTGGGACAGTCCTGGATTGCTCCCTGTCATGGTCACCCTCTTACACACATCTCTGCCCATCCATCTTTGGCTTATTATACTGTGTTCCCCCTACATATATATATATATATATATATATATATATATATATATATATATATATATATATATAGGTACATAGGTTGGTAATAGGCTATCTGCCTGAAGGCATATATTAGTATGGCCAGAGTGTGCAGCTATCACCACCCATGGAGTTAGTTCCCTAGGCCTCTGTGTAGTAGAGCCGATGAAGTGATCCATGGTGTGACAGTTCAGTTTCACATACACTCATCAAGGCTCCTCTGGAAGAGTGCCAGTGAGGGACTCAGCTTAATGTCGGTTGGGAGCCTGTTCCAAAGCAAGGGAAGTCTGTGAGTTAGTAATGTATCCCTCCAACATGTTCTATTTAATGTTGTGATGATGATATCCCTAGAGCATGTGGTACAGTGAGCTTGGGTTTACTTCAGATAGCACATGTACATCAGTTCTGCATTGGACATGGACCTGTCGGGCAGAGATCTCCTGAGTAGACAGTATGCAACAGAATACAGATTGAGTTAAATTCAGTCTTGTTGCATGGGGCAACTGTTTGAGGCCAGTAATCCTCTTGTTGAGGTACTTCAGTGGTCTTTCCAGCTGCTGAAGGTGCCTAGTCAGATTCATCGCAAGTGTGATGTGGTACTCTCTGACAGGTCTGATGACTGATGAGTAGAGGGAACCTCCTTTGACCTACATGCAAAGACCTTGGCAGTTTGTGGGAAAACATAGCATGATTTTCTAACCACTTTGTGAATGTGTTTCTGGAAGTAGAGATGACTATCCACATGTGTCCATAGATCCTTTATTGCCACCTCCATATTTAGGGTGTTGGCACCTATGTGGTATTTGTATGACTGTAGCTTGAGGCCATAATTTTGACACCACATCTGGATGACTGAGATCCTTTTTAAGGATGTCTCTGTTGTCCCAAAAATCGATTATGACAACTTTTTTGCAGTCATCCACAAACTTTGCTAAACATAGCCCTCGTGTGTTTGACTGTATTTCTAAAAAATATACACCGGACAGGAGGGGTCCCAGGACTGAGCCATGGGGGACAGCAGTTGTTACCAGCTTGAACAGGAGACCACAATTCTTACCTTGTGGGATCTATCTGTGCCCCAGCTGGCAATCCATCAGACGACATACATATTTATGCACAGGTTGTTGATTTTGTGGATACAACATGTGTCTGGGATGTTGGAAAAGGGCTTTTCAAGGTCTATGTGGGACGTGTGTAGCTCATTTCATTGATGTATGTCCTTGGTGACTGCCTTGAAAACAGTCTAGCAGGTTTGGGAACCATGATCTGCCCCTGACCAAACCAAAATGGGTAGGGTTGGGTGTTTGTAGGCTTCCAATGGCTCTGTTTATGAGTTCCATCATGATGGACTCCATGGCCTTGCAGATCAGGCTTAATAGGCTTATAAGACAATAGTTCCCATGGTCTGTTGTGCACCAACACTTGTGGAGTATGCCAAACGTTGCTGCAACCCATTCAACAGTTTCATATCCTGTACAGAGGGTGAGTCTCAACAGACTGTTCAGGTGCAGGGTCTGTTTGTTTTGGAGTTCACATGTGACACAGTTAGGGAAACCATGTCATCCCATAGACGCCATGTTTTTAGGTTTGGAAAGAGCTGTTTAACCATTGTATATGTGATTTCTGGGTTTTCACAATCTCCAGGTATGATAATGGGCCCTTTTGTCAGTGAGAGGGGGGTAAATATGTATGAACCTGTCTGACAAGATGTTGGCAATGTCAGTCATGTACATGTATTCATTTACAGTTTGCACTGACTCAGAACATATATGAGTTTACATTGATATTTATGACATAGCGAAAGAAAGCTTCAAGGTTCTCTATGGACTCTTTGAGAATATTTTTGCCAGAACATGGATTGGATAATGTTAGGAGTGCTCATTGGTTATTGATGATACTGATCGGAGAGTTATTGATCTTCTTTGAATTTTCACTTTCTTTGAACAACTTAAGTACTTGTAGTACATAGTTTGATTATGACAGGAGTCCAATATATTATATGGGTCTGTTTTCATATAACTGTGTGTGCAAGGCAGGATTGCTGAATAGTGACAAGTTTCTGGGGTAAGAACTGCAACTGCCAGATATGTGTGGCCCACTGCTGTACTCAGACATGGCCTAAGTGTGTGAGCATGCCCAGTATGACCTTTCAGTATGTTGTTGACTATTTGCTTTGTTTATTTAAGTGTATGAGCATGCCCAGTATGACCTTTCAGTATGTTGCTGACTGAAATTTGCTAAATGTATTGGTGTGTGAGCATGCCCAGTATGACCTTTCAGAATGTTGCTGACTGAAATTTGATAAATTTTTTAAGTGTGTGAGCATGCCCAGTATGGACATATATACTATATGTGTGTGAAAAATCAAGTTGTTTTTTACTTCAGGGCTCACCTTTGTGTTGTACATCGACAGGAAGCACATTGTGCCTGCAGGGCTTCCATGAGTCACTTTGCATAGACTTATCAACATTTTTACATACAGGGGGACAGCTATTAGTTGTACATTTCTACCTGGGGGGCACACCTGATTGTTACTGTGGGTGTACATAGGATGAGGGGTTCACCTGACACTTCTACACATTTGCTAGGCCTGCACTGCTATGTCAGGTACTCCATTTCAGTCTATACTGTTTCCTATCGTACTGGCTTGAGGCATACTACTGTACTACAGATCTTAGCTTCCAATTTCACGTATATTAGTTTGTGACTTCATAGCCTAAAATACACAAAGCAGAACGGTTCAATAAAGGCAGTCTTCCTGCACTGTGGGTACCACCAATAATTCCAGTCCAAGTCGTTCAAAGCCGTTCAAAAACCTTTTATTACCATAAAACAAAACAAGATTTAGCACTTTCATCTCCCCACCGGAGACCTCTTCAGAATCAGTTAATGAATGCTTCCATCACTCATTTATATGAAAACCAATTAAGAATAATTGGAAGCAATAAAACAATGAATCCAAAATCACAATCTTATTAACTAACCAATTGATATGCTTTGTGAATTAAAAACAGAATGTTACAAATGAGATATCCAGAATGTATATACACATATATATCTATATATATCTATCTATCTATATATATATATATATACTATTAGTAAATAAATAACTAAATATTTACAATAAAGTTTACAATAAATGTGGGCGCAAAATAAATATGTGTGGATAACCTAAGAACTGGATTTAGATATAAAAAATATTCTAGTATAAATATAGATATAAATATAGATATAAATGGGAATGTAAAATCTATATAAAATCTATATGTCTGGACACAAAACGGGAGATTTTCAAACCACATAAAAATGTATAAAAACATGTGTAAAAAATATATATAATATAATACATCTATGTAAAAGATCTAATTGTTAAGAGTAGAAAAGTGAGTATATGTATATATAAAAAATATATATGTATATAAATATAGAATCATACATCTTATATATTGTTTTTGTATTGTTTTTTGTTTTTTGTTATTATTTTTTTATTTTTTGTATTATTTTTTATTTTTGTGTCTTTTAGGATCTTGAGATAATATTTTAAGGGCTGGTGTGATAGAAATATGGTCATTTAAGCCCTTTCCACTGCATGCATCCAGTTTTAACTGCCAAATCATTTCTCTATACCCTAGTTTTGTCTCCCAATCTCCCCCTCTTTCTAAAGGTTCCACTGCCTCCAGGCCCCAAAATTTGAAATTGGCATCATGACATATAAGTGAGTGTCTATAGAGAGCATTGTTTTCATTTTTGCATTGATGTCCGTAATATGTTCGTAAATCCTTTTCCTTAAATGTCTTTCCATTTTACCTACATATAAACTCCAACAGGATTTGCAATAAGCCAGGTATACAACTCCCTTTGTATAGCAACTGCTATATTTCTTTGCTCTTAATGTTGTTCTTAAACTGGGGACTTTCAATTCCTTTTCTCCTGCAATGAAAGAACATTGGGGGCACCTACCACACCTAAAAGTGCCTCTTTTATTGCAGGTGAAAACTGATTTTTCCTTTTCTACTTCTTTTTTCTTTTCCAAAATATTTTTCAAATTTTCGTTTCTCCTATAACTATAAGTCAATGTATTCTGGAAAACCGTGACTCTAGTGGGCATGGATTTAAACATATCCCATGTATCGTTTATGCATTTCTGAGCCATCCCATGCCTTTATAATAAGTAAGAGTCAAAAAAGGTAATATTTTCAACTTATTGGTATTGTTTTCCCCTTTGTTTTCATTTGTCTGAGTCACTTCTGTATTATAATCAGTTTTTAGTAAAGGAATATATTTAGTGCCCCATCTATCAATCACAAACTCTTTTATGGCCTGTGTTAAAACTTTATTGTAAATATTTAGTTATTTATTTACTAATAGTATATATATATATATATATATATATATATATATATATATATATATATATACATACATATATATATATATATATATATATATATATATATATACATTCTGGATATCTCATTTGTAACATTCTGTTTTTAATTCACAAAGCATATCAATTGGTTAGTTAAGAAGATTGTGATTTTGGATTCATTGTTTTATTGCTTCCAATTATTCTTAATTGGTTTTCATATAAATGAGTGATGGAAGCATTCATTAATTGATTCTGAAGAGGTCTCCGGTGGGGAGACAAAAGTGCTAAATCTTGTTTTGTTTTATGGTAATAAAAGGTTTTTGAACAGCTTTGAAAGACGTGGACTGTAATTATTGGTGGTACCCACAGTGCAGGAAGACTGCCTTTATTGAACCGTTCTGCTTTGTGTATTTTTGGTATCCAGTTTTTCTTTTGACTTTTGTTTCTTGGTTTTCTAAGCGGTCCGGTATCGAGGAGTCTCCATTTGTTGGGGGTTTTTTTCCATTGGATATACCACTGTTCCGGCATTCATTTACATTGGATTATCCATCCACAGGATTATATCATTGTTTGGTGTTCTGCTATTACCAGTAGACAGACGGGTGTCTTTCAGCTGCCTTTGTATACTTCAACACTTTTACCTTTCAACTGGTGGTGTGACACTTTGGGATTCATTACTGTTGACTGCCCCTGGGATGGATAGTAGTTCCCTTTTGAGCGAACTCATCAACGTTATTCAGAATCACTCGCAAAATACTAATACACCCCCAGAATCTGGTAATGACATTCCTTGTGCCCAGAGCAGCCCGAGGAATACTGCTGATGCGGTGATGACGTCAGACGCCAGGGGGGATTCCAATATGGCGACGAGAAGAACACCGCCACTGAGAGAATGTTCACCTTTGTCTACAAATACTTCTAACAGAATGGGACTCAACGGACATTCATACCAAGGGGCGAACTGTTTCTCAAAGTGCCAAAATATGGATTTTCAAGCCTGGTTAAATAAATCATTCAACAACCATACGAGAGCGGCGGAAAATGAACGAAAGAATAATACGACCTACAATGAGAAGTGTAAGACTCTCAAATATTTTTTAACCAGATATAAAAGTCTAACAGTCGAAAATTGGTACTTTAACAAGTGCCTTCAGGACAATATTTTCCCTAAAGGACTCAGAATAAATAAATTTCCTAGTAACATTAATTATGAAGTGGACAATGAATTGTTTAAGAATATTAGTAAAATTTTCAATGATTGTGGGCTGGCTATTATAAGAATGTTAATTAAACACAATGACCATAGGATAGAGTTGGATAAGCTAGAAATTGACAAACTGTATAAAGGAATTAATGAGGATTTGTTGTTCTCTGTTGAAGAATATAAGATTGTTTATTTTAGAACTATACATGATGTCGACAATGTAACATCACGCAGTTACAATAGAAAAATATCTAAGTTAGAGAGGGACATTAATGAATACCGTTCAAGCACAGCATATATGCTTGAAAACAAGAAACATCATCAGCAGAGAGCACCCTATTATAGACCCAATTCATTCCCCTCACACAATCCAGTTTCTCACAGTAGAGATGAGTGGGTAGAGTATGGGGGGCATGCTGAGAATCATCATTCTGTTAAAAATTTTGGGGAATATCACGATCTTATTTACAATAGAGACGAGAATATCCCTTTAAAAGAGGTAGGACCCAGGAGGTCCAAAAGGATAAAGAATCGAGCCCCCCAACAACAGTCATATGTCCAGGTAGTGGGGGAATACCATTACAATTCCAACAAAAGGAGGGCACATATGTAGAAGAAGTTAGTACAGAAATTTTAACGGATGGACTTTCTATAGAAAATACTTACATAGACAGGGAGACCACTACCATTATACATTCTTTGGATAATTTTAATATTTTCAATTATACAGATACTAAAGTCAATGAGACCTATTTTAAACTGTTTACTAAAGGATTTACCTTTGTACCATACAAGGAACCGAGTATTGACAGTATTTTGTTAGATATAAAAATGTTTACAAGGAAACTTAATTTCACGGTTATTTTTAAAGATGAAACTAATTTTGAACAAGGAATTTTAAAGAGACGGGGTATATATAATCCCCCTTTACAACATGATATTATGAATTTTGAAAACATTCTTTTTAAACAAATTAGAAGTAACTCTTTCCAGAATAAGGGCCAATATGAGAGAAACCTAACTTACGATGAAATTAAGCTCATTGATGAACTTAGACGTAATGACAGAATACGGGTGATGAAACCTGACAAGGGTGGGGGTATGGTCCTTATGGACAAATGGGATTACACGAAAAAGATGCTTGATATACTTAACAACAATGCAAGCTACACCCTTGTTTCCAGGAATGAAATTAATATTTCTTATCGGAAAATTGATTACATTATAGATGATAATTTGTTCCAGGGTCTCATTAATTCAGATCTACATGATTTTTTGAAAGTTAAGAAGCAGGTTATCCCTGCAATCTTTGGTATACCTAAGATACACAAAAGTGTACACGACCCCCCTATGAGACCCATTGTTTCATCCCAAGGTTCAAAAACACAACCTCTAGCAATATATATATAGATACAAAATTAAAGAGATACTATACCAAATATCAGCATATCCTAGTAGATTCCTGGGATTTTTTACAAAAAATTAGTAAGGTACTATACGATGATAGAACTATATTCATTACTATTGATGTCAAGGACCTATTTTCTGTTATACCCCACTCTATTGGCATGGATTGGTTTGAAAAAATGTTGACAGAGATGAAACTTTTGCAACCGGATGAATTTAAATTAGTGTTAGAGAATATAGAACTTGTGTTAAAGAATAATTTTATATTTTTCCAAGGTGATTACTATCACCAAACTGAGGGAGTGGCCATGGGGGCAGCATGTGCCCCCATTTTTGCAAACATTATTATGTTATATTGGGAAAGGCATTATGTTTTTGGATCAGAATTTTTTCAATGCATCAAGAGTTATTATCGTTTTCTGGACGACATATTTATATTATGGGAGGCTCCAGAACCATTTATTGAAAAATGTATGGAATTTATTAATAACAGCACCACTTTCCTTTGTTTTACACATGAGACATGCATCAATGAAATTCATTACCTGGATGTAAAATTATACAAGGATCGGGTAGCTATAAGATACAATTCTACTATTTACTGTAAAGAAAACTTCTCCAATGCATATCTCCACTTCGACAGTGATCACCCCATTCAGCTGAAAAAGAATGTAGTCAAGGGACAGATGATCCGAGTTGCCAGGATGACAACAGACAGGGAAGATTTTCTCAGAGAATTAGACACATTATAGAGTATGTTTCACCAAAGAGGGTACCCCCACGAATTAACACAGGCCATAAAAGAGTTTGTGATTGATAGATGTGGCACTAAATATATTCCTTTATGAAAAACTGATTATAATACAGAAGTGACTCAGACAAACAAAAACAAAGGGGATAACAATACCGATAAGTTGAAAAATGTTACCTTTTTGACTCTTACTTATTATAAAGGCATGGGATGGCTCAAAAAATGCATAAACAATACATGGGATATGTTTAGATTCATGCCCACTAGAGTCATGGTTTTCCAGAATACATTGACTTATAGTTATAGGAGAAACGAAAATTTGAAAAATATTTTGGAAAAGAAAAAAGAAGTAGAAAAGGAAAAATCAGTTTTCACCTGCAATAAAAGAGGCACTTTTAGGTGTGGTAGGTGCCCCCAATGTTCTTTCATTGCAGGAGAAAAGGAATTGAAAGTCCCCAGTTTAAGAACAACATTAAGAGCAAAGAAATATAGCAGTTGCTATACAAAGGGAGTTGTATACCTGGCTTATTGCAAATCCTGTTGGAGTTTATATGTAGGTAAAATGGAAAGACATTTAAGGAAAAGGATTTACGAACATATTAGGGACATCAATCGCAAAAATGAAAACAATGCTCTCTATAGACACTCACTTATATGTCATGATGCCAATTTCAAATTTTGGGTCCTGGAGGCATTGAAACCTTTTGAAAGAGGGGGAGATTGGGAGACAAAACTAGGGTATAGAGAAATGATTTGGCAGTTAAAACTGGATGCATGCAGTGGAAAGGGCTTAAATGACCATATTTCTATCACACCAGCCCTTAAAATATTATCTCAAGATCCTAAAAGATATAAAAAATAAAAAATAAAAAAATAATACAAAAAATCAAAAAATAATAACAAAAAACAAAAAACAATACAAAAACAATATATAAGATGTATAATTCTATATTTATATACATATATATTTTTTATATATACATATACTCACTTTTCTACTCTTAACAATTAGATTTTTTACATAGATGTATTATATTATATATATTTTTTACACATGTTTTTATACATTTTTATGTGGTTTGAAAATCTCCCATTTTGTGTCCAGACTTATATAGATTTTATATAGATTTTACACTCCTATTTATATCTATATTTATATCTATATTTATACTAGAATATTTTTTATATCTAAATCTAGTTCTTAGGTTATCCACACATATTTATTTTGTACCCACATTTATTGAAAACTTTATTGTAAATATTTAGTTATTTATTTACTAATAGTATATATATATATATATATATATATATATATATATATATATATATATACACACATTCTGGATATCTCATTTGTAACATTCTGTTTTAAATTCACAAAGCATATCAATTGGTTAATTAATAAGATTGTGATTTTGGATTCATTGTTTTATTGCTTCCATTTATTCTTAATTGGTTTTTATATAAATGAGTGATGGAAGCATTCATTAACTGATTCTGAAGAGGTCTCCGGTGGGGAGATGAAAGCGCTAAATCTTGTTTTGTTTTATGGTAATAAAAGGTTTTTGAATGGCTTTGAATGACTTGGACTGGAATTATTGGTGGTACCCACAGTGCAGGAAGACTGCCTTTATTGAACCATTCTGCTTTGTGTATTTTTGGTATCCAGTTTTTCTTTTGACTTCATAGCCTATCCAACCCACATTACACTGCCTGGACTGCTGTTATCTGTCTGCATAGGCCTGGGGGGAAGTTACTCATATGCCTCTTCAGAGGGCATGATACAGAATTTGTTTGTGTTTGTGTTAGTCTACAATTGTCCTGCTGTGTCTGTGCCAGTGAAATGCTGTCATGGCTTAGTGGTACAGTACTGTGACTATAGTGCACAGTATCCTGAGTTTGAGCTTGTCACTGCTTTTTATTTTCCTGATGGGCAGACCAGACTGCTTAAGGAACAGTAAAGCAGGTGTGAGCGTGTTTACCTGACTTTGCTCAACTTTGCCCAACGTTGCCCGACTTTGCCCAACATTGCCCAACATTGCTCAACGTTGCCCGACGTTGCCCGACATTGCGCTAGTTAGCGCGGTGCGCAGCTCCGCGCAATTGTGCTTAAATATGCTAAATAGTGGTAAAATGTGCTCAGCACTGCTTTATATTGCTTAAAATAGGGCAACCATGCCTCAGGTGGTGCTGCAGGGCTGCCTATGTCGGATGCACATAGTACACTCCCTATACATGTTTGAAAACAGGTAGTGTCAAGTTAGGCATCCCTTTTATTGTATGTGCGAGTCAGAGAGAGGTGTCATTTCCAGGGTTCCTACTGAGTCAGTGTATGTGCTATGCGTTCCCTCTTTGCCAAGGCCAAGGCATACTGGGCACGCCTCCTTCTGCCTACTGGGGCAGGCTCAGGTTGTTCCTCCTCCGAGTCACTCTGTGCCTGTGCAGGCCTTGGCAATGGTGGGGGGGTGTTTGGCTCTGCCCCATGCTGTTCATGCTGCAGCTGTTTTCGCAGGATCATATTGTGTAGCATGGCACATGCCATGACAACTTGGGTACATGTAGTTGG
Source organism: Protopterus annectens (assembly GCF_019279795.1). Taxonomy (NCBI): domain Eukaryota; kingdom Metazoa; phylum Chordata; order Ceratodontiformes; family Protopteridae; genus Protopterus; species Protopterus annectens. The sequence continues at coordinate 327,452,457 of NC_056734.1, read as the reverse complement.
TGAGTACTGCAAGGCTCCACCAGATGTGTCCAGGCAATGGAACCATGACTTGAGCATCCCAAACACATGCTCAATAATGTTTCTTGTTTGTGGGTGTGCCTCATTATGGAGTTCTTGTTCGGGTTTGTGTGCATTTCTGATGAGTGTCATCAGCCACGGCTCCAGTGCATATCCAGCATCTCCCACTAGGTGACCGTCAGGGATGTCCCCATTGGCAATTCTCTGGTACAGCTGCATCAGATGCCAGATGTGGGAATCATGATAGCTTCCAGGGCAGCCAGCACACAAATTCATTATTATGCCCTGGGCATCGCACACGACCTGGCAGTTGATGGAGGGGAAGCCCTTGCGGTTGATGTAGACTCTACCCCGCTCATCGGGTGGTGCTTTGATGTGTATGTGCATGCAGTCTATTGCATCCACTACCTCAGGGTATTCTGCTATTTGGTGGAAAAGACGCATATTGCTGGCCAATGCCTCACGGGAATTGGGGAAATATACATGCTCACCGACATGTGCTGACATGGCATCCAGGAACTGGTGCAGTACCCTGGATGCTGATGCCTGTAAAACTCCCATCATGTCACCAGTTGGTCTCTGGAAGGTACCTGTAGCTAGTATTCATAGGCCAACACATACCTTGGTATCCACTGGGATGGGTTTCCCTCTGTTGGTTCTGTGTGTGAGGCGTGGTTGGCACAGCTCAACAATTTGCTGCAGGAGGTCTCTGCCCACTTTATAGCGCTCCACTATCTCCAGCTCATGTAGCCCCTGATAGGTTACCCTGGGTCTGTACACTCTTCTCCGTCTCCTCACTGTGGGTTGCTCAGCAGTATTCACAACTTCACCACCCTCAGCATCTTGCTCATGTTGGTTTATGATAGCAATAGCAGCCCCTAACATTTTGTCTGACTTAAGCTTTTTAAGTTTCCACTCTTTGTATACTGCAGTGTTGCAGAGTTCTTGGGAAAAAACAGGGTAGACTGCTGCTTGCAGAGTTTAAAGTGCTGGGCAGGGCTGAGCTAGTCTACTGCCTGTGTAATTGGCTGCTTCTGATATATTTCACCTGGCAGCTCTGCTAGTTCTCCTTGGTTAACTTCCTACTACTTCTTTTCCTTCCTTTTTCCTTTCTGTTTCCACCCAGGGCAGCACCACGCAAACAAGTGCAAACACGCGCACACGCTGTGTGCATGTTTGCAAGAAATTTCAGATATATCCATGGTGTATGCTTTTGGTTTCTTGTTTTCAGCTAGGACAACTGTAGACACGTCTCTTGCAATACTGAGCAACTCAGGGCAAACACAAGCCACTGTGCTCCAATAAGCTTACAGTCTTTCAGACATACCTCCTCATGATGTCACCTATCTTCTACTCTACTACTCCCCTACTCCTACTCCTACACTTACACTCTAGGGACATGGATCACATGCTGGGGAAAATTGGGATTCACTATCCTTATCCTCATTTGTATAGGATTGCCTACTAATGCTTGGTTACATCTCTCACACTGAGCTTCCCCCCCTTAGCAACCACTACTCAGTGGCCATGTTGTTTTCAGCCTGCCATTCACCTGCATGGCAGAACAAGCTTTTTAGTGAAAATGCCCACTTTTGGCTATTTTTCCATTTTTTTTCATTTTATTTAAAGCGCTGCATGGCGCTGCGCTACGCTTAAACATCAGAGATCGGGGAAAAAATTGGATTTTAAGGATTTACAACATTTGCAAATGCCAATGGCCTTATATTTGGCCATTGGCATGCTTCCTCAACTAGATGCATCCTTTATTTGGAGCTGTCATAGCTCCGTTTAGCTATTTGCAGAACGGTACTCCGTTACCAATGGAGTACATTTCTGCAAATAACACTACTTTTACATGGACAGATTAGTGTTTCCTGGATCACAAATTTACCTCATTTGCATAGCTTTCAGCAGCAAATGAGGTAATTTGCATACCATAACACTGTCCATGCAAGAGTAGCTTTAGAATCTCTCATGCACGCCCCTGCCGGTTGTTGCTGGATCGCTCGGCAGACATATTGGCTGTCTGCCGTCTTACACTAATCTTAGACTCCATGCAAGCCTTCATAAATCTGGCCCATTATTAAATAAGCTACATTCTTTGTTTTACAAGTAAACACCCCTGGCACTTCTACCCTATATTTTCCCATTTCTAGTTCACTAGATTCAGTATACAAATAGTTGCACATATTGCAATTAAGACATTTTACCATTCCACTTTTACTTTCAGCTGATTTTAACTTATTTAACTTAGTTTGAAAGTCATTTTTATAACTTTTTGCTCTTTTTTGAACAAACCTAGGCTACTTATAACACTATTTATAGCTTTAGAGTCAAGGCTATTCTGAATATAATAAATTATGATAATAAAATCAACTTTTTTGATCTTATTATTTATAAAGAAAACAAAAACATAGTATCCAAATTATATAAAAATGATTTTCAGAAAAATATGTATTGCATTATTCAAGTAATCACCCAAAAAAAATGAAAATGAATATAGTAAAAAGGCAATTAAAAAGAATCAGTAATTTAACTAAAAATGAGAATGATTTCTTGGAAGAAGCCAGTAATTTCTGTAAGAAAATGTAAAAAAGAAGGTATCCTAAAGATGAAATAAGAGGTATACTACAAAGTGAGGTAAACGATAGAGGTAAAATATTGGAAATAGAGGAAGGAAAGAATGAAATATTCAATTATGGTACAGCAGGCAGTTCAGAATAGTGTTGACTCTAAAGTTATAAAAAGTGTTATAAGTAGAAATTGGGGAATACTTAAAGCAAATAGTGAAATAATTAATAGAACTGGGATGGAACCTAGGTTTGTTCAAAAAAGAGCAAAAAGTTATAAACATTTCTTTCAAACTAAGTTAAATAAGTTAAAATCAGCTGTAAGTAAGAGTGGAATGGTAAAATGTCTTAATTGCAATATGTGCAACAACTTGTATACTGACTCTGGTGAACTAGAAGTGGGAAACTATAGGGTGAAAGTGCCAGGGGTATTTACTTATAAAACTAAGAATGTAGTTTATTTAATAATATGTTTGCAGTGTAAGTCCTTCTGTATAGGCAGAACTACAAGTGAACTATATAGAAGGATTTACAAACATAAATATGCTATCTCTTTTGGAGATGAGAAAAATGCTATAAGCAAACACTATAAAGAAAACAAGTGTAAGATCAATTTTAAATATGTGGTGCTAGAAACTTTAAAGAATAGTAATAATATAGTGAATATAGAAGAAGAGTTAGGATGGCTAGAATATTGCTAGCAAGTTCATTTAAATGCATGTTTCCACCACGTTTAAATAACAGAAAGGAATTTGTTATGTATTTAAAACGAAAGGGGTTGAAACATTAGGTTGTTTTATAAAAGGTTGATTATGCAACATGTCTGTTTAATGTGTTTATTATTTTAAAAGAGTGTAAACATGTGACAAATGATGTCAAGGTTTTATCATGTGACATTGAATTTTATTTAAATTAGGAGTATTTACAAGTTAACCTCAGTCTGAAGAAATCTATGTATGCTGAATTATCAGAGATGAAAGCGCTTACTGGAGGTTTTTACTGAATAGAGTGTTTTTTAGTTATTGACAGATACTGCAATTTTTATTTACTTTGTACCTGTTGTTGCGAATTTGCTGCTAGTTGGAAAGCACAATTACAGATTATTAAAGAGATTGCACAGACTAGTGAGTAAAACTAAATATAGGATATTATGATCAGATTACTATATATTCAAGAAATGAATGTGAGAAATTCATCTCAGAGGTAGAATTTTATCTAGTCTGAAAATGTCAGAAAATGATCAACAGATATAAAAAACAGTGAATCAGTGGTACATCTACAGTGGAACAAATGGGGCAACTTCCCAGGATGCAAGTTGTTTATGGGGAGAATTGGCACTACAAAAGAGTTAATGTTTAGTCAGGAGTGCAGTACCAGCATTTGTTAAAACAACTTTGAGTGCTGTTAGCACTTACAACAAGGAGAAAGCTTCTTGCCATAATTCTGCTCCTTAAAAGGCCTTTTTTTGGTCCAAAGTGTTGGGATGGAGGTACCAGCCTGGGAACTTCCCAGGGTACCAGTAGAGCTAACTGCATTTCTATAGTTAGATGACTCTCTAACCTGTAATGTAAAGTAAATTGTTACTCTTACAATTAATTCAAAAGTCCATAAAATAACTTAGCTTAAGAGAAAAAAAAATCAGCTGGTTTACTATCTAAACTGCAAAAGGAGATTGCAGAAGAAAAACTCGAAACATGGATGTTTGAATTTCCATCTTGCTGAACATCTCCGTGTTCTAAATTTCATATCAGTGAATGCAGTGTACATTTACTGATATGAACTCGAAGTACTGTACAGAGATCGCGGTACAGTTCAGTTTGGGAAATTCATCCCTTTCCTCACTATAGTGCAATCTCGGGTTGGAATATATAGTTAGCAGGGGATGTGGGGGACTGCAAGGTTGCAGGGGGGTTTGACCCCCCCCTGCAAAAACATGATCTGAGGTATAGGAGTTTAATTTACCTGAGCTCCTATATGGACATCACGTGATCGGTTTCAGTATTGAATCTGCTGAAGTCGTTCAGTTGATTAAACATTTTGCCATATTATAGATTTTTACTTTCATTTTTTTTCCGGTATTTCGAACGGAATTTATTTTTCTGTTCAAAATCTTGATAGTAAATCAGTCAGCTATGTACTTCAGCTGAAGATGAAGCTGTTAATTAACCCAGCTAACAGACTCATTTTCTACTTGGGAAAAACGGTTTGTCTTACGGATCTCTCCAAGTAAATGTTTCTCTTTAAGTCCTTGTTACACAGGATCCAGACTGTCCTCTTCCTGCTTAAATCCTAATGAAATATTTGCTTCCATAAATTTCAGGCTGTTCTGTCTCTGCTTATACCGTTGGTCTACAATTATCTTCCAGCACTCACTATTTAAATGCTTTTACATGTTTTTTACTGATTCTGATTAAATTATTTTTTACAGGTCTCAGACTTCTCCCTCCATTTAACTCATTCCCTCCAGTACAGCTATTTTGAGTGTGTACTTTTAACTCTCAGTGGGTGTGGCTTACGCCTTTAAAAAATGAATTTATCACCTTACAGTTCTAACAAATGCTCATTGACAGAGGTCAAATATCAACACAATTGTGTTTGCCATCATGTATGCTTAAAGATAAAATATTCTGATACCTTGTAAATACCATAGTTTTGGAATTATTAATGCAAATATAAACAAGTAATATTCGATGCCTAGAGGAACAGCAGAAGGTAACTGCAGGAGCACCTGTAGGCCTCACTCGGCTGTAATGAGTTAAATGGAGGGTAGTATTACAGATGCTCTAGTAACAAGCTATAAAAAACCTACCATAGTTCAGCCAAGTTCAACAAAGGCAGCCAGAAGCACTTACCACACTACAATTCACAATATTGTATCTTGGCCAACTTTCAAAAACTCTTCCTCTCTACTTTCAATTATAAATGGCTATAGACTCCTATGCCCTAATATGAAATATCCCTTTCCAAAATTTCATGAACTATATGATCCTGTTCACCCTCTTCATTCATCTCACAAGGTCTGTATAAAAACAACCACAGCAGCAACTCCTATAGAAATATTGTGTTATGAAAGTATGTATAACCATATGCTACAAAATGCCTTCTGAAATTCCCAGATTGGATGATATTATCAGGTTTAAAAAGTCTTTTATGAATAAGCCCACCTGAACATCCTCTGCCATGCAATACAACTGCTGTGCAGGAAAGGCAAAATGTTCTTCATGTTGATCACTGCTGCAGTACCCTTAGCTGCAGAAGCCTTAGCTATATGCCTTATATCCTGTTAATGGTATATCAGATGGACAGCTTCCAAAGCTTCAGGGCAAATTCCATGCACTCAAACTGTCAAACAGCTCAAGCTGAGCTGACTAAAGTGGGCTTGAAGCCCTCCGGAGATTTACTGCCATCAAAGAGTATGCTCCTCTGAGACTTTTGAGGATCAACAGACAGCTTGTGCTTTCCTTAGCTGGACAAATAAGTTCCCTTTAAGGAAAAATATTCCATTTTCTTATTTTTTACTAATGTTTTATTACTTTCCTCTTCAGGAAAGTTATTTTAAACCTAGGAGTGTTGTATTTTAATGGATTGTCTCGAAACTGTAACATGCTTTTAAACAGAGCACTCATTGTTTCTGTCAGTTTAAAAGTGGTGTTATCTAACCATTAAACTACTTTCCATGATGAAATTGTGTTTATTTTAAGGCTGTGGGGCTGTCATAATGTTTGAACATGCTTTTTACTGTGTTTTTTTCTGTTTAAGAAAAAAAGCAACTTTTGTAGACTAATAGTTTTACTGGCATTGTTGCTTGTTTTCTCCAAGATTGAGGTACCATTTTTGGCTTGACCATGGAACATATTGTCACTCCAATGGTCAGGACTTTTTCTAGCCACAAAACCTAAAAGTTAAGCAAACGGCCTTTACTACCACAGCAGGCTAGCAATTTGCCTCAACCACAGGTGAAATACTGTGCTGTGGTCATTTGTTGTTTCTCAGACCATTCATCTTTTACTCAGTGATCCCTCTGTTGTAGCACCTACAACCACTATGGACCAGGGGTTAGCCACATCCTCTGCAGCTGTTGGGGTCCCCTAAGTGGTCAAGGAAGAACCACTCTTGTTGGTCCTGGGAGAGGAACAGGGGAAAGTTTTCCCATTGTGTTTGAATGTTGTACACATCCCTGTGGAAGTAGCAGCTCATTAGTAACACAGATGGCCCCATTTTTCCTGTCAAAAAGAAACAGAAAACCAAGCATGTATCTACTGTTTCTCATATTTCTTTGGATAAGAGTAGTTTACCGGGACTGGCTCAGGGTTTGATTCAGGCTATTAATCCTTCTAGCAGAGTAGTTTCTGGTATAAAAAGAGGGGATGCCTTCTTTCTCAAAGAGAATCAAGATTCTGAATCTGAACAAAAAGATGCAGAGACAGATTCAGGGTTTTGTCCACGATTTCTGATGCAAACTCAGAGGAGAGCTGTCTTTCTAATTCTCCCTGTAAGGGTTTCTGTTTCCTTGAGACGATTGCTAGAATGTCCCATTGTTTTCAGTGGGAGAACAATGAGGTTTCTCAGTCCCTGAAAAAAATACTATGAGTTGTTACAGAAAGATTTTCCAGAACCTACACCAATTCCTCCTGAAATGTCTGCTTTAGGGGATGTGTATGCTAGCGCCTGTAATTTTCCTGATAGTCAGCCAGCTGTCCCTAAAAAAAGGCAGATAAGATGCTTAAAGTTCTTCAGTCTTTTAAAAATGTTTATACACTATTCCTAAACCCGACCAAGCAGCTATAGCCTTAATTGAATCCTCTTCTGCTAAGCAATCTTACTCTTTCTAATAAGGATGGAACAATTATTGATAGGCATGGGGGGAAAGTGTATACTTCTGCAGATTTGAATTTCAGAATTTTAAATTGTCATGCTCATATGTTAAAGTTTAATCTGACATATTGTGAAAGAATGAGGAATGTTTTATCTATAATTTCCACTTGTGAAGAAAAATCTGCATCAAGTGACTTAGTTTCTTCTACTGCGCAGGTCACTGCTCATTGCTAGCAGTGTGTGTATGACTCTGTTGATACTTCTTACAGGGCTATGGCCTCTGGTATAGTTTTAAGGATATTTGCTTGGCTGCATTCTCAGAACTTTCCAGATAAAACTGAAATTTTAGATTATCCCTTGGATAGAGATTTAGTGTTTGCACCCTTTTCTACAGAGGTGATCAAAAGGTGTGATGAAAGGAGCAAGCTAATCCAGGGAATCTGTAAGATTTTTCAGCCCTCCTTTTCCAAATTGTCCAAGTGATTTTCTTTCAACTCATCCAATTTTGGCAAAAAAAAAAAAAAAGAATAAACAGTCTCAACAGAATTTAGATAAACAGATGTTTAAGAAGAGGTGACAAGGAGGTTCCAAAATGAAGTCTCAAGTCCATCAAAAGACAAAGACACCAACAAGTCTGAATGACTATTCAAGAGACTGTGTCCCCTGCCACCCCGGCCCTCTTTATCTTTAATAAAGTCTGAATCTCCATTATCTCTTTGTCAACAGATTGTTTCAGAAAATTGGGTTTTGAAAATCATTTGTCATGGTTACAGATGGTAGTGGAAAGAAATTCTTCCTTTCCAGGGGCCATTTCTTATCCTGCAGATCAGACTCTTTTGTTTACAAACTTTCAAATAAAATAACATTAGAGCCAGAGTCCAAAGGACTTCCCTACCAAGTTATAAGGTATAGAAAAGGATGTTTATTCAGTGCTTTTGTTCTCAAACAAACAGGACTTCATTAGAATCATCACAATCTGAGTTTTCTGCTGTTTTAATATCTCACTTAATTGTTTCATTTGTTTTGTACATTTTTCCTTGAAGTTGCCTATTTTATTATCCATTTTGTCCATTTTTATTGAAAGTTCTTGTATATTTGTAAGAAATGACTACAGTCTCTTTTTTATTGATAGGTTCTGTGAGTTAAACTTTAGATGACTCATTTCAAAGTTGTAAATATAAACTATTCTGATGAAATGTTGACGGGAAAAATGTTAATAATTCATTAAGATTTTTCCAGACAGTATCCTTCAATATGATGTTAGGATAAAAATCCCACACGAAGATAGTATTTAGGATGTCTTAAAATTAAAATTTCCTGTCAGAAATATAATTCAAATAGCATAGCAGAATTATGCTGCGAGTCTGTCACCAACTTGGCCTTTCCTAATGATGTAAAAGCCTTAATAATATTTCACTGTTCAAAAACTTTCTGCCGTTCCATTTTGTAACCCTATGAAGTAAAAATGTTGTAAAGCTAGCAAACTCGAATGCACCTTATATCTTCTTACAAACTCTGTCCCCCGGATTCACAAATCCTCCGTGTAAGACTAAATAAGTCTTACTCGGAAACTGCAGTTGAACGGTATGACGTCAGTGTGCCATGCATATTCATGAGGGCACGCTGACTCCACTCCAAGTCTAACATGGACCATGCAGGAAGGCAGGGGGCATGTCTGACTGCCAAGCAGTCCAAAGGTCCACGCCCCTGCAAGTGTCTGAATTGTGAAATGTCAACACACATGAGTGAGTCCGCTCAAATGTCTACATACCCAACACTACACTCCCTCACATTGTAAACCCCCAGTACAGTTATAAAATGTAAAACTTTTAATTTTTTTCTTATAATTCCCGATATAGCTGCTCGTATTTGTGCATGTTTGTGCGGGTGTGCCCATTGCTTAGCTGCAGTTAGCAATGTCGACATTGAAGAGCATAATAAGAAATGTTTATGCAAATGAATCCAAATAGCAATAGCGTAGTGGTAGAGCCTTCACACAAAGAGGAGGCATTCACGGTTCGAGTCCCACCACTCCCCTTTCTATTTTATGTTTTAAATTAGTATATGAAATAATTCCTGACATATATGAATAATATTATACTAAAAAGCATTGAAATGGCCTATGTGTCAGTGAACAAAATGTATATATAGAAATGTAAGAAGGATCTTGACATATAAATGCCCGTAGCTAAGCAGTGCTTTACCCAGTGCAATATAGTTGCCCGTAGTTAAGCAGCGCTTTACCCAACGCAATATAGTTGCCCGTAGTTAAGCAGCGCTTTACCCAGTGCAGTATAGTTGCCCATAGTTAAGCAGCGCTTTACCCAGTGCAATATAGTTGCCCATAGTTAAGCAGTGCTTTACCCAGTGCAATAGGTTTGCGCGGAGCTGTGCACCGCACTAACCAGCGCACCGTAGGGCAACGTGGAGCAACTTAGAGCAAAGTTGCCTAAACACAGCCACACCCCCTAGCCTGTCTGGACAGTAGTAAAATAAAAAGCAATGACAAGGTTCAAACCCAGGACACTGTGCACCATAATCAAAGTACTGAACCACTAAGCCATGACAGCTTAGGATAAACATCCACTGTTAACATACGTATACTCATAAATGGTAGATTAACCATTGCTAAGCAGGTCTGCAGTCAGCCGAGACTTTTCAAAAATGGTCAATCACAAAGAAAGTGAGAGAAATGCGGCATATTTAAGCTCCATAGGTGGGAATACTCGCCATAACTGATTGTAGCTCCCATCTGCAGTTAGAATGTCTGGTGCTGGAGAGGGTACTCACTTTCGAGTGCAACGGTGGGGCATCGAGGAGTCAAAATACATGGTATGGCTCCTTGTCCACCATCATGAGTCAAGACTCCTGCAGGGCCAGTTCCAAGGAATGGAGTACAAAGCAAAGGCTTGGAACCGGTTAGCTCATAATCTCACCAGTGCCACAGGCGTCCCTCGGACTGGTGAGCAGGTCCACCATGCAGACCTGAAGAGATGGAAGCAGAACCTACTGAACCAATGGATACAGGAGGCCCGTCACATGCAAGATGCCCCACTACTGAGTAGGTAGCCATGGAATGTAGTATGTAAGGCATGCTAATATAGTCTATATAATGGATAGGTATGTCTCAATATCCCTTCATTTACTTCACAGCTGCAGGTGTCCGTGCTGTGAATCAGCAAGCCTATGCAGATAGGCTGCTAAGGCTGCACCACCAGGCAGGTTAGTAATTATTCTGCATGTATTGTTATATAAAATAGGTGAGAGAGCCTGAAAAAAGTGTTGTAGCCCAATAATACAGCCATAAAATCCCCTGAATAATTTCTCTGCATGTACTGTTATATAAAATAAGTCAGAGAGCCAGAAAAAGAGTGTAGTAACCCATTAATAAAGGTAAAATAAGTCCAGAATAATATCTCTGCATGTACTGTCATATAAAATAAGTGAGCGGGCCTGAAAAAGAGTGTTGTAACCTATTAATAAAGGTATAATATGTCTTGAATAAGTCTTCCATATGCACTGTAATATCAAATAAAGGAGAGAGCCTGTAGAAAAGTGTGTAATGTAATTAATAAAGGTATAATACTTGGAGTGTGTCTGTGTCACTCACTTTGAAATGTTGTTGTACCCTTGCATTATATAAATAGTACTGTTGTATTAAGTGCTGTCAACCCACAGTTGGGCAGTCCCATATAAAGTGGATGAAGGAAGTGCCAGTAGCTGTGAAGCATATATACAGTCCTCAACAGTCAGTTAATGGCTGGCATGCATAGGTAAATTTGGCAAACAAGTAGCTTGTCAATGTGTTCCCCAGAAATGTGAGTGTGCTACATGAAATGTAGGGTTCTGTAGAAATTTAACTGAAAATGTCACGTGAACACATCCAGATATGTAGATATATAAATATAAATAAAAAATATAACTATGTAGCAGTAACATCTGCATCTTGGACAGTTAGTATGTCAGATATAAGTCAGGTATATAATGAACTAGCCAAACCCATTACATAACCTAATGCATATTGCCTAGTGTAATAATACATGCAGGGGATATACACCTGCAGTCAATAGGAATGTAGTGTAGACTAAAAGTACTTATAAGATGTTAATGGAGGTTTCTTTTTACACCCTACTGCATGTGCATAAACAATGCAATTCCACACCTCAATGGGTATGCTAATCTCAAGACATTTGTTGGGACAAATGTCCTATTGTTCTATAAATATCTGCATTTACTTTGATGCATGTGCCCTGTTCAAACACCACAATCTTGGTGGCCTGTTGCCACCAATCATTCCTGCATGCTGTTGTAATGTCCACTGTCATTCAATATATGCATGTGTTATGCTTGCTGTTCACCTGTTGGAACCCTGGTGTGTTGGGTTAATGGGAATATTACTGCATATTGTTACAACTAATTTGGAATGCTGTTGTCTATGTTGTAATTAAACACACCTAATCACAGAATGTATGGGAAGGCCGGTCCCAGCGGACCCACCTGTCCCTCCTCAGCTGGCGATTGCACCTGGCACCAATAGGTCTGGTGCCCAGCCTGGGCTACCCTCCTCCATTGGTCCTGTGCCACCTTTGGGTGGAAGTGCTGCAGAGGATGGGGCTCGTCCCCCCCTGCAAGCGTGGGCGGAGAAGGTCCACCTGTCACCATCTGAAGGGTCCGGGTTGTGGTGCATAGGGATATCCAGGGTTTAGTCGCTGAGCCCCTACGTCAGCTCAAGGTAAGAGTGGCACAACTCATGGGTGAGCCTGCCCCTCCGATGCAGCCCCCAGCACAGCCACCCTCGGGGCTGTGAAGGTGCAGTGGTGACTGCCCATGGGTGGGGATCTCAGTTCCACTGTTACCATCTGTGAGCTCATGGGCTTGCGATTTCCAAACATCCGTCCCCGTCAATTGTGTTCACCCACCCCATGTGTCATACTCCGCTCCTGTATGCATCTTGTTTGTCTTGTTTGTTTACCTCCCCAACCTACCTCCCCAAATATACCTACTTCCGCTACCTCACATTCTACTCTCACCTGAAAAAAAAGAAAAAAAAGGGCAATCTGTTCCCACAAAAAATTACGCCCCATACATAGCTGCCCATTTCGCACACATGTCTGCTGGACATGTAAACTGATAATTATAATTGGCAGTACAACATACTTTGTTGTCCTCACCCCTCTCTCAGGGGTGGAAGGTTTCAAATTTCACTCCAAATATGTAACATATGCACAGTTGTTGCTAGTAAATAAATGGGCAGCTATGGACCTTCCCTACACCTGTCCTGCACATCCCAAGCTGGTTTCCCTACTGTCATTCCCTCTTTGTGCCCCCTTTTTCACCACTTTCCTATCTCCCCATTTTCTTTTCTTTCAAAGAAATTAGCACAGGGGTTAGGGGGAGTAAGCACTTTTAAGCAGTAGTTAGCAGGTTTGAGCGAGTGTGCGCATGTGTGCACTTAGCTAAGCATCGCTAAGCGTCACGCAAACTTGCTTACAACTGCTTAAAAGTGCCTTAATCACTCTGTATGTCAGGGCCCTTGTTCTGCTCAGCAGCAAAATAAAACACCTCTGTCAGTCTCAAAACCCAGACCTTGGACACACTTGACTGCATGAAGTACCACTAAGCCACAGCAGATATACAATAACTTGGTGCTGAAATAAATATATCATGCAATACAATGAGTGAATGTAAAGGAAAAATAGGAAGGCCATAAGACAAAGCTTGTTCTGTGGATCTTTACCAGCAATTGTTGTGGAATTGCATTACATGACTGTGATAAGAGAAGCAGCCATTCTAGCAGAAAATAATGTTATAGAGGCACTTTACAACCCCCACACAGTATCATAGCAGGACAAACACTGGCATATCTGATTAGTGCAGAGGCCATACTTCCTAACTGTGACTACTTTTCATGGATGTCCCTGATTGTGAAACATATTTTAGCTGTGTCCCTCTGAATCCCTCTGAAAAGTACTGACGTTAGTCAGAGAGGTGGTGTATTACACAATGAATAATGACAACAATAATAGTAGACACCACTTGTACTTCATAAAAGGTGTACTAATCCATATGCACTGCTTCACTCAAGTCTACACTTACTGTCTCTATTATTTGGAAGGTGTACCTCACTTTTAACTACCTATCCCTGATTCCAAGCAAATATGTATCTGAGTGTTTCATAGGCCTGGCAGAGGCACAAACACACAGGCATATCAGCTTATCTGCTGTTACACACTCAGAAAATAGCTTTGGGAGGACTTCCACAAGCATACCCTTATGTAGGAGTACAACATAGACATACCAAAGGATGTAGCCATGTACTGGTAGCAACTGACTGTAACAATGCCATTGTACCAGTGCTGAAAACACCTGTGGGTTGCACAGACAAAGAATAACAGGCTAACATCTGGCTACCATCTGGATAGGTTCACAGTTGGGAACTATGCAGACAGACCACCTGCCTTGATAAACTAACAGGTACAGTAAGATAACACTCACACAATAAGACGTAATGCTCTCTGTATGTCTGCACCCCCCCCCCACACATTTTAAATATACATGTGTGTTTAGGTTCTACCAAGGATATAGGTAGGCATACTCTGTAGTGGAATTGTCCAGTTTACCTGAGAATCCTGTGCTAATGTCAACAATAAAAATACACAAATCCTGCAGAAGTGAGTACATCAATATGCACAGTATAACAGTTCACAAACAGTTCATGTGCCAAAATAATACTTCTCAATAACTACTTTTGTATGGCAGTTAATTCCATAAGTAGAAAATAAACTACATACTCACATATATCTTGTGTAAGCATTTGTAGGGGTGAGTTAAACTCTACACTGATAGCTCTGTACTGGAAGTGGCAACAGTCAGGTCTGAGTACAACATGTACATCACTGTCTACACCTCTAGCTACAGATATAAGAAGTATACCAACCTTCTGACTTAAACAACAGTGTCCACAGCAAACAAGCATGGGCCCCACTCTGGAAATCTGAAAGGGCTACGCCTACAAAACTTAGCAATTTATAGCACTGGGTTGCAATGACAGTGAGTACTGCAATTACCACACAGCAGGCTGTATGCATTTACCAAATGCTGGGCATCAATTGGTGCAGAGGGCATCACATGCACATGTGCAGATACCTATAAAAGCAGACTGTACTTGCTATCCCCACATGCAATCATTACATTGCACCTGTTAAAGCATCAGTGAACCTGGGGAGAAGTAAAAAATAATTATTACTTAATAATACAAAAGTTTAATTAAGTAAAAAGAGTTGACTGAATTACTAACCAAATATAATAATTAAGTAAAAAAAAAATTAATAACCAAAAGAAATTAAGTAAAAGTAATCTTTACTTAAGTAATACCAAAAAAAAATTGTCAAAACATACACAGATGGACCTGAAAGTGACAAACAGGTATGTAACAGATATGTGGTTACCAGCAAGTAGTAGATGTTTATGAAGAGTACTGTAAATACTTTGAAACATGCATATGTGGCAGCAGTAGGTATGTATGCACTGATGCCATGCATGACTACTGCCATGGACAAATTAGTGTGTAGCTGTGTGCAGTGGGACATAACTGTGACATATGTAGCTCAGCATTAAATGTCAAACATCTGATCATGTCATCTATGTTCTGTACAGTACTGTGTATAATGGCTGTTTGGGGGAGTAGTGCAAACAGCTATATAAACCTGAATGTGACAGAGTAACACATGCATGATAGTCATATAATGTGTAGCTTAGCATTGGCAACTGCTGTACCAGGCTAGTATAGTAATGTAGCATTAGCAGCTATAAATATTCCCTGTAATATTACTGTTATGCACACATGTGACAATTGTTCATGTTGTAGCAAGGCCCAACAGGTCATCCATGAGGTCTATGGACTTACAACAGTGTGTACCTTGTGTGTGTATGGCACACACATATGTAGACATATTTATGTGTCAGATATATTAGCATCTTAACATGTGCATAGAGCAAGGGACATACTGCAACTCTTTGTGAAGAGTGGACATATATATATATATATATATATATATATATATATATATATGTTGGTGAAGGTTGTTATGTGCATATTTTCATGTAGGTTGTAGTGTGTGGCAAACAAGACAGCATACAGTGCTGGTATATGACATGTGGTGTTTAAACACTGTGGGAATGATTTGTTAAGTTTTTAGTCTTCCAGACAGGGAGTCCTGCTAAAGATACATGGCCTGAGAATACCCTCAATGCATTCTGCACAAGACTGTGCAAAATTGTTACATAACTGTATCCCTCTCAACCTTTGCATAATTGATATTCCCACCATGAAAGGTGAACTGTATATGTGCCTACATGTAAATCTATATGTACACCAATGGATGTTTATATGTGCGCTCAAGCTCAATGTTGTAAATGTATTGCCATCCCTTTTGTTAAAAACCTGTACCCATGAACTACCACATAGGTGGTAGTCTACTCAACACCAAAAGTGTGATAAGAGACCATGGGACACAAGTGGACAGTAGTGTCCCTTTTGATAATCACAGTGCCACACTAGTCACGTAAACTGTGTATGGTCCACATGTCATCAGAAAAGGTGTGTCATCCATGGAATAAGAGGTCAGTGTTCCACTCTACTCATCAGTCATAAAACCCATCATAGAGTACAATGGCCCTTTTGGTATATACCTCAGAAGACATCTACAGCAACTGTAGACGCCAGGCACAAACCTCACAAAGAGTATTACCAGATTCAAACAGATGCCCTATGCAGACTGTCTTACAAAACCACAGCTACACTATGTCGCATACCGCCTACCCAGAGCCAACCTCTGCCTAACATACAAAGCTATGCCAAACCCACAGGTGTTGGACATGCTCCATGTAAACAGATCAAAATCCCTACAAGCTGCACACTGTACTGATCTAAACCTTGTAACATCAAAAAGCAGAACATGCTGGAGTGGTACATTCTCATCTCAGACACATACCATACTCTGGAACTAGCTACCTATCAGTAGCAAAGAAAGGTCCTCATTAGCAGTTGTCATGAATAATCATGATGAATGGATGTGAGATAGGAAATACAACCCAGGAATCACCTCTGTGGCTCTGCATGACAGGGGCACATGAACTTAAATTACATGGGTGTTGAAGGGCAGTGTACCGTATGGCTAGGCTTCTATAGGCCCTATGGCTAATAGCCTATGAGCTACCTAGGACCCGATACACACACACGTACATGTTGCATTAATTGCTATGTGAGGTTGGCTGAGTGTGATGGTGAATGTGTAGGTGAATGTGTCAACGTTGTGTATAAGTGTGATAGCCTAGTGGGAAACTGTTTATATCATGGTATGTAGTGTTCTAGCTCTGATCCCCACAAAAGATGCATATGCTATTGCTAGGCAGGAAAGGCAGTATGGCATATGGTGTGACGTAGTCCCATGATGTTGACTGGAGTGTGCCATTGTAGGCTAAAGCAGTACATGTATGCTTATTGATTGTTAACACTAGGAATACAAATCTCATATGAACTGTAGTACTACCTGAAGCTGTAGGCCTAAACAGCACAGTATGGTGTATATCCACATTGCTTGGAAACACTGTTTTGTTTGTTACCTGTAGTCCTCACACATTACATACCTCAGGCATAAGGTTTTGTAAGTGCTGACACACAGTACTGTATGGTACACAGGTAAAGCTCATCTGGGTTGCCATACATTTGTGTCTTGTAGGTATGTCTGATGTGGGTGTGGGTATGTTTGTAACATGGCCTCGGTCGTATGTGTGTTACAGGATATATGTGCATATCTAGCAACATGTATAGTGTAGTACAGCAGTATGCCACCTATATTGATGAATGTGCACATATGTTACTTAGGGGTTTGCTGTCAACAAGTAGTGTGGTGTACTGGTAGTACTGTAACTGTACTTTACAATCATTTCAATGGATGAAATATTTCTGTATGCATTAGCTTCATATATACCTCCTGTGGCTAGGTGGTGCATTGTGTCACATACAGTGTGCCATGTGCTGTTGTATAGTCTTACATACTAGTTTCCCTTTGTTGCTGTGCAGAACATGGTTTAATATATAGAACGTGCCAGGCACTGTCAGGCAGTTGTGGGCTGAGCACTGATGTGTGGTATTAAAAGTGTGTATCTACTGACAGCCAATAGGTTGCTATATATGGCATTTCATTGATATCTGTACTTTAGAATGTTAAGTGTGCCACATGACTTGCTCACAATAATTGTTTTATTGTCTTCCAGGGACATGTCTCACCATCTCAACCCTGCGTATTCCCCTGAAGAGGAGGAAATCATTATATCCACCCTAGTACAACATCACACCCTGCTGTTCTCCAGAACCAGCCAGGACCAGCATGAGCGCACTGCACTGTGGCAAGATGTTGTCCGTCGGGTTAATGACGTAGGCATGCATAACCTGACTTATGAGCAGGTACGCCATCACTGCAGTGATTTAATTACGAACAGCAAAAGGTGTGCAAAAAGTGGTAACGCCACAAGTAACACAACAAACCACTCTGTAGCCAATGTCCTACGACTTCGGTGACAAACCAAGTTTATTAAAATTCCAAAAACACAAGCAGAAGTACACAAAATCCAATAAAAAATGGTCAAGCGCTTTCGTCAATAGACTTCATCAGAACAAATTGAAATAAATACAACTTCCCTTTATATACTCCCATAATCACTTAATTAAAATAAGCAAATCCTATACAGAATTAAACAAGCTCTTAAAGGAAAAACTTCCTAAAAAATTCAAAAAACTGTTTTCTTACACTCATACCAAAAGAAAAAAACATATTTAAAACTGGCAAGTGGAGCCCAATGTAAAAACATTTAACTTAATTATTGTAAAAATGGATCCAAAAGGAAGCTGGAGAGATTACAGTTTGTTTGCCCTATACCTAAATTCAGGTCTTATACTAATACTATCATTAATCCCTGGTGTAACAGTGGCATTTAACTCAAGTTGCCATCTTACCTCAGCTCGTAACAGTTTATTAGTCCAGTCACCTCCCCTCATGTCCTTGCCAACCACCTCAAGTATACCAAACAAAAAGGAATGGTCAGGATTTGTATTTACATGTTTGAACAAAGCATTATTCTCATCTTTCCTAGAAATACTGTACAAATGCTCATAAATCCTCCTATTCAATTTTCTTTCGGTCTTACCAACATAATAGTGGTTGCAAGTTTGACATACAGGAAGATAAACCACACCCATACTGGTACAAGTACCTGCCCTAAATTTAACAACTGTATTAAAGGGTCCCAGTACGATGGAAGGTGTTCCAATAATGTATTTACATTTTTCACAAGCCCCACATTTAGTGCTCCCTTTGCTGTTAACTTTTTTAACTTGCTCATGATTTTCCAACAAACTTTTTAAATTTCGGTTAACCTTATAAGTGAAAGTAGGTTCATTCCCTATAGTGGACAAAAGTTCCTGGTTACCTTTAAACATGGTCCAGTTGTTCTGAATGATGCTTTTAACTCCAAAAGAAGTTTCACCATGGGTTAACACCATAGAATGGGTGTAATCAATAGTAGGACTCTTGACCTTGGTTTGTCACCGAGGTCGTAAGACATTGGCTACACAGTGATTTAATTAGACATGTCCGGCAGCATGCCTCTGATGTCCGCAGACAACAGCTTGCCACAGGTGGTGGTGCAGCATTACATCCGCCCCTCACCAGAGTGGAAGAGCTGCTCCTCAGCATGGTGGCTCCTGGACAACCACTACAACAGACATGTGTCATCATGGAGGCTGGAGTCACCCAGCAAGTTGGCTCGGAGCATGCAGGTAACATGGCATATCTGTAGACTACTGTTAGCTCGTTTGTTAGAACATGCATATGTCAGATGTGTACTGTGTATTTGGAAGATGTGGAGCCTGGTGTTGTACAATACTGATAATTTGGAACATAATCTGTATGCCTGTGACTGTCAACCATTGTACTATTGTAAAATTGCAAACTCACAGCAGCAATGCCATAGTTGTTGACACTGACAAACTGAGTCATATTCTTGTAGGTCCCTCCGGTGTGACAGCAAGACAGCAGACCCATGCTGGTGAGTGTTCTACATTTAATATGGCAAATAACATGTGCATGTCATAGGTGAGTTGTAGGCCATATACACATGTAAAACACCTACACATAGTGCATGCTCTGCATGTTTTCTGTGGGGCTATGCACATCCCAGTAACATGAGTAGCTGCCTCAAACACATGCTATACACAGAGCATCCCAAACAATTGTGGTACACTGTAGTGGACATTGTATAGGTAATACACATGCACACAACATACACCACCTTGTCATGTGCAGTACGTGTTAATATGATACACATGGCATATTTAGACACCTGCTGTAAGGTCAGACACCAGTATCCCAAATGTCATCCACACAGCACACGTACTATACCTGAGGAGTAGAGGCCTATCATGGGGTGGTGCAAAACTCTTCAACAAACAACACATTCATGTTAGGCAATGCTCCCTATTGAACAACTTACATACCCATGTAACAACTGCCTGTGAAATGGTTAATGTAGCCACAGTGCTGCAGTTCAGGTACAGCAAGATAGTTGTCAGTGTGGCACATATTAGTGGCCTTGAGTGACCACATGATGCTGCCTGATGATGGCTCATGGTACTACACTACATCCAGTTACAGTAACTACAGTACTACACATAGCATTCATTGCTATACACCTGACAGTTGTGTGCATCCAGCCATGGTATGTATACCTGTCAATGATGGTGCACAGGACATTGAAAAGCATTTAATACTTGCACAGCAATGTTGTGTCCATGTACACATTGTGTTCCAGGGTGAGGCCAATCATTGAACAACACACATGCATCAAAGACATGTATACTGTTATTAACAAGGACTCTCTACACTCGCACTGCATGCTGTTGAGCAACACACATTCTGCATGCTTACACGTGTGATAGGACTCTTTGGCTTGTGATACTGTACTCCACCATCAACCACTAATGGGTATGTTCTGGATTGCTGTTGGTGTGTGTGTGTGTGTGTGTGTGTGTGTGTGTGTGTCTACTTTAGTGAGTAGTGTATTTGTGTTCATGTGTTCATGTGTGCATGTGTGCATGTGTGCATGTGTGCATGTGTGCATGTGTTCATGTGTGCATGTGTGCATGTGTGCATGTGTTCATGTGTTCATGTGTGCATGTGTGCATGAGTGCATGTGTTTGTGTGTTCATGTGTTCATGTGTTCATGTATGCATGTGTGCATGTGTTCATGTGTGCATGTGTGCACGTGTGCACGTGTGCATATGTTCATGTGTGCATATGTGCATGTGTGCCTGGGTTCATGTGTTCATGCATCCATGTGTTCGTGTGTACATGCGTTCATGTGTTCATGTGTGCATGTGCGCATGTGTTCATCTGTGCATGTGTGCATGTGTGCTAACATCTTGTACAGATTGTAAAGTGTGTTTCCTGTCTTCCTCTCACAGGTGCTGAGGTTGTGTTGGTTGAGTGCAGCAGGGAACCTGAAGACACTGCCACAAATAGTGGAAATGATGATACATGTGTTGTGGCACAGGCAGGTTTGACAGGGTCTGTCGTTGGGCCGCCAATCAACAGTACACAGCTTTCCACCCCATCTATGCGCACATTCATACTGCCAATACATCCCTCATCACCAATGGCCTTAGCTGAGGGACAGCATACAGTAGGCATTGACCAGGATAGTGTGGTATCTATGGCACATGCATCTCCTCACAGCAGCCATACTCAGATTCCTGGAATGGTACCACATAGGCGGATGTCCAGGGGTTCTCGTGGGAACACTGCTGGTCATAATGCCCTGGCAGACATGCCCCCACAGGTCTTACAACCTCAGGTATGTTCCGGGCTGTAATGCAGGCACAGGCACGTATGGAACGGTACACCAGACAGGGACTAATGGCGCAGAGGGTCCATAACACCGTTATCAATGACAGTATCCGTGACCTTGCCGGTGACGTCCTTCATTACACCAAGGCCATTGATAGACGTTGGGGGGAAACATTAGATGTCCTCCACAATGTCATGTCCATTTGCCAGGACAGTGCAGGTGCAGGATGGCTGAGACATCGACATGGACGTATGCCAGCAACATCATTGGCTGGCAGTCATCACGGACGACACACAAGTCATAGCCGCTCCTGTAGTGGCAGTACCAGCCGCGGCAATGTTGGGGCTGGGCTGTCAATAGACTGTCATAGAAGACCATGTGCGCGTGGCTCTAGCAGGTCGCAGCAGGGACATGGGTCCAGTTGACATCCCTCTGCCTCTGATGATAGTACCCAGTCTGGCTTAGTACCCAATACTGTCCGTTGCACCCCTGCCAGGCACAGTTACTGTGTCCATGGCCAGAGATGGTGATCTGTACAGCCTGGCAGGTACAGTCTGTGGCTGTCCCACAACCTCCCGTATATGGCAGCCACATGGTGGAACTGTGTGCATGCAGACACATACACATAAACCAAACACCTAGGGCTAACACATACACACACATTACATCAACATTGACCCATGCTGTACTGTTGTCCCTCACACACACACACACACACACACACACACACACACACACACACATACATGTCGATTGGATGGGTCAATGTCGGGTTCTGGCAAACCAACAACACACCCTGTGCATATGATGAAACTGTGCCACCACCTGTCATCTGTAACATTGATGCAGGAACAGGCTAACATGGTGCTGATGCACAGGGTGACTTTATAGCAGTGTAGCAATGTTAGCATGTTGTCAACAGTACAGTGTAATGATATCCTTGTAGGTATATCTGAGCAGGCATGATGCATTAAAGCTATGATTATCAATGTAGTATTGTTTACAACAGTGTTATTTCCAAAAATGTATTGTCCGCCCATGTGCCACTTGGTTGATGTGTGTAATTTTGGCAGCATGTGTTGGTGAGTGGACAGTATGTGTGTGATGTGTGCAGTACAGATTTGCACATGTACATTTGTGAACATGGTGGAGGTGCACTGTCTGCATGTACATGCATAGTGGACACATGGGAAGGGTGACATGCCCTGTATTACACAGTGTCAACACTTCATAGTTTCTATTGGTGGCCAATATGCATTTTAATACACCTATGTTTTAACTTGGGTACACATGTGTGTATGACATGGTTTGACACTATGCTGTGGGTGATACTGTTCCTATCTGTCATTGGTTTGCATTCTGGTAGTATACACAACCTCAACAGCCTGACTATAACCAATCGTTAGATGATGTCTTGACAACTGACCCACAGATGTAGGAAACTCAGTAGCATTTGGATCCTTCTGGTACTATACTATACCCAGTAACCAGTGGTATTGACCGCCACCCATTCCTGGGACCACTCCTGTTTGGCATATAGCCCTTTTAGGTACAATCCAACATACTAGGGATATGTCTGTCCACATCTGGAAATGCATACAGTGGCCTACAATGCATTCTCCGGATGAGACACTTATCCTCCACAAGGGTATCATACAGACAGATACCTGTTGTCCAACCCATGCTGTAAAGCTATAAGCCAACTATAGCATAGTCATCCACATTTACTAAACATAGTATCCCGACAGCACCACATAGGTAATAGCCCCCAACATGTAGAACAGGTACCGATGTGTACATACAGCCAAGTGTTATGTCATCTATCCTTTGGTATTCACATTTCCATAGGTATTCTGAAGTCCCTTTGTGTATCACATAAGCAATAAGGGGTCTGTATGTATATCCAGAAGGTTGTTGTACACCTATAATGAATGTCCATTATTGACAGACTTTGTTGTGTTTGAACATGTCTGAAATATACCCCAGGCATGAACCCTCACTCACACTATTCTATAGAAACTGTCATGGGTGTGCGTGACACAGATGACCTAGGCCACAGATCACTACAGTGGCTGGCTTGTCACAAACATAGATATGTGACCGAAGGTCTGAGAAGCAGCAGCACAATCTGTCAAAGGTAACATATGTATTCATGTAGAAAGCAGGCTTAACACCTATGAACTAATTGAGGTCACATGTACATATATGTATTTGCCACACAGATACCTGAAGTGTGTAATGCACATACTGTTGTTATACTGATATGTCATACAGTAGTAAAAGCTAAACCCACAACACATTGGCCAACAGTTTCACACACACACACTCAACAATTGCAGGATTCAAACACCTACCTAACGATGTTATGATACTAGAGAGATATGCATTAACATGACACGCTATATGCTTTACTGGGAGTTTTCATTTCCACTGCTATATTTGTAGGATGCTGACATCATCAGACTTGCCAAAGAGGAATATACCACTTTTAAGGTGTTTTCCTAGTCTTCAAAAAGGACACTCCTCTCAAAGGAAATCACACAGAAACATACACCCCCCCACACACACACACACACACACACTCAGCAATTGCAGGATTCCAACCCCTACCTAACTATGTTATGATACTGGAGAGATACGCGTTAACACGACGCGCTATATGCTTTACTGGGAGTTTTCATTTCCACTGCTATATTTGTAGGATGCTGACATCATCAGACTAGACATTATAATGTGTGTGCACTTAGTTTTATGCAATCCCAGGACTGAGCCATGGGGGACAGCAGGTGTTACCAGCTTGAACAGGACTCCACAATTCTTACCTTGTGTGATCTATCTGTGGCCCAGTTGCCAATCCATCCAATGACAATACATATTTATGCACAGGTTGTTGATTTTGTGGGTATGACATGTGTCTAGGATGTTGGAAAAGGGCTATTCAAAGTGTATGTGGGACATGTGTAGCTCATTTCATTGATGTATGTCCTGGGTGGCTGCCTTGTAAACAGTCTAGCAGGTTTGGGAACCATGATCTGCCCATGACCAAACCAAAGTTGGTAGGGTTGTGTGTTTATAGGCTTCCAATAGGTCTGTTTCTGACTTCAGTCATGATGGACTCCATGGCCTTGCAGATCAGACTTGTTAGGCTTATAAGACTATAGTTCCCATGGTCTGTTGTGCACCAACACTTGTGTAGTGTGCCATATGTTGCTGTAATCCATTTGACAGTTTCATATCCTGTAGAGAGGGTGAGGCTCAACAGACTGTTCAGGTGCAGGGTCTGTTTGTTCTGCAGTTCACTTATGACACACATAGGGACACAATGTAATCCAAGTGATGCCATGTTTTCAGCTTTGGAAGGAGCTGTTTACCCATTCTACATGTGATATCTCCTGGTATGATGATAGGGCCTTATGTCAGTGGGAGGTGGGTATGTATGTATGGGCCTGTCTAACAGGATGTTGGCATTGTCAGTCATTTACAGTTGGCCCTGACTCAGGGCATATATGAGTGTACATTGCTATTTATGACATAGCTGAAGGAAGTGTCATGGTTCTGTATGGACTCCTTCGCAGATAATCTTTCTATAACCTGGATTGGATAGTGTTTGGAGTGCACATTGTTTATTGATGACATGATTTCGGGTTTTTTATTTTCTTTGCTTTTCCACTTTCTATGAACAACCTAAGTATCTGTAGTACATTTGATTATGACAGGGTTCCAATGTATTATATATGTGTCTGTTGTCATATCACTGTGTGCACAAGTCAGGACTGGTGAATTGTGAGAGGTTCCTGGGTTAACACATGCAACTGCCAGATATGGGTGGTCCACTGCTGTACTCAGACATGGCCTATGTGTGTGAGCATGCCCAGTTTGGCCTTTCAGTATGTTGTTGCCTGACATTTGCCTCATTTATTCAAGTGTGTGAGCATGCCCAGTGTGACCTTTCAGTATGTTGCTGTGTGAAGTCCACTACATTTGTTGACATGTGCGAACATGCCCAATATTAACATTTATACTATATGTGTGTTGTAAATCAAGTTGTATTTTTACTGCAGGGCTCACCTTTGTGTCATAACTCTACAGGGATTATGCTGTGCCTGCAGGGTTTCCATGAGACACTTTGCTTAGACTTATCAACATTTCTTCATACAGGCTGACCAGTGAAATACTGTCATGGTTTAGTGGTTCAGTACTGTGACTATAGTGCACAGTATCCTGGGTTCGAGGACTGTCACTGCTTCATATTTTCATACTGGGCATACCAGACTGCTTAAGGAACAGTAAAGCAAATATGACCATGTTTACCTGCTTTTGCTCAACTATGCTCAACTTTGACCAAACTTGCCCAACATTGCTCAACATTAACCAACATTGTTGAACGTTGCACAATATTGCTCAACATCGCCCAAAGTTGTGCTACTTAGTGTGTGCAATTTTGTTTACATATACTAAATAGTGGCAAAAGCTGTTTAGCACTGCTTTATATTACTTAAAACATGGCAATCATGCCTCAGATGGTGCTGCAGGGCTGCCTATGTTGGATGCATATAGTACACTCCCTATACATGTTTGAAAACAGGTAGTGTCAAGTTAGGCATCCCTTTTGCTATATGTGCGAGTCAGAGAGAGGTATCATTTCCAGGGTTCCTACTGAGCCAGTGTATATGCTATGCGTTGCCTCTTTGCCAAGGCCAAAGCATACTGGGCATGCCTCCTTCTGCCTGCTGGGGCAGGCTCAGGCTGTTCCACCTCTGAGTCACGCTCTGCCTACGATTGCCTTGGCAATGGTGGGGGGCTGTTTGGCCTGGCCCTATGCTGCTCATGCTGCAGCTGTTTTCACAGGATCATATTATGTAGCATAGCACATACCATGACTATTTGGGTACATGTAGTTGGTGAGTACTGCAAGGCTCCACCAGATGTGTCCAGGCACCGGAACCGTGACTTGAGCAGCTCAAACACACACTCGATTACATTTCGTGTTTGTGCGTGTGCCTCATTATGGCATTCCTGTTCAGGTGTGTGTGCATTTCTGATGGGTGTCATCAGCCACGGCTCCAGTGCATATCCAGCATCCCCACTAGATGACCATGAGGGATGTCCCTATTGGCAAATGTCTGGTACAGTTGTGTCAGATGCCAGATATGGAAATCATGGTAGCTTCCAGGGCAGCCAGCACACACATTCATTGTTATGCCCTGGGCATCACCTGGCAGTTGATGGAGGGGAAACCCTTGTTGTTAAAGTAGGCCCTACCCCGCTCACCAGCTGGTGCTTTGATGCGTATGTGCGTGCAGTCTATTGCACCCACTACCTCAGGGTATTCCGCTATTCGCTGGAAAAGATGCATATTGCTGGCCAATACCTCAGGGGAATTGGGGAAATGTACATGATCACCGGCATGTGCTGACATGGCATTCAGGAACTGGTGCAGTACCCTGGATGCTGATGCCTGTGAAATCCCCATCATATCACCAGTTGGTCTCTGGAAGGTACCCGTTGCTAGTATTCTTAGGCCAACACATACCTTGGTTTCCACTGGGATGGGTTCCCCTCTGTTGGTTCTGTGTGTGATGCGTGGCCTGCACAGCTCAACAATTTGCTGCATGAGGTCTCTGTCCACTCTATAGCGCTCCACTATCTCCAGCTCATGTAGCCCCTGGTAGGTTACCTTGGGCCTGTACACTCTTCTCCGTCTCCTCACTGTGGGTTGCTCAGCAGCATTTGCATTGTCACCACCCTCAGCATGTTGCATATGTCGCCTTATAACAGCAATGGCAGCCCCTAACATTTCTTTGTCTCAGTAAAGCTTTTTCAGTTTTCACTTCTCTTAGCTTACTGCAATGTTGCAGTGTCTCTGAGAAAAACATAGTGGAAAGTTGTTTGCAGAGTTTTAAGTGCTGGGCTAGTGTACTGCTTGTGTAATTGGCTGATTCTGATTGTTTTCAACTGCTAGCTCTGCTAGTTCTCCTTGGTTAACTTCCTACTATTTGTTGTTCTTCCTTTTCTCTTTCGGTTTCCACAGGGGGCAGTGCTGCGCAAACAAGCACAAACATGCGCACACCAGCTCACGCGCGCGCACACATGCTTACACAGCCTAACACTTGCTGACTCCTGCTTGAACGTGCGCACACAGGCGCAAACGCGCTTACACAGGTTTCAACAACCTTACACATGCTTACTCCAGCTTAAACGCATGCACACAGGCGCACATGCGTGCACACAGTCTTACTCAGTTTTACAGGTGCGCATATGCGCACATACACGTTGCAGGCACTTCTACAAGAAACTTTAGTGTTATCCATGGCATGCGCCTTCAATTTCTTGACTTTAGCTAGGATACCTGTTGACACGCCTCTTCCAGTGATGGGTAACTGACAGCAAACACATGCCACTCTGCTCCAATTAGCTTACATTTTTTCATACATACCTCCCTCATGATGTCACCTATCTTCTACTCTGATATTCCCCTTATCCTACTCTTACACTCCACGGACTTTGCTCATATGCCATGCGAAATTGGGATTCACTATCCTTACCCTCATTTGCATAGGATTGCCTACTAATGCTTGGTTACATCTCTTAGACTGAGCTTCCCCCCTTAGCAACCTCTACTCAGTAGCCATGTTTTCTTCAGCCTGCCATTCACTTGCATGGCAGTTGAATATTTAGACTAATATCCCTATTTGTGGCTTTTATTTTTTTTTTCATGGTTTTTAGAGTGCAGCACTTTTGCGCAACACTTCGCTACGCTTAAACTTCGGAGATCCAGGTAAAAAATATATATATATATATATATATATATATTTTATTTTGCAACAGGAAGAATTGCCAATGGCCGTATATTTGGCCATTGGCATGCTTCCTCAACTAGATGCATCCTTTATTTTGAGCTGTCACGGCTCCGTTTTGCTATTTGCAGAACTATACTCAGTTGACAATGGAGTACATTTCTGCAAATAACACTACTCTTACTCAGACAGGTTAGGGTTTCTTGGATCACAAATTTACCTCATTTGCATAGCTTTCAGCAGCAAATGAGGTAATTTGCATAACCTAACCCTGTCCGTGTAAGAGTCGTTTTAGGAGCTCTCTTGCACGCCCTTGCCGGCTGTTCCTGAATCGCTCAGCAGACATTTTGGCTGCATGGAGTCTTACTCTACTCTTAGACTCCATGCAAGCCTTCATGAATCTGGCCCTGTGTATTTCCCTTTATTATTTCCCTTCTGAGATAACCTCACATGATTCAATAAACCTGCACTTTCTTATGGTACACCATCAAGTACCATCTTCATAGATAAAGCTGACTTATTCCCTTGTACACAGTATTGCAATTTAACTTATATTGCTTGACAAAGTCTGTGGGTTGCACCCTATTTTGATGATGTTTTTCTTTTTATATTGCTTTTGTGTTAATAATTTCATATTTGTATTTGTTTGCCTTTGGCTCAAGCTATAGCTGAAAAGGGTCCCTGGGCCAGCCTATTTACCCTTATAACAAATTAAAACTAAACAAACAAATAAATTAATAAATTGTTGTTTTAGCAGTTCTTATGACCTTACTGATGTTAGCCAGACTCTTTGCTCAGCTTTCTATACATTGAACCATATCTCATAAATACCATAGAGCTGTTGCCTTGCCACACGTAAACTATGCTTTACGTGTGCCATCTCTTCCAGTACATAATACAACAGTATTATTGTTGAATCATGTTATCATTTTGTGTTGTTACAGTTTATGTCAATGATAGGCAGTTTTGGGATTGCTGCAAGCACCTTTCGTATTCAGTGTATATTAACTTTATAATGTCAGTGCTTTGTATATCACTCTCACATGTTTTTGTTCCATAGAGACCCCTTTGTGACAACCTTTTTATGAAAAGTGCAAACATTTTTGAAAAGTCAGTTTTGCCTTGACTTCCTAGTGGTGTCTCTTTTTTTCCTTTTCCTCTTTTTTTGGCAGGGAAGCTGAATATACAACTTTTAAAAATAATAAAATTGGCACTTTCATCACATCAAATTTTGATCAACAATTCTTATGCTGTTGTGTCCCGGGAGATTGAAATAAGTATGTGTTTTCTGTTCTAGGATAGTAACTGCCTGCTGTTCTGTACATAATGGTTATATGCCTTATGTCCATTGTTTCTCAGTAGACAATGTCCTCATGACCCTGAATGGTTACAGCAATATTAAAAGATACATGAATGAATTTTTCCTATATCAGGCTGACTGGACCTAATCACATTAGACATAACAGCATGCTATATGGGCACCATACAGAAAAGCCAGTACCCCCTTTTTATTAATTAAAAAAGTACAAAGAGCTGCAGTTTTTATCAAGACTTGTTTTATTAAGCTATAAAGCATCATTACCTACATTGCACTGGAAGAAAACATCTGATTTAAAAAGATTTTTTTAAGTAGTCTAGGATTCTAGTCAATTTATGATATTGCATATCTCTCCAAATAATCTATCTAGATCCCAAATGATCATACTTATGAATATTTTCCTGCTAATGAAACTCTACATAGCTACTAATTGGCTGAACCCATCTCAAACTTCATGGGACAATTTTAAGATCTTAGCGATAAAACATATATTAGCCCACAAATATGTAATAAATAATCATAGCAAACATCTAAATAATATAAAGATTTGGGAACAAATTTTCAAAATTATACTGGCTTAATGCATCGAAGCTAGAAAACTCCCTTGTTATATATAGTATAAAACCCAACCCTATTAGGAACCATATTATTACAAGATAATATCCCTGGAGATAAGAATCTTTATATGTACTTTTATGCTAAAATATGGAAGCATTCATGTAAATAGTGTATATATGTTGTAAGATTGTTGTTAGAAGCTTTGTTTGGAAATTACCTGTGTATTTCTCTGTCAAATGTTTGTATGACTAAGGTGAAAAATAATAAAGAATTATTATTGAAAAAAAAAAAAGTGCAAAGGGACAGTTCTGCACCAATAGGCCGTATCTGCATAAAGAACATCTCTCTCTCTTTATTTATAGTCTTAATTTCTGATCCTGCTTCCTGTTTCTTGTTAGTTACTAAGAATCTCACTCCAGTAGTTTCTACCAATCAGAATCATTCAAGGTAAGCATCTGTGTATGTATACATTTATTTATTTGAATTAGATAACCAGGCTAGAGCACTGCTCATAAATGACCAATTTCAGTCTTAGCCTAGGGGGAAAGAAATGAAAAAAATCTTTACAGTACATGATGGACTGAAGGCTTAAAATAAAAACTTAGAACAAAATTTGCAAATGCACGCACACACACATACACACATATCTTTATCTCTCTTTATCTTCTCAATATGTGCAGAAGCAAATAGTTAAAACATTCTGATCAGGATCAAAGACAGAGATGAAAAAAAAAAACAGAAGAAAACAATAAAGAGGTAACATAAAAATAGTTAAGTAAGAGGGGATAAAGCATTGGTTATATGTCTTAACAGAAGGCATTTGGATTTTTCCCTGTTCTTGAAGATGCGATTTTAGTAGTGATTGGAAACTGGTGTATAACAAAGTATTTTTTTTTAAGTTTGTGGAAAAGATTCCCAAAATTGAGAGCCAAGCATGAAGAAGCAAAAGTCAGTACAATGAAGTTTGAATATGGGAGCTAGGAGAAGGGATTCTGAGTGGTTGGAATTTCTTTGATTATAGAAAAAAAGTCTGTCATATGAACTTTGCAGCTAGAGGGGAAAGAGAGAGAGACTGGACATTCATTTGAATAGTTTTGAACCCAAAAGGAGGTCAGACCTTTGACAGGAAGCCATTTTCAATTTCCAAGGGTTTACAGTGACCATTTTTAGGATTTATTTCATTGCAGTATGACATCTGAGATGTACATAGGCAGGAAAATGGCTGTACTCACTCGACCTGTGGGGTGTGTGTGTGTGTGTGTGTGTGTGTGTGTGTGTGTGTGTGTGTGTGAGCATGAAAGTGTGTGTGAATGTGGTGTATATATGTGTGTGCGTGCGCGCGTGCGTGCGTGCGCGTGTGTGTGTGTGTGTGTGTGTGTGTGTGTGTGTGTGTGTGTGTGTGTGTGTGTGTGTGTGTGTGTGTGTGTGTGCATGTGCGAGTGTATGTGTGAGAATGTGCATCTGCATGTAAACTTTATCAAATACTTCAATAACTTGTATATTGGATGTAAAAGACTTAATTCAAAAACAACTGCATATTCTACAGCAACTTGTAAATATCAGGCAGAGTAACTGTTTTGCATCAAACATATAAAAATTGTATGTATATACTAATAATAAAACAAACACAAAACAATTTAACAGCCAATTTTCTCACAGCAATAATGCCCCCCAGGGGTGCATTACAGTGTAATAATTACCTTTCAGAAGTGAAATGGTCCTCTCCTACAGTGTTAGATCTTACAATATTCTTAGACAGTCCATTATTTCCCTGTAATGTTCATCATGTTGGGCATTATATCTTTCTTAAACCTGATCATGGCAGATCTTTACATAGCACCTAGAAATTAAAACATCAAGCAGAACCCTCAGACTGCATAGTCAGAAAGAAAAATAAGTTGAAATTCCACTAGATTTCCACCATTGCATTTCTTAGGGCTTTTTCAGTTCTAGGTCCTTAGCAATGATTCTTAATTCCTAGTTTAATTAAAAGGTATATATCATAATATTGAAGTATTAAAAGTTTGAATCACTAAAGTTCGAACTTTAATGATCGAACTTTTAATACTTTGAATGTAAAAAAAAAACATTTTAAGCCCAAAACAAAAAAAAATGCTCTGTGCATGGGGCCTTGCTCCCTGCACCCCCCAAACCCCCTGCTACTTAAATATATCAACTCTGAGATCGCACTACAATGCAGTAAAGGGAAATCTTCCCTTCCCACACTCTATGGCGATCTCTGTTATATGATTCGAGGTTTTAAAACTTCGATCATTAAAGGTCGACCTTTAGTGATTCGAAGTTTTAAGCTTTCGAACATATCATACAAACCCAATTAAAACATGCCCTGTGGCGCCTAAGTTCATAAAAGCCTGTAAACACTTTTTCACTACAGATGCTAGCTGCAACTCTTTTTGCCCACTGAGCTGAGTTAATGACCACATCACATTGCCTTTGTGACCTTTTATTGAATGATGCCTCTGACAACCATTAATGATGCCACAGCATCAACTAATAAACATTAAGCATTAATGCAAAGTCAGTTGATGTGACCTAGTCTGTTCCAGCTGACCTCTGTAAGACTGGGTTTGTAATCCAAGTTACCTCAGACCTGATGACAAACCCCTTTAATTCTTCCTTCCCAAGTCACATACCCCTTAATGTGGCCACCGGTCAAACTGGGTCCAACTTAAGGAGAGCCAAGGCTGCTGAACAGCAATGTGAGAATGGGATGAAGCTGTAAGGCCACCACCAACCCTGCATGTGTCATGCTATTTCCCCCAAAAAGCCAGCCTTGAACCTGGGTACCATAGATTGTGCAAGAACCAAGGTAATACTTGAACAATTCCCTAATGGTCAAAACAATATCTAAATAAAACAAATTGAAACCAAGACTGCTCAAATGCACATTGTCCCTGTCATAAAAATCAGAGTTCAATTTGTCAATATCTTTGTGTTTAATTACATGGAATCCAACCTGATGAGCCGCCTGTGAAACTCAATGATTGATGAATTGCTTAACCCTCTCAATACCACTGAACCTTCTAGCTCCTTCCCAATAGATTCTTGGTATGATGGAAGACCAGAACAAAACCAAGCATGGATACAGCTGAAGTAGCCTATGCATATCATAAAGTATTCTTGCTGACAGAATTTTCTTAGGAGCCCAGGTTAAGTCCCTACCCCCAAGGTGGATTACCAAAACTCTGGGTAAGTCTTCCTTAACTGTGATTTGATGCCAGATCTCCCAAAAATGAAACCAATGGAGGCCAGGAAAACCAAATGAACAAACTGCTCATTTGTTAAGATCAAACTAACCCAAATGTCCATCTAAGTGGACCAAATCTTGCATTGTAGCTCTGAAAGAATGCCCCAAGAGCCAAATAACCTCCTTTCCTGAAACAGAAATAAAAATTAATGCCTGATGTAAGACAAAAAGGCATCAGACACCCAAGTTCCTGTTCTTTGGATGAACTTGACAGAATGCCCCTCCATAGCATGGCCAAGTTGGAGGTGTGATCTATTCTGAAGGAATGTAAAGAATACCCTTGTAAAATGCCTAACCATGGCATTTCTAAGTAGGAGATTAACCTCTGACAAACTAAATGGCTTGCCAGACACCTGTATGAAAACCAGACCCAACCTATTTCTCTTTGGAGTGATCCTATGCAGCAATCTGACCCAGTGAATTGGGCAAAGGGCTAATCCCTTAACCTTGTCTAGTAGGACCTGATGTCCATCACTGGCTTGATCCAGCTTAGATATCTTTACCTATATCAGTAAAAAATCTTTCTGAATTACCAGGTCTTCCCAACAAATGTAAGTGAGTAATTTGCTAGTATGAAAGGCACCCACACAAAATGATGTGAATAAAGCAGCTAATATAACAAAGGTATGAAAGCAGATAGGGTGTTAATTCCTTCCCTTCATTGTTTCAGGTCTGTTTATCTCCCAATATGTTTTCTGAAATCCCAGAAAAGCCCCCAAAGATTCTCCAGACCCCTGAGCAACCTGCCAGTCAGCCAGTGGCTGGACACTTCCTAAAGGCTCAAAAAATGCTCCAATCATCCCAGAGCTGTTTTGGGGAAATCACCTGCTGATGACCTAGCCACTAGGAAGTGAAGGATCAACTGCAAGCCCCATGTTCTGAAACAAGATGCCAAAGACCTAGAGAAGGCCTTTGAAATCCTAAAGAGATGAAGAATATGCCTTTTTGGTATTGCTAGCCTAAGACACGACCAGAAGTGATACTGCTATTCTTCGCCAATTAGCCAAACTTGCACATGAACGGCTGTGCACTTTGGATATGCATGCTCACCCAACAGGTGAAACCTGGTAAACTGAAAACAGGAAAAATATCAGCTATAGGGTTATGACAACCAGGAACATTTATGTTAAAGAAAGACAAATTAATCCTTAAACTCGACAAAACTAAAAGCCTGATAACATGGTGAACCTACTTGGACCTGGAGGACTGCTTATTGAGGACATGAACAACCAAGGAATTGTTCGAGTGAAACCCCACTTCCTGTTGCGT
The DNA here is from genome assembly GCF_019279795.1 of Protopterus annectens. Lineage (NCBI taxonomy): Eukaryota > Metazoa > Chordata > Ceratodontiformes > Protopteridae > Protopterus > Protopterus annectens. The sequence continues at coordinate 327,417,939 of NC_056734.1, read as the reverse complement.
AACCTGTCCTTCCACACCAACACCGTCACCCAGATGGGGAATATTTTCAGAAAAGAGATGTCCCTCCTCTCTCTCCAGCCATCTTTCAGTGAACTAGCTGCCTTGAAAGTAACTTCCCATACCAGATCCCCCTGCTGCATCTGTAAAGAGATCAAGGTCACTGGAAGAAACCCAAGGGTACTGCCAGAGTCACACCTCTATTGAATTGATTCAAAAACATGAACCAGAGCTAAAGGTCAAACTTGATACTTCTGGTCAGCTGAACAGAGTAATGTTTGGGCTTGTTCTCTTTTAACAAGTCAAAAGCTGACCGAAGAAATGTACTGCCTGGAGAGACTGCCCTACAGGCAAAGTTCAGCAACCATGGAGCTGCATGATTTCCCCTGTGTGAGCTTTGCTAGTCCCCAAAAATCTCTAAAGTAGTTGCTGAACTTGCTGTAGCTTGTTCAACAGAAGCTTGAATGAGTTATCAATGGTATCTACTTCCAAACCCAGAAAGGTGAAGGCTCATCTTGGCCTCCCTTATGACATGTCATTCGCCAAAGGTAACCCCAACTCTGAGCAAAGCTCCTCAAAGACAGACATGCCCTGCAAAGCTCATTCCCAATCCTCACCACTATGAAGAAATCATCTAGGTAGTAGACTGCTGATTGAAGGGGTGCTCCCTTTTGCCAACACCAATATAAGGCTGTGCTAAACAGCTCAAACGTAGCACAAGCCACAGAGCACCCCATGGGCATTACAGTGTAAAAAAGTATTTTCCCTCACACTGAAAACCTAAATAAGGCCAATTCTCATGTCTCATGGGAAGAAGCTGGAAAGCAGATTGAATGTCCAGAGGTAGGAATAGCCCAAAATGACCTCTGCTACCTAATCCAGGGGAAAAGTAATGTAGCTTGGCCTGCTCCCTGTCAATAAAGTCATTAACTGAAGCTGCAATAGGGTGAGACAGATGATGAATCAGCCTTAATTCACCATCCTGTTTCTTAGGAACAAGACCAAGTGGGGAAATTTTAAAAACAGGCCAAGGGAGGAGTGGAAAAGAGGCCAATTAGCCTACCAGCTGCTCACTCTTCCTTGATCAACCTAGCTGCAATTTCTTCATGAACTTTAATGGGGGAAAGATTTTTAACTACCTTGGAATCTAAAAGAGCTGAGGACTAAATGGGAAACCCATTGGAAACACCTATAACAAGAGTGGTTGCTACCTTTTGATCTGAGTAATCAGACAATAGTGGGTCAACTTATCTAAACACACTGGGGAGTGAGACTGCCATGGAACACTCAAAACCTCTGCCAAAACATCCACCTGTGGCCATGAAAAGGCTGTTTAATTTGAAGAGAGGTGTTATGCCACCCACCAAGCCCTACCACTAACTGGGTTAATGGAAAACCAGACATGTCCCTGCCAACTATCCCCTAGCACCTGGAAGCAGGGTGACTTTTTTCACATCCTGAACACAAGTGGAAGAATTTGCAGGCTGGCCACAGGCATTCTGTGACTGAAGGCCCAGCAAAACTTTGTTTCCCTGCCAATACCACCCCCGCCATCAACCCCAGCGTTGGTCGGCTTATCTAATATGGCACTCAGCCAAATGTCAGGATGCCTTAATTCCCAACTGAGGGACTTATCCATTGCTTTCAGTTTCCTAAAACATTGATCATAATTCACCTATCAACAACCCCCTTTGACATGGTGCACCTCCCTTATAGCCACAAAGTATGCTAGTAAAGGCAGGGCCTGCCTGGGGGTCCTTCTCGATAACCACTCCCATGAATACCATAAAGTCTATTGACAAACTATCCCAGGCCCTAACTGCTGCTCTGGCTGATGCCTTTTTCTCAATGGTCACTAAGGCTGCCATCAAGTCCTTGTTACAAGAGTTGTTGGCATCCAAAATAAGCTTAATTCTCTCAGGATCCACTCAGCAAAATATATCTAAAAATTTCCCTTTAAAGATCTTTTCTTTGATCATGGTAGGAATGTGAGCCATGATGTGGGACCCCATGGAATTGGGAACTGAAAGGTTCAAAGTAGCCATAGGGACAAAAATTGAGGAACACAACAATCCAGATGGGGCAGGACATCACTCCCCGAACCACTGACCTCCTTGGACAACCTATGCAAGTTGGTTAATGTTGAGAATGCAGCATGACCAGCATCAGTAGCTCTTCCACCTCCAGTATCAACTGCTGTGTAAGCACCAAAATTCCTTTCTACAGTTATGTTAAACAATCTAACTTTTCCATCCTCCATTAAGGAATTTATAAGCTCATCCAAACTATGCTTAGGTGACAGACCTCTATCATTAAAACTTATTCTTGCTGTCCCCCATAGCCATTACCTTGAGATTCCAATGATGCTTCAGATGAGAGTGAATGGATGACCCTTGGAATGGAGGAGTCTCTTTTGCTTTTACTTCTATCCTTCTTGCCCTGAGCTGGTCTGTCAGCTGACTCCTCTTTGGCATTTACTGGTGGTCTCTTTCTAGAGTTCTGATCTTGCTCAACTGCCCCTGTAGTCTCAAATTCAGAAAGCACACCTTTAAATTCTTATGACAGACAAAGCCACTTCTCCTTAAAGGACTGGACCATAGTAGAACCTGAAAAAAACACAGAGGATTAATAAAGAAAAAAAAAAGGGGCGGGGGGATATGACAACCAAAAGTTATCCAGAGTTCCAGAGGAAAAATGCCAAACCTCTGAATCCAGGATTCTCTGCTGCTGTGGGTTTTTAGAAAGTAAACTCCTTGATATGCTTAAACTAAAAGTATCATGCTTAACCTGACTACAATGCACCACTGACTTCAAAATGATATGCTGCTGTGGGGTTACTGGAATGCTGAGCTTTTCTCCCAACAAATTCTTCAAAGCCACAAGGACATTGGATGTAAATGGCCATGCCCTGATTGAAACAGGAGAAAACAAGCCATAACAACTTGCCTGGTGAACCCAGTAATAACTAGGAACCACACTAAGTAAAAAAACTACTCATTGATGCTATGAAAAAATGAATTTACCTATTACTAATCCAGAAGGAAGACTTTCATAAGAGAAATTGCACCATTACAACCATACACCATAACCAAGCTATAACAATTCCACTTTTCTCTTTATAGCATTAAGTTATGTATGCTTCCAAAAGCCAGAACTACCACTAGCCCCAAACAACGGTACTCACACCATAGTAGAATGACCAATACCCGCAAAAATACAGAGCACCATAATTGGGGAGCTGGATTCCAAACCAGTGCCATTATTAGCGCAGCTCAAAGCTGCAATTAAAATGCTTAATATGCAATGCCTGACTAGCAAATCCAATGACAAAACCTCCAAAATGACCCTACCCAAGCATATAAATGGTAATTTGTCAAAGAGCCAAAAACATAAAAGACAGTACCATGCTACTAGGTAAAACAAACGTCCAAACGAGGCACAACTGAATACTGATTTTATACTCTAAAGTTGATAAAACAATATGATACTGTACATAGTTAGAAACCAAAAAGTCCAGGACTAAATTATAAAACATAGTCTGAACAGATAATCTCCAGGTAACTACTAGCAAAAATACAAATGAAGTGGTCTATCCCTTACCCTTTTATAAAATAACTTAGTAATATTCAGGAAACAATTTTACAAGCTGCATTACAAATTAATTGTATTATTGTTTTTTTTTTTAATCTGGACAAAGACAAAAGAATAGGGAAGGGCAAAGCCCCAAAAGTAAAGATTAATTTTAAAATTGTCCTTAGAAATCTAGAAAGCTGTTAGAGTAAAATAACATGTGTTACCATGCATTTTCAGAAGGATATGAAATAGGAACTCAAATGCGTATCATCATTTAGTGACTTGATCCTTGATAGTTTGCCACAAAACTCCAGAAAACAGCAACTTTGAGAGGAATAGGCCCAAAATATGAGGAAAAATCTGGATATTCTGTGAAATACTGAACAGTTAACAGTTACGACTAAACCCCCATCCATCACAAGGCAACTAAAAATTAGCTGAAATTCAACAAGACACAAAAAAATAAAGTAGCCCACATCCATCACAAGGTGACTGATGAGTTGTTGAAACCCAGGAGATATTCCATTTCTCTCTCTCTCTTTCTCTTTTTTTTTTTTTTTTTTAAGAACCCCCTCCCCCCTCAGCACCCGCAAAGGTGAGTACTGAGTTTACGCAAGCATGAAAGCAAATTATGGTGAGCAATAGGTTCATAGGTTCGTACTAGGCTATCTGCCCTAGGGCATTTATAAGCCTAGCCAGAGTGTGTGTGGCTTTCACCACCCCTTTGGATGAGAATACTATGCCCATTTAGGGTTTAGTTTACTGTGCCTCTGTCTAGTAGTGACACAGAGATGACCCCTGGGGTAAACCTACGATCTCCCATCCACTCATCAAGACTTCTCTTGAATAGAGTTAGTGAGGGGCTCTGCCTAACATGGATTGGGATTCTGTTCCAGAGTGTAGGGAGCCTCTGGGTTATGAATCTGTCCCTCCAGCACGTCCTATTTATTTCTGTGTTGAGGTTTAAGTCTCTTGCTCTCGTGGCTCTGATGGATTTGGATTTTTTGAGGTGGAGCATGTCCATTAATTCCAGATTGGACATGGCCTTGTACGTTAGGCACAGGTCACCTCTGAGTAGGTGGTATGTGACTGAATAGAGCTGGAGTTTTTTCAGTCAGGCAGCATATGACATATGTTTAAGACCCTTTATCCTCTTGGTGAGGAACTTTTGGGGTCTTTCCAACTGCTGCAGGTGTCGGGTAAGATACATCCCAAATGGGGCATTGTACTCAATCATTGGCCTAATAAGAGATGAGTACAGGGGCACAATGACCTCTCTTGATCTAGATGTGAAACCCTTCATGATAAGGTGGGCAATATAGAAGGTCTTCCTAACCACTTTGGCAATGTGAGTGTCAAATGAGAGGTTACTGTCAACCTGGGTCCCTAGGTCCCTGATTACCTCTTCCGTACTTAATGGATTACCACCTATGTGGTAATTTGTGGGTACCTTGTTTTTCCCAAAGGGTATGACTATACATTTTTTGGCATTAAGCTTAAGGCCATGGCTCTGGCACCAATTATCCGTTTCTATGAGTCCTCTCTGAAGGATGTTTGTGTCCGCTGGAGTATCAATTATGGTGCCCAGTTTGCAGTCATCTGCGAACTTTGTCAGCCACAATCCTCCTATGTTTGCCTGTACCTCGGAAAAATAAATGCCGAACAAGAAGGGTCCCAGGACTGAGCCCTGTGGGACACCGCTTGTGACTGGCTTAGAGTCTGACATAGCTCCAGCAACTCTGACCCTGTGGGTTCTGTCCTTGAGCCAGTTTGCAACCCATCTCATGACATATGGGTTTACATTTAAGCTGGTGAGTTTGTCTATGATGCCCGAGTGTGGTATTGTGTCAAAGGCTTTTGCAAGGTCAAGGTAGGCTGTGTGAACTGCCTTACCTTCATCAATGGCCTTAGTGACGGTTTCAAAATAGTTGACCAAGTTCAAAAGGCAGGATCTGCCCTTGACAAAGCCAAATTGGGTAGGATCCAATGTCTGTAGGTCCCCAATGTCTTTGTTTATGAGTTCCATAATGATCCTCTCCATAGCTTTGCAGACCAGGCTCGTCAAGCTTATGGGGCGGTAATTTCCAGGGTCTGTAGAAGCACCGCCTTTGTGAAGTGGGACCACTGTTGCCATACGCCACTCTTTGGCACGTATCCTGTAGTAAGGCTAAGATTAAACAGCAGCCTTATGTTTGGGTTTAGTTCCTCTTGGAGTTCATGTAGCACACAGCCCGGGACACCGTCCGCTCCCATTGATGCTGTGTTTTTAGCTTTAGAGAGGGCAGCTCTCACCTGGGCATCTGAGATGTTAGGGAGGCTACACTCTGCTGGGATAGTTATTTCTCCTTTTGGGAGGGAGGTGGAGGAGAAATTTGCACTGAACCTGTCTGCCAGAATGTTGGCAATGTCAGTGGGTTCAGTGTATTTATTGTCATTTTGGACTAACTCTGAGCATATCTGGGAGTTTCCACCCAGGTTTCTAACATAGCTAAAGAAGGCCTTGTGATTGTCTTTTGTGTCTTTTGCGATTTTTCTCTCAAAGTTGGCCTTGGATGATTTTATGAGTGATCGTAGTTTTTTGCTAGTACTGATCAGAGATGCCTTCCCATTTAGAGATTTTGCTCTGTCATGTAGTAGCTTCCTCCTTCTGTTGTAAAGTTTGTTTATGGCTGGGGTCCACCAGACCTGGCGCCTGCCTTTGGGGGGAATGGGTCTTGGTTTTATTTGGGATTGCATGATCCATGCATTCTTGAAGGTGCCCGTAGAAGGCATTTGCAAAGGATTCAGCAGTGTGGGTTGTGGTTTCCACTGGCCCAGGGACCTTGAAGGATACCACTTCAGTCTTAGGAAGTGTGAAGTTGGCTTTTGAGAAGTTCTTCACTGTGGTTTTTTGTGCAGGGGGGGGGCGGGATGTGGATTTCCAGTGAGATTAATTTATGGTCTGATCTTACCAATGAGGGATATACTTCCGGTGTGGAGCATTTTGTCCCCATGTTTGTTATGATCAGGTCTAGTATATTGTCTCCTCTTGTGGGAATGGTGACTAGTTGTTCCATTGCATCTGAGTTTATGAATTCTAGGAACCTTTGGGCTAGGGTGTTTGGGCTTGAGTAATGTTCCCAGTCTATGTTTGGGTAGTTGAAGTCTCCCAATATGATGGTATTTGAAGAGACATTCATACTCTCCAGTGTCTTCAGGAAGGCTGTGTGGGTTTCCTGAGTTTGAGAGGTTGGTCTGTAGCATGCTACAAATTGTAAGGCAGTTTTGCCTATGTTTAGTTGCACCTGGATGGTCTCCAATGCTTCGTGCGTTGCCACTAACCTGGAGGTGTGGGTATCTTTGATGAATATGGATACTCCCCCTCCTTTTGTGGTTCGGTCCAAGTTTTGGGGCCAGAAAGCATGATATGAGGTAAAACCTGGTAGTGCTGGGGTGCTCTCAGGAGCCTTGAACCAGGTTTCAGTCCCTGCACAGACATCGATGTTCTCCATACTTAGGAGGGCTTCGAGGGCGTGCATCTTGAGGTTTAGACTTCTGGCATTGAGCAGCATTACCCTTAGTTTTTTCCACTTGTGTTTTCTAGGGAGGTAGGTTTGTCATTTGAGCCTTGCCTAAAAAGGCACTATGGGGTGGCAAGAGCCTTGGCCAATATCCAGAAGCCCAGGGTGACAGGTGCAAGCCATCCCTTGAAGCAGCGTGGCTTGTCGAGCATGTCATCCCAAGCAGACAGACATTGGATCCCCTTTGAATGACACCAGTAATTAAGCCAATTGTTAAAACTGATCATTTTGTCTTTGTACTGTGGCATCATTCTTGGTGAGGGTAAGATGCTACTCAGGGTCAGGGTCATACCGGCCTGGGCTACATAATCAGAGAGCTCCTCTATGTCTCTTTTCATGTAGTCCAGGGAGGTACATCTCAGGTCATTCACACCAGCATGTACAATGACTGAGTCATATCTGTACTTGCTGTGGAGTGACCTGAGTGCTTGTGTTATGTGGCGGATTCTAGCTCCCGACAGGCAGCTGACTGTGAGCTTTTCCTTGTTCAGTCTGGTGAGTGGGACGTCAGTGTGTCTGACTATGGAGTCACCTATTACAAGTGTGTCTGGCATGTTGTTTGGCCTTAAGGGCTGTGACTGTTTAGCACACTGACTTTGTGAACTATGTGTTGCATGTGCTATGTCTTGAGGTGGCAGTTGCTTGGGTGTCTGCTTTGGAGGCCTCTGTTGTTTTGGTAGATTTTTAATCAGCGCCTCCGAGTATGTTTTTGTGTGTTTATGTGTTTGGTTTGCAGTTGTGATAGTTCTATGTGAGACTGGGTTTGTGGTGTGCGTGGTTACCTTCTCCTCCTGCCTGGTCTTGCCAGTACTGAATTGAGAGAGCTCAGCCTCCAGTTTGGCTATATAGTTGCATCTCTCACATATATTTGTATTTGTTGGGAGGAGGAGAGGGTTGTCTGTGTACATGAGGCAACTGTAACATTGCCTCAAGATTCCCAGATTCACCAGCTGAACAGGAGAGGATGCCAGCAACTGACCCTTCGACATGCTAGAATAGTGAAAAAGATTGCTGTGTAACTGAGTCAGAAAGGATCTATAGGGAAATGGGTACTCAAGGGAATTTAGGTGAAAGAAGTACTTTCTTTTGTTTAAGAGTGCTTTACCTGTATAAAAAATGCTTTAGGAGCAAGTGCTGAGCTTTTCAGTTAGAGAATAGGCTGTTTAGATTGCAAGTAGAGCAGTTCTAAGGGAAAATTTGAAGAGTAGACTTTACGGAGCCAGAAATAGTTTAAACTTGATTAACTGGCGCTGCCCTATACTGCTCTATGAGCAACTTTGCGCTAATTTGCGCTAAAGTGCGCAAAAACGGGCTTTATACTTACCAGGTCAGTCATTGCCAGCTGGCTTCATTACACATGACTTCAGTTGAGGGTTACACATTAGTCACACACCCCCTTCCCCGAGGACTTGCACTTGCAGACAATGCACCTTACAGGAAAGTCATCTTTGTGTAGTTTTAGAATAACCTTCTAGTTTCGTCACCAGCACTCATTATTCACTTCTATAGTTTAAATCATAGGGTATGGAGTTATCAAAGCTAAATATTATTAATTATTGCTTCCATTTCTTAACAATATTACTACTCTATACAGTCTGTTTACAATATCTTTTCTCACTACTTGCGTATGACATAATTGCATGTAATTGTTGATTATCTTGTTAAAGTGATTTATCACACTTTTTTTTCTCAATAATCTTTGTGTGTGAGTGTGTGTGTGTGTGTGTGTGTGTGTGTGTGTGTGTGTGTGTGTGTGTGTGTGTGTGTGTGTGTGTCAGTCATACCTCTCAGGTGTACCTCATTACGAGGAACATACCTCATTTGGGGTCTTAAAAAGTTAATGTTCCTCAAAGTTCCTCAAAGTTCCACATTGAAAGAGTCTGTCACACATTCAGTGTTAGGAATTTTTTTAAGTGAAATCCATGGTAAATAGAAATTAATTATATTAATTCATTAAAGGCGCTTCTTTATAAGTAAAACCAGCATATTTTAACCATCCTATGACCTTCCTAGTTGAAGTTGTTAGTAAGCCATTAGTATGTGTTCCACATTTTGCCCATTTGTTCCACATTATGAAAGTGAGTGTTCCTCATTTTGGAGATGGAAGGTTGAGAGCTATTGTGTCAGTGGCAGCTGTGGCTTCAAATCAAAGGGGGCTGCAGGAGACAGCTGAATGGGTGGGGCCAACAGGAAGGGGTGTGGTCAACTAGAAAGGGGTGAGTCTATGCTAAAAACCGTAAAAAGTGGGACTTTAATTAAATACACTGCCCTGGGTGCCAAACCCTCATTATGAGAGTCCAATCAAGATAAAATGAAGTGTCGAAGAAAAAAATATTTCAATGCATTGGCTACATGATAGCTAAATTAATTTCAAGATGGAAACAAAAAGGTTGTGAGGCATGAAAAAAGAGATTACTTTTTAAATACATTACTGGAATGCCAGTCAAAATCAAGTATAAAAAAACAAGCAGCACTCAACTCAACTCACATCTCCTTGCACTACAGTTCTAATTATAATTTATATTCAGCTTTATAAAAGTACCAAGTAACATGCTGAAAGTAGCATTCTCTGTGTTTAAAAACCCACTTGTAAAAATGTTTCTTAGCCAAAAAAGTCCTGCTGCCTGACAACAACTATTTACTTGTTTCATGGAGAAAACATGATCAAAGTAAAAAATGAACAGCAAATAAGAAACAAGCTCAAGATAAATTGCTTAAAGGATTACTGCACAGGTTGTGGACCACACATGTTAGAATGGCATTCTGTTTAGTTTATGAGTAAAGCCTGCAAAGATGACTGCACATCTCCAACAAATATAATGAGCTTCTAAAAATACTGTAATCCTGTCCTTTATTACAAATACTGTCATATGCATTTCAATACCTAAGGCTTACACACAATCTAGTTATGTAAATATCCTCTGCATGGCAACAAACAAAAAAGGCTTTCAATGTTGGTAATTCTTTAACAGTATGCTTATTAAAGCTTACTTGCATCTTACAATCACAGACAAGCTTACCTGGTGGTCATTAAAGCATTGCTACTTAAACACAGAGCAACAGGCTCTGCAACAACATCCATTTTCTGAATAAAAAGAAGCATAAATCAACAGTATAAACACATGACAGAAACCCAGAACATTCTGCAAAATCAAGGACAGATGACAAGCCACTGTAGTACTTGCATCTACCTTGGATGGGAGGATACTCTGCACACTTACACTGCACAACTGCTCCTTGTCTTGCTTGGACACATCCAGATTCACTACGTGGGGGAGTGGGGTGCAACAAGTATGTCACAATTTGAAATGTCTCTGGCTGACGGTGATGGCCCTGACACATCTGTCATACCTCTCAACCTCAGAGGAAGAAATCTGGACAAAGCCATAAATAGAAGTGGGACAAAGGCCCAAAAATAAGGACAATTTTTAAATATTGCTCTTATAAACTTAGAAAGATAATAGTAGGTCTTGCATTAGTATGAATTTTCTGAAGGGTATGATATCTGAAACTCAAATGTCTGTCATTATTTTATAACTTTAATATTTAATGATTTGCCACTAATTTGGCAGAAAACCACAATTTTATGAAAAACGGACCAAATATGTGATGCAAAAATATAAAATATCCACACAATACAGCTGGGAACCTGTCAAAGAAGGGACACTTTTTTAATATTAATACTGTTAACTTGAGCATCTGACAAAATAAGAGAATCTACATGCATTTCTGAAATTAAAGCTAATCTATAACTCTGATCATTACAATTACTTAGTAATTGTAAACTCTCCATGTTTTCTTCCACATTTGTCATTTTGCAGAGGGATTATTAGGGGGAGAGCAACATTTTGAACCAAAATTGGGGACAGTTGAGAGGTTTGTCTATACCCAATTCTATAAAGTGATTTATTTGCTCATACCTCTCAACCTCTTAATGCAGGAAATCTGGACAAGGACAAATATATTGGGGGAATATACAAACAGTACTAAAATTTGCTCTTGAATAAACTTAGTTGACAGAATAACAGGTCTTGCTTTAGCATGCATTTTTCTGAAGGGTATGAAGTCTGAAACTCAATGTCTGTCATTATTTAGTGACTTCATTCCTAAATGATTGGACAGAAAACTACACATGTTATGAGGAACAAACCAAAAATAAGAAGCAAAAATCTATTAATTCTACAAAAATCTGGACAGTTGAGAGGTATAGTTCAGCTGGGGCTGAGTTTGCCGCCCTTCCCCTCTCACAAAATCATGGTCGAATGGGGCTTTCCCCCTGCAGCTATTCCAATGTCCCATTACTTGGCCATTTCTCCCCATTTACCATAAACACTGTAATGTGCATACTACTTTACTTCTAAGATGATTTGGATTTAATTTAAAAGTTTTATTTTATATTTTACAGCACAAACACTAATAGACATCTGCTAAACAAAGCAATGCAGTTTAACAATGAAAATAGAGTTAGCATTAAAACTTCTCTGCCCTTGAAACTCACATTCATTAAAACAGCATAAAAACCCACATTCAAATAAGATACATCTGGCCAGTGGCAGATAAAGATTAACTTTGGCTGTTTTCAAATCATAGGCCCCTTGCACAGGAAACATACATGTGTTCTTTGATACACCTTCCTGATTGTATTAAATTATATACCTTGTATAATACAGTACAGTTGTTAGAGGGCATTTTCAAATTATTGTTTTGAACATTTTTCCAGTAAACAATGAAACAAAATGCATGCACCAATAATGACTATACTACCCAATTCAGAACATTTCCTTCATAAAAGTTTACTCAGACTTCTACAATCCACCAGTATCAGTAAATATGCACAATCTCTGCAGAAGGAAAAGTCATCTAAATAATTCTACATTAAAGAGATCTGTAACTAATGAAGAGGTTGCTACTAGCACACAACTTTATATGTCATTGTTTCATCTACAAATAAAGTGTCTGTTGCTCTTGAGGAATAAATTGCCTACGCTACATTGAAAAAATTATAAGCTAGTAATATTGCAATAGGGAATGGATGGCAAACTGATAACAGGTTCATCGTTACTAGGTATCTCTGCCAAAGAGGACATTCTCAAGACTGTAGCATCCACCCCTTTAAAAGTACAACACAGTACAGTATCAGTAATGAATCTATATACTGTGGGAGTAGAACCCACAGTCTTCTGCATCAAAAGCAAGTATACTATCTGTTGTGCTATTAACAACACAAGCAGCCACAGCATAAGCAGCACTAAACTTCTGTTCAAGCTCTCAGCTCCTTGTAAAATGCACTCAACACTCAACTGTATCCCTCAACTTTGAAGCACAAGAAATCTGGAAAAAGCCAAAATTTCTTGGGGGGGGGCAAAAGCCCAAAAACTAGGGACACATTTTAAACATTGCTTACATAACCTTGGAAAGTTACTAGAATAAAATGCTGTGTTACCACCATGCATTTCACTGCCAAGTCTTGAACCCAAGACACTAAACTACAATCAGTTCATACCACTATGCCAAATCAGCTGTTTCTTGAAAAACAGTTAGACTGAAACTTGAATAGCTATCATTTAGTGAAGTCAGTTCTCACCATAGCTCTCAACTTCTTAGCACAAAATGCATAGACAAAGCCAATAATGGAGGAATACAGCCCCCAAACATACTCAGTGAATTCAGTTCTCCCCATAGCTTTCAACCTGTTATCACAAAAAACCTGACAAAGCCAATAATGGGTGAATACAGCCCCAAAAACAGGGACACATGTCAAATATTGATCTTATAAACAGAAAATAGCTAGAATAAAAGGCTTTGTGTTACCATGTACTTTCTGAAGAATATGAAGTCTGAAATCCAAATGCCTGTCATTATTTAGTGAATTCAAAATCCAGAAAAAACACAGATTTTATGAGGAACAGAACAAAAATGAGGCACAAATTTCACAAGTGGTGGTAGGTAGGGAATTCAAGCTCTTGCTACCTACTCCCAAGGTACAGGGTTTGAGTCTAGCCACCAGGTATATTTCCTGACTTTATTCTAGCTACCGGGGCATTTCACACAGACACACACACACACACACACACACACACACACACACACACACACACACCCTTTGGTTAGTATATACACACACACACACACACACACACACACACACACACACACACACACACACACACACACACACACCCTTCTGTTCATATAAACAAGTAGTACCTGCAGAGTTTCAGTCCAAAGCAGCTTTGTTAATGCCAGCCAGCCAAAGCTCCAGTTTCAAACACAAAAGCCCCATGAGACAGCCAAAGTCCTGTCTTTCCTGAGAGAGCAGGCTCCAGCCTGCAGATGTTGCAGTCCGATCCCCTTCCAGTCTATGCAGTTGTAGCCCTATAGACTTCTGGGATCTTTGCTGTTGCAGGCTGTCTTCCGAGTCTGGACTGTCTTACCAGCAGTCTGGATCTGTGCACATGCTCTGGACTGGTTTAGTAGCAGTCTGGACTTGGGAATTCCCGTAAGTGTGCATGCATAAGTTCTGGACTCCAGAAATGCATGGAAATGCTGCGAGTGCACATGCATGAGTTTTGGGGGCTCACGTTTGTTTTTATTCATTTTTTTTTTTTTTATTCATTTATTTTCTTTTGTACAGCTGGGGAGAGGGGGGGCTGCTGTCCTGCAGCCCAATAGCACGTGCCACCCCAGTGTGTGTGTGTGTGTGTGTGTGTGTGTGTGTGTGTGTGTGTGTGTGTGTGTATGTGTGTGTGTGTGTGTGTGTGTGTGGATGTGGGTCTCTCTGTGTAACAATGTGGGAGACATAGCTTCTGAGACAATCATTACAGTGCTCCTAATTTTATATTCATATCTAATTTCCAAACTGATCCATACCAGCTAGGACACAGGAAATCAAAATAGGTGAGCTTACCATCACAGAAAGATAAGTAATCAGTGGAGTCCCCTAGGGTTCTACACTGGAACCCCTCCTGTTTCCTATCTATTTTTCTGAAGTAAAAGCCAATACCAAAAGGCACTGGCTGACAAAGTTTGCAAATGACTGCAAGCTAGGAGCAGTCATTCAATCCCCAAATGACTTAGCCATCCTACATAAATGTTTGTTCCAGATAAAAAAAATGATGCCAAAATCATGGACTAAAACTACATGCCAAAACTGTACTACTGTACCCTTTGGGCAGTCATCTACTCCAGGGAACTGCCACATTAACAATACACCCCTAAGAGTTGTTCAGGATTTGGGAACTTAAGTGGACAGTGACCTAACATTTGAAAAGCATGTGTTCATTGTGTGTCTATATTGTATATTGTACAGCTTATAAATGAGGGGATTGTGTCTAGATGTTGGGATGTCATTGTCCCAATTTACTCAGCACTCATTAGGCCAATCATTAAATATAATGTCCTCTTTGGAATGTATCTGTCCAGACACATGCAACAACTGGAATACGCACAGAGATGCATTACTAAATTAATACAAGGCCTAAATTACATGTAATACATGGAATGACTCAAAGCCCTGTCACTATCACTTGGGCGGCACAGTGGTGTAGCGGTTAACGTTGTCGCCTCACAGCAAGAGGTTCTCCAGTTCGATTCTCGGCTGGGGTGCCTTCTATGTGGAGTTTGCATGTGCTCCCTGTGTTCGCGTGGGTTTCCTCCGGGTACTCCGGTTTCCTCCCACATTCCAAAGACATGCATCTGGAGCATTTTTCCCCGGGCCTCCACTGAAAACAGGCTCTGTGGAACCTAGTCGGACATTCCCGGTCAACAAATGATAAATAAAATAAAAATAAAATAAAACTATACTCAGTATCCTACAGACTGCTAAGATGTGACCTATATTTGCATACAAGGCAACCTCCAATCCAATACTGATGGATTCACTTCACATCAGCAAGTCAAATGGCATCAGAAATACTCAGTCTTGGGATCTAAACCGTTTCTGCAACATCAACACAATGGTTTGGAGGGACAGGTGTATCTCACAGAGGATATGGCTGCTCTGAAACAGACTCCCCATCCACATAAAACAAACTTCATCCCTGTTTATATTCAGCTGCAACTTGGGTCTACGGATGGGAAACAGAAAATTTACCCCAGGACTGCCCCCTGTGCTATTAATGGACAGTGACAGCTCCTAAATGCTTTATCCCATGAATGGATTCCTTCAAATAATCTATGGTATGATCCTAGTACTTCTAATTAGAGGAAATATATAATGATTGACCATTGTATGGTTAAGGCCAAACTCTAACCAAACCAAATAGGTTAATTTGAGCACAAAAGAGAAATTGGTTATGTTTGAAATTACCTGTAAGGGGAACTAGCCTAGTACTTACCTATGAATCTATGAACTTGTACTAGCCACTATCTTCCTCCCCTACTTACCTGTATGCAAACTGCTGTACTCACAACCACAAAATAAAAGTAAATCAGTCACCAGTCTAAAAACATGCACGCATATACACACACACACACGCACACGCACACACGCACACACACGCGCATGCACACACACGCACACGCACACACACACACACACACACACACACACACACACACACACACACACACACACACACACACACACACACACACACACACACACACACACACACAAAGATAGCTAGATAGCTAGATAGATTGATTTCATTTAGTAATCAGCAGCAAAGGAAATTCATTATACTCTAGCAGAACACATAGTTTTCCTGATTTCCCAAATACCTTTCACTGTGGAATGGAGGAGGCCACACAGCCTCATCAACATCAACATCACTGTCATCTGAACTTATTGCTGAACTCAAATAAGGACCATCATTGTTTGGATTTATAACTCCATCATCAGAAGTTAAACTAACAGCTTGGACATCACTGCTATCTCTAGAAAAAGTAATACCCAAGTCCTAAGAATTGCTTTCATGCACTGAACTAGTAGTCTTAGTGTAATGCCTTACAAGATATCAACATCCCACAGAGAATTACAGGTGAAGCATCACAAAATGACAGAAAAAAGGGAAAAATTAGCACAAACAGTGATGTCATCATGGCAAACCACAGAAGCAGGCATTGCAACAATAAAACAACCATGAGTATAAGAAAAGTGACAAATCACTTAAAGTTATATGATTGAAAATGACAAACATTTTACTACCACATTGTACTGTGTGTATAATCTGATATATTCCTACTCTATAAATATTTCCCACTGCATTTATGTGACTCCACCATGTTGCAGACACTCCGTTCTATTATCAGATCTACATTCCCCAACAAGTGCTTCAGTTACCTTTTCAGACTGGAACACCACAAGTGAAGAAATCCTTGATATAAGTAGTCAGGGGAAGTATTTAGGGAGGAGATAAGGGCATGCTAGCACCATCCTGATAGCTGCAAAGGGTTTTTTGAGTATGCCCTCTCACTCTTATTTCCCATTTCCCATTTCCTCACCCATTATATGTGCATGTTCCTCTGGACTAGCAGCTTTGTTTTCCATCAAATACTGCTAGTCCTTGATCAAAAACCCTGTTCTCCCCATGGATTGGAGAGTTAGCAAAAATGCTGGTCCAACCTGTCTCCCCAACTTAAGTTACCTAGGTCACAAATAGGGCTCCTGCCCTCTATTATACATTATAATTATTTGACCTCCATCCATTTTGTTTTTATGAAATAAGGCCATGACACACTGTTCCACTTTACTTACTTGAATGAATATACAAACAAGCAGACAAGTAAAAAAATAAATAATCGCCAGTCAGAAAAAGAACTTCTAGAGGCTATTGCAAGTCTCCCTTCTTACTCCATTAAATTAACAGTGTTTAGTCACTGGATTAGGAACACCTTGTTCTTATCTTGACACCACAGGATCATTTTCCAAACATTTTTAAAGAGATTTTCATTTAGTTTATACCAAATAATTAAGGGTTTCGTGTCAAGGACAGCTGTAAGGGGTGACATTGTGAAACATCAGAATGAGGGTAGCTTTTGCAGCTACAGAAACAACAGAGAGAGAGAGAGAGAGATTTGACTCCCACAGTCTGAAAGAACTAGGGTGGCAGTATTAGAGACTTACAGGAGATCACCGTCAGTTTGAACTCTACCCAGATTCCAAGAATAGTGCCACCTTTTCCATACCTCCCAGAGTGTATAAAATACAAAGTCATGATTTTTCTGAGTTCTGCATCCGAGATATTCTATCACATGGTACAGCAGGTAATGCAAGGAATAAAAGCTTTAAATTTTAAAATGCCAGAGTGATGATATAATTGTTTATGTTAGATAACACAAGGAAAATGATTACACCAATAAAATGTTCAGTTATCTGAAATAAAATGGACTAACCTTAACCAAAGAAATGTTTGCCTATCAAAACTGTACAACAATTCTACAGTTTAATTTTGTCAAATGCCTGACTGTCGCCTGACCCTACTAAAGAAAAGCCATGTAATAGCATGTTGACAACAATAAATGCCAAGGAAGTAAACCATCTGCAAGGTATGAATAATGACAGCCTAGGGTTTCTCAGAGAGTTTAATATCATGAGGCTAATGGATTTTGTTTAAACTGGCATCCAAGATAGTGGCAGGTAATGGACAAAACATAACAAACTTTTCAGTGTTATCACTCATTTGTTGCTTCCTGTCTGCAAACCAAGCTGACTATCAGCAAACCAACTGTTGCCCCAGACCTCTGCACCCTGATACTAACCCTTAGATGGGGCCACGTGTATGGAAAAGAAGAGGTGTGGGAAAGCAGGTGGCTGCAGGTATACATCCCAGGTGAGGCCGCCCCAGGTGAAGTAGGAAAGTAAAGTGAAGTACATAATGATGTGGCTGTTGAAACTATGCTTTTCCCCAAGGCCCTGCTCCATAAGCATGTTGATGCCATCCTTGGAGGCTGGGGACACAATGAGGCATGGCTTCTGAGGACGTGTTCTCATGGGGCCTAGAGAATCCACACCTCCTCAACTATTTACCCTGTTAATCATTCTAAGCCTTAGCCTCTACCAAGACTTGATGAATGATGTACCTGTATCAGCATGACTCCTTCACTCAGGATAAGCACACCCACCCTCCTTGCCTACACTCTTAGGCACCTGAACTGCTAAATTAATTTTGATCACCTTGACCGTACTAAGAGTTTACCGTGTATGCCACTATCCTGGTATATTATCACTGGTTTTCATTAATCAAATTAATTTGATTCCCACTTGAATTACATTCAAGTCTTTGCTCTGTTTTAGCATATTGTCAAAGTGGGTCATAACACGCTGTAATGTATTACTCTGTCATTGCTTTGTGCTTGATATTTCTTGCTATTTGACTCCTCTGACTAATGCCATAGCTCCCACTTGGTACTTTTTTGGGATTTGGTTTAACTTTCTGATTGCCAGTTTCACTACACCATGGATTTCTAAATAATACTCCAGTCTTGCACAAACACAAAGATGAGGGGGAAGGTGAAAAAGAAATGTAAAAGTCACTTCCCCCTATTCCCTGACTCCGCAAAGGTCAGTATGCAATCGAGGCAGTCTCATTTTATTGAAACGTAAAATACAGGAAAGTTCTGGCCTTTCTGCTTTTGACTTTCTAAGACTTGCTTTTCAAGGCTGTAGTTTTGAGTAGCTTTCCCTCATCTCATTTTTCCTACAGGAGGTTAAGAGATTGGGGACAGAAAACTCAATAGATTTTGAGCACAGACACATTACGCAAACATGGAGCAAGCATAAACAAAGAAGCAACTTCTTCTTAGAGCAGCAAAGGTCAAGAAACTGTGAATCAAGAAGTTATCACATAACAAAAGGGCGTCAATAATTTGTTTTCCTCATAGGTTCACAGGTTGGTACTAGGCTGTCCGCCCTAGGGCCTATACAAACCTAGCCATAACAATTCCATGGCTATTTCTTCCCACAATATTTACTTCCCTGGACCCTTGTCTAGCAGGGTGACTGACGTGATCCCCGGGATGAATTCCCTATCTCCCATCCAATCATCAAAAAAAAAATAATGTGAAACTCAGATGTGCAAACTTATGATAAAGACTGTGAAAGAGAGGCAGTATATCTGTGTCTGTAAGAATATATGTTTAGTGTGTGTGTGTGTGTGTGTGTGTGTGTGTGTGTGTGTGTGTGTGTGTGTGTGTGTGTGTGTGTGTGCATCATAACAGAGGGTGTGTATGTCTAGCTAAAAACATAAGTGATAGAGTTCATGATCTGTGATACAGTGAAGTTTTTTTTCAAAAGATAAACTTGAACCAGTATTCATTTTAGAGACAACTCAACTGCATTAAAGCTCTTTGATTTTCTGGTTGTCATCAGATGACAGCTGTTTCACTAAGATACCATTCACTCTCTGCGTACATATACCATGGTGAAATAAGCTAAGTTCTGTAGTGCTATTGTCTGCATTTTTGCGTTGCCCTTAATAGCAGCTGTGAAGTCATGTGGTAAGTACATTTAAGTTATCAGGGTGAGAGGGTGACCCCCCCCAACACACACACACAGACAGATTGTCAGAGAAGTATTCCCCTCCCATATTTGTTTTGCGTGATTTCTGCCGCCCCCCCCCCCCCCCCCATTAAGAGGCATATGAAATTGTATTACTTTAGTTTGGACTTTCAATTACCTTTCAGTAGTGTTGTGCTAAATTATGTTTTCACAGCTTAAGACAACCCTTATTTCTGCAATTGTTGAACTCTTTCAGAGCAGTGTTGTTAAGTGTTTGGGTGTGATAGGATGAACAGTAATTGCCTGAAGTCTGATAATCTGCCATGGATCCAGAAAAAAGAAATATGTTACTCCAAGTTTGCTGAATATGTGTCCCATGCAGGTATGCCCCTAGCCTTAAGCAGCATTCTACTGTCACCCAGAATGATGCCTCAATATAAACAGAAAATGATTGACTTTAACAATTGACTTAGTTTCTGGTGTCATTCCAGGGGAATCCAGTACCTGACACCCTGGGAAGATATGATTGACAGACCACGACACTTTGCTAGAGATGGCCTGCATCTGTCTCACTTGGGTTTCAGGCTTCTGGCAAAGGCCCTTGCCTCCCCCATAGTGCCCTTTTCAGAAAGAGTCATGTGGTCGATACTACCAACATAAAAATTTCAACAAAATGCAAATTAAAGGTCATGCTGTTAAACACTAGGAGTCTACACATGAAACTGCACTCATTGCAAGTATTCTTAACTCTAGAAGATGCTGACATTTGTGCAGTCACAGAAACCTGGTTCAAAGTTGCAGAAAGTGCCCCAGCCTTACCTGGTTTTTATCCTATCATACATTCAGACTCCAAACTGTGGGCAGCAAAGCCAAAGGAGGTAGAGTCTCAATATATATTAAAGACAAACACACCTCCAGGCTGGTCAAACAGTATGATGCACAGGAGACACTCCAGCTGTAGTTAATTGTTGACAAGACCCCAATTCAAATCATAGCTAGCTACAGGCCCCCAAATTTGACTCAAGATGCCCACTCCACCTATTTGGACCTATTCGAATCCATCAAGATTCAACCCTTTACCCTGATCCTGGGCAACTTTAACTACCTAACCATAGATTGGAAAAAACTTCTCATGCCAAAACACAAATGCCCAGAGATTCCTCGATTTTATCAGTGCAAATGTCTTGGAACAGCTAGTCAATATGCCCACAGGAGATGATAATATCTTGGACTTGGTATTAACCAACATGAGTAACCCCTACAGTGTCATCTTGCCTGGTAAGATCCGACCATGAAGCAGTCACTTTCAAAGTCACCATCTCCCCTGACCCCCTCTACCTAGGGTCAAACAAAAAACTTCTCCAAAGCTGATTACAATTTAATGAGGGATGGTATAAACAGCTTCACAAACTCCTCCTGCTCTGTAGGAACTGGCACCAATGTCCAAATCTACTCCAAGGTACTATGTTAGCATTTATATAGATGCATGGAATCAGGAATACCCGACAGGATAAAATCATCCTCTGCAAGGAAGAGTAAACCTGTCTGGTGGACATCCGCAATAAATAAACTATAAAACAAAAGAAAAAAATTGCTGTCCAGGGCAAAGAAGGAGCATGTGCTGAATTGGAAGCAATCTCTCCTTAGCCTGAAGAAGCAAATAAGAGCACTAGTGAAATCCTCTAAAGCCAACACCGAGTCCAAATTGGCCACATCTACTAGAGACAATCCTAAGGCCTTCTTCACATATGTGCACAATCTCAAAGGAAGCACTCAGATCTGTTCAGAACTGGTAGTCAAGGACACCACATACACAAATGCTGTAGATATAGCCAATCTACTGGCTGACAGATTCAGTGAAAACTACACCCCTCTGTCTCCCCCATCACTAAATCAGGACATCCCCAGTACCAGCCTCCATCCCCTTATCTCTATGGAACAGGTCATCACTGCCCTCTCAAAGGCAAAAAATACAGCCTCCATGGGATCCGATAACATCCCAGGCTGCATTCTACATGAACTCAGGCATGAACTTGCAGCACCATTAGGCACCCTATTCAACCAAAGCCTGAGTACCATCTCTGTCCCAGCTGAGTGGAGGACAACCACTGTCATCCCTTTACACAAAGGTAGACCATCCACTGATTCAGGAAATTATAGACCCTTCAGCCTAACTAGCCTGATCTGCAAGGCCATGGAACAGGGACGCTGCCAACCTCCAAACATTCGACCCCACACAGTTTGACTTTGTCAAGGGGAGGTCATGTCTATTAAATCTGGTCGACTTTTTTGAAACAGTCACCAAAGCCATGGATGAGGGGAAGATGGTGCACACCACCTACCTTGACCTGGCCAAAGCCTTTGACACTATTCCCCACTTGGGCATAATAGATAAACTCTCTCAACTAGGCATCAATCCATATGTTACCAGATGGAGAGAAAACTGGCAGAATCCACCTAATCAAAATAGGGGAAGCCACCTCAAGCAGTAGACCCTTATCTAGTGGCGTACCCCAGGGATGGGTCTTGGGGCCTCTGTTATTCGGGATATACTTCTATGAGGTGCAGGACAAAACCAGTGGGCAATGACTGACCAAGTTTGCAGATGACTGCAAACTGGGCATGGTCATCAATTCCCCAAGTGATGTGGAAATCCTCCAAGAGGATCTCACCCAAACAAATGACTGATGCCAGAAACATGGCCTCAAGCTGAATGCCAAAAAACGCATCATCATCCCCTTTGGGGAGAGTGACATCCACACATATTATCACATTAATAACAACGCAATCAGTTGTGAGGGTTTTGGGCACCCAGGTTGATAGCAACCTGACTTTTGACCAACATGTTGCTTCCATTGTATGGAAAGCTTTCTACATGGCCCACCTCATAAGTAAGGGTATCACATCCAGGGATAAGGAGGTCGTAACATCCCTGTATTCTTCCCTTATAAAGCCAATTATTGAGTACAATGCCCCCTTCGACATGTACTTTGTAAAGCACATGTAGCAGCTGGAGAGTCCACAGAGGTTCCTCACCAGGGGAATCCAGGGCCTCAGACATCTACCATACACAGATAGGCTAAAAGCCCTGTTCCTCTACTCAGTTTCATACAGAGTCCTCAGAGGTGACCTCTGTCTCTGGCATACAAAGCAATCTCAAACCCTGCCTTGATGGGACTGTTGCATATCCATAAGTCAAGCTCCACTCAAGTAACCTGCATGCGCAACCTCAACCTGGTCTGTGACATCAATAGGACTTGTTATTGAGACAGATTTGTGTCCCAGAGACTCCTCCATCTGTGGAACAGACTCCCCTTCCATGTCAAGCAGAGTACCTCATTATCCCTTTTTAAGTACAACCTGGATAACTGGATGGGAAACAGAAAATACACCCCTGGGATTCTGTCTGTGTCCCTGTTGGATGCTTTGGGTGCTGACTTGTCTAAACATAGGCTAAAATCTTGGCAAGGCTTATAAGGGCCTAGGGGCCAATAGCCTAGTAACTTCCTATGATCCTATGAACATGACCCTTATGAGGAAATATATTAAAATAAATAGAGATGTCCTCAAAGATTAGTAAAATAATGAAAAAGAAAACTAAAAGACATAATTTATTAGTCTCACTTAGCTAAACTCAACATAAGACAGAAGTTTTGGTTAAATAAACATGTCCAGATCACAATACTGAACTATCGAAAAAGAAGAAAACACCAACAAAATACGATGGTGGTTTAGAAGGTATGGATACCTCTAAACTATATATGTGAAAGGACAGTCTTACAATCCCATCAAAAGAAATAACATAAAAATGTCCATGCTATAAGCAATTAACTTGATATACAAAACTGTGATGTAGTTAATGAGGAAGAATGAAAAAAGGAAAAAGAAAAATAAGATGGAAAAAGATTGCTACTGTCCAACATGTAATAATGATATAGCTGGAATCTGCATATATATGCGCTAAACATTGTCAGCATTAACTCCAACCTGGCACCTTTGAAATTTATCAGCATCGTCATAAGGTTAAAATGATAAATATTAGGGTATTACTGACAGTCATGCTATTCTGTGCTAGTATTAAAAAGTAAAAATGTAATATTATGTTATCCAATCTATATAAAAGAACAGTTCAGGAAGAGCTTAATTGGAATTTTGACATGATTGCCATGAGTATGAACACTACAGAACATCACAGCAGGCATTGATTTTCTGAGAAGGTCAGCATTATTACAGTCACTCTAAAACCATCAGGGAATCATGCATTGTCAGTATAACAGATCTTGTTGTCACTCTGTATACTTAATATGACAACACTGTTTTTTTGCTATAGAGAGAAATTGTGCTTCATGAATTCCATATCAACATTCATACACATGGCAATCATTTCAAAATTCCAAGCAAGCTTTTCCTCAACTGTTGTCTTTCCAGCTGTGTACATAAATATCTAGAAGATCAATAACTGACATGTATGAGCAGAATGACTGGGAAGAGAGACTGGATAAGGAATTCACAAAGCGACAATGGGGGGATATATGTAACTCTCCCAACTATTCTACAAAGTCTAGAAGATTTAGGATCTTTGCTTGGAAGTGTTTGCATAGGTATTTTTATACCCCATGTAGACTCCAAAAATTTTCTCAGGTGGATAGCAAATGTAGGAAGTGTTACAGTGAAGAAAGAGGCAGTAGGCAACATATTTTTTGGGAGTGTAATGAGTTGGCAGACTTTAAAGATTCCTTGCATACCACTCTGTCAGAGATACAGGGTGATCAGATTGGATTGACTAAGCAGATGATTTTTTTGAGCTATGAGACAGAATCGGAATTGCCTAAACATAGTAAAGCCTTGCTGAGTCTAATTATGGTGGCTGCCAAAAAAAAAAGCAATTACTAGAAAACGGTAATCAAAATCTAAGCCAACTTTACTAGACGTAGTGAATAGAGTAACAGAGATAAAACAACTGGAATTGGGATCTTTAGAAAATGGAAGGAGCAAACTACATAGGAAAAAAATGGGAATTGTAGGAACAATATATGTAGAGAAAGAACGAGGTTTAAAAGAAGGCAGGATCTGAATGAGCTGTATAATGCTCCACTGACAATGACTGGATGGATTATAAGTGATGTATAATGTTTGCAACTACAGTTGTTTCAGTGGTGTCTGTGATGCATAATGTTTGCTACTGAAGTGGTATCATTGTTTGCTTTTCATTTGTATAAATGTAAGATTGCCTATGTCATATGTGATAATTTAATGAAGATGTTTTGTGTTAAAAAATGAGAAATGTGAGATCTCACTGGCTTTGTCAGTCATTCAGCAAGTAACTCTATACCTTTGGGCATTTATACTGGCACAGAACTGCTGGTCCATCTCATCTATATAACATGTTTCTAGACATTTACATTTTCTGTGTTTCAAGTGATAAACCACATTCCTAGATAGTCTCCCTGGTGAGAAGTCAGAACTGACAATGCTGAGTGCTGAAGCAAACAAAAAAGGCCACAAATATAGAAGGGTGAGTATTGAACATTGTTCTTCTTATTTAAGTTTTTTTTTTTTAGGATTACAAGCCTCAGGCCCCCAACCCTTCTGAACTTATATATACCATCTCCAAGATTGCCATATCTTGGAAGAAAAGGGAATATTCTAAGAAATGGCAAACTTGGACTTAGTATATGTAAGTCCAGATTTTTCGTCATTCAGTCTTCACATTATAGAAATTCCATGCAGTCTACAAAGCTGATTCTATAAAGTTGTAATTTAGAAATCAGTGTAAATAATCTAAAATGTTTTGCCTTTTTTGGGTGCCCCTCCACATCTTGCTAACCATCAAGCCTTCCCATAGCAGACTTACAGTGAGAGCTATCCAGAGGCAACATCATCCAGGCAGACATTAGAGGTTTTGATGTTTTTGCTGGTATCCTTAATATAAGAAAATTTTGTAAGCCAGGTCTAACTACTCCCCTTAGGTAGTAATGTGGGCACACATGCCCCTGCTGTAGTGGCCACCAAATGCTTCTGTATTAAAGTTTGTCTTCTCCTTCATGCAGCTGACAGAAGCTATGATCACTGGCTTTTCCAGTCATGCCCACATTTTTGCTGCATCAGGTCCCATCATATGACTCTGTGCCTGTCTTCCAGTAGTGGCTGTATCAGGTGTGGCTGCAAGAACCAGCAAGGATCTGGCATACCCCAGATTATGGCCATCGTCTCAGATGGACCATCATGCTACCTGTGCCAATAACTGAACTCAAGTCACCTGGGTCATAGTTAGGGCTTTCCCCTCTTTGCTGCCGGCACAGATAGATCATCTCAAAGATTTTACATCTTGGATAATTTCAGATCATTGTGCCATTTTGGACTATATTCTGTTCTGTTCTGATATAATTTATTTCTTAAAAATAAGGCTATTTCATTCAGCCTGTTGCTTAGAAGACAGTAGTGGGTATTCTTGAAAAATGTGTTTTAAATTGTCATCCACAATGAATACTAGTTGGGCATTCCTTGTGATTTTGTAGAGTTGTTTAATTTCCAGATGACTTTTTTGTTTCTGGTATAACTGTTTTCTTTTTGTAATTGTCAGACCCATAACTGCAAGGTCCCCTATTACAAAAAATGAGTAGTGAATAAAATGGAGAACAGTGAAAACTGAAACTCACTGTACACATTTAAACATTTTTTGCATGGGACAAGTCTTCATACATTGGTGAGACTGTTTGCTAGTAGGTTTACTGTCCATTCCATAGCTCTATGAAAGTCTCTGTCAGAGCAACCCTGAGCAAGGAATTTTTGTGCCAGTTGCATTGGTTTGCACCTCCTCACCCCTCTCTGTCTTTCTGGTGACGGGGTTGATCATTGTTTCTGTGTGGGTACCACCATCTGTCATTTAGCTCCTACAAATACATATGCAAAGTTCAATTATATATGGTAATCTTAGTAGCCAGGAAGGCAAATTTGAAAGCAGAGAACTCAAAGAAGAAATTTATAGATGGGTGTACCCTGTTACTTTCCTCATATAACTCCTTAGTCAAGTATATTCAATGTGCTCAGATTATGAAAAAAATCATCATCTGAACAGAAATAAGCAAGTTGTCTGTGTGTACACAGCATAAGAAATTGTTCTGACTGCTATGAAGGCACTGACATACTGTGAGACTAACATTCAATAATTGATTGGATCACATGCAGCAGCTGCTCATGTGTTATTACTTGCTGCATAAAGGAGCAAAACTGCTGAGTAGAGAATGCGCTGCATTTTGTCCTCCATAGGCCTACCCCAGAAAAAGAGTCAGAAATATTTTCACATTTTTATCACTGCTCTTGCTTTCTACAAGGTCCCTCTAGGTAAAATGCTTTTCTAGTGTTCCTCCTTGTGAGGCATTAATCTGTAATTTACTAGTACCTGTGTTTTTAACATTAGTATACTCAAACTTTCATTTGCATGTTACATTTGCCAGCCAGTAACAAAAAGGCACAGCACGGCCATCCATGTAAAACAAGGTTTATTACTTCAAGCTTTCGAGTTGAAACTCTTTTTCAAGAATAAATCAGTGCATTAAAACCAGAGAATAAATATAGAACACCACCCAATCACATAACATATCTCATAAACACATTATATAATCATAAAATGTACATAATTAATATAGTTGACTAAGCCTAGTTCACTAAAAAACTTCATTAAAAACATTGGTCAACTTAACAAATTTCATTACTGCCTAAAAAGCTCCACATGACAACTGTAATACTCTAATACATAATTAACTGACACAGCTATACATCATATGGAAGGTTAAACTAGTATAAACATTTATTTTATTAATCTGTATCATACAGTGAGGAACGTGATGTGTCTCTATAAATATCACTGTAGTACTGAGACACGGAAAACAACTGGCTGTCATGTTTTGTGCTTTTTACTTGCCTGATTTTGTCTCAATTGCTTAATGATAGTAGGTGACGAAAAGCCTTGTAACCTGGTCATAAGTGCAATTAAAATGTTGCTTTCCCTAACCAATTTCATGCCTTCCTGAATGACATTGTAAATTTCAGTTAATCACATATTCTTGTAGTTCATTTCATGGATCCGTAACCTTCTCTGAGAAATATTCTAGGGTTCCAGGGAGTAGATATTCCCTACAATCTGCTTCCTGTTACTCATGCCTCCCCTCCTATTTTTTCCTGTTAAGAATAATCCTTCACATCTCTTAGATATGTTATTGTGCATCCATATCAGGTTCCATCTGTCTTGTCTGATCTGCAGTGAGAAGACAATCTTTCTGAGAGTCTCAATCATCAGATGCATAAACTGTATCCTACTTCAACCAAATTTAACCAGTGAAGGGGATGGCATTTAATAAAATAGTTTGAACTCCAGCGAGTATTTAAACAATACTGGGAATGCTTAGCATTTTTTCTGAGCCAAACCTACCCACATCCCTAATCCTCTTAAACACCATACACAATGATCTCTAGGGTATATAGATGTTACATACACATCTATCACTTCTAGTTCCCTGAAATCTCTGATTGGTCTGGGTGAAGTTTGCACTTTGATATACTGCTAGATTGAAGATGACAAAGAATATTTATATCATTTTGGAAGATCCAAACTCCTGTTTTGGGAGTGACATAACTTTATGCTTATTTAAACTAGATATCTTAGAGTTCCATATCAAAGTAAATATTAATATCCAAAGCACTGTAATGAATTTTTTAAGAAAATGTATGTTGAAAGTTGTCACTTTGGAAACAGAATTTTTGGTAAGGTATACAGTTTCAGTATTTTTTTTCTGCTCAAAAGACATAATAATATTTTCTCATATATAATATTTTATTTGATTTATTCAATAAAAGAGCTAACTTTTAATTGCATAGTGTCTTTTTCCCTCCTGCCTAATGACCATTATGCCCTGCCATTTGTCTGGTGTCCTTCACTCCTTGGGTGAGAGCCAGTTACAGAGCTGTCATACACATAGGTAATGGAATTTTCCCACTGTATGGCCAAAACCCTACCCTCTGACATCTGGTGTGCACACTCACATTACTGCAGTGCATATTATATGTGGGTCCTCCAACACTCATGCCCTCTGAGAACTACCACCACCAGCTTGGGATCAAGAAGACCACATCCTCCAATCTTATGGCCATTCTGAACATGCACGTCTGCTTGCATGAGAGCAGCTGGTCAACTGGGACCACCATCTCCCTCACTCGATGGGTGAACTAGCATAAGCTGCTGACTCCATTACTTCCCTATGCAAACCAGACCTTCCAGAGCTTGAGCTGCTAATCAATCTCAGGTCATCTGGGTTGTAATCAGAGCTTTATCACTCTGTGCCACAGATCCTGGGGTGTATAATGTATTTTTGTTTCATGGAGAGGCATATCCCCTATACATTCATTAGTGTGTTATTTGAATGGGAGCTGTATATGGAATTAGAAACACATGCATAATTAAATGAGAAAAGACATGATATGGTCAGCTTTAAAAAAACATAAAAAGATGCAAAATCAATAATTTGTAATGATTGCAACTACATTTCTGTTTCTTTTATCCAGAAGATATAATCATCTGCAAACCACGTGAAAGATACATTTTGCACATTTGGTAAGCGCTTCTAGCCATCCATTCTTACAAGTTGCATCTGACTTCTGTAGCTTTCCAAGAATAGCCATCACCATCCACAGAGTTTACTAGGCATGTAGGGAATGAATGCAAGTTGCCAAACATTTCTTCCATATCAGACACATATATTACAAAGACTTTATTCTAGTAATCCATAATTTATATTCTTAATTTAGTTACCAATTTGCTGTCCTTTTACAATAGCTGGTCAAACCTCTAAGTGAGAGTGTAAGAAAGTAAAATTAAATCTGCTATACCTAGTATTATTTGAATGAGGTCTGACAATACTGAATGGATATCTATAATACTTTAAACGATTATTTATCAGCCAAAAATCTATTTTGATAGCCACATTTCTTTTTGAAGCCATATGAGTAAAAATCCTATCTTTAAGATGAAGTTCTGCCAAAGAATCAACAAATCCAAAGTTTTTAACATGTCTAAGTATAAATCTTGTAATTTTAGAAAGTTTTACCCTATCTTGGAGTAATCTATCCAAAGGTGGATCATGAACAGCATCAAAATTTCCTTCTGAGACTAAATTGTATGTGGCTAACATGCTGGTTTGAGATCAGATTTCAAGTACTCTGCCTCATTACTGGAATTTATGTTTGAATCATAAACATTTTCAGTGACTACCCTTACAATTCAACTGTGAAATAATAATAATAATAATAATAATAATAATAATAATAACACCCCATCATCCCTCTCTATCCATAATTCACGTTATACCATATTAAAGATTTAGGTTTATAGGCAAATATTAGGCTATCTGCTCTTATAGGCTATTGTAAGCCTAGTCAATTTCCCTCAAAGGTGAGAATTAAGCCCTGTACATTATGTCTGTAAGGTAAATGCCTTAACAATTATGTCAAACCCCAATACCCCATTTATTAATCAGAGTTATGACTGTGTTCTTATCAGTCTGCACTATCTGCATAACTCCTGCATTTACAGTACTTCAGCTGAATTAAATGTTCATTACAAATGGTAAAACAGCAAAAATCAGGTATCAGAGTGGAACACAGCTAATACATTTTAAAACACATCCAAAGGCAGCAATTCCATCCAGTGTAAGTCTTTTATTGAAATAAACAGATAAATCCGGTAAGCGCTTTCACCCAACAGGGCTTCATCAGACCATAATGCATCACTGATAACAACTCCTTATATAGTAAAAAAGGCTCCAAAAACTGAATTCAAATATTTTCTTATATTTTCTTTTACACACATTTCTTTATACATATTCTTTATATATTTTTTTATAGTTTTGTTATTTTTTAGATGGTGATATAATTATTTTTTTTTTTAAATAATTTTTTTAGAATAAGATGTTTGATAAGACTATGATCTTGTCACTTTAAGAAAATGTTTGAATTCAGTTTTTGGTGCCTTTTTTTACTATATAAGGAGTTGTTATCAGTGATGCATTATGGTCTGATGAAGCCCTGTTGGATGAAAGCGCTTACCGGATTTATCTGTTTGTTTCAATAAAAGACTTACACTGGATGGAATTGCTGCCTTTGGATGTATTTTAAAACTTACCAGCTGTGTTTCGCTCTGATACCTGATTTTTGCTGTTTCACCATTTGGATTGTGAGGGGAGTGCAGAGCAGTTACTATTTGTAAGCTTTTGTCTTGGTTTGAAGTTAAATTTTCATTATATATTTTTTTTACTTGTAATAATGCTACCTGTACAACAAATTTGGAAGCAGCTCAAGAATCACCAGGATAAAAACAAAGAATGTTTCTTTAAAAAACAAACTAAGTGCTTTCATCCTACATTATAATCAGTACTTAATCAGAGTTGATGACAAATCTAAGTCCACCTTTAAATAATCCCAAAATTCAAGAAATGTAAAAAATGACAATGCCATCACCAAAATGGATGGAATCATTTAAAACTTTTAAAATATTTAAAAGTAAATGAGCACAGATGTTTATCCTGGTGATTCTTGAGCTGCTTCCAAATTTGTTGTACAGGTAGCATTATTACAAGTAAAAAAAATAACTTTATTTGCAAGGTTGACTCTCGGAGTTCTAAATAACTTTCCCAGTCACCTCCTCTTTTGCGGAGTTTCAAACTGTCAGTAATAAAAAAAATGTAAATCTCTTAAAATGTCTACATGAAACTGAATTTCTGTATAAGGCATTTGAAGTTTTTTTGTTTGTTTTATATATCATAAATATGATCATAAATTCTATCATGTAACCTCCTTTTTGGCTTGCCCACATAATAAGCTGGACAAGAAATACAAATTACCAAATAGACATACCTGTAGGTATGGCAATTCAGGTGATCAGGGCAACCAATTGAGCTGTGACCATCAAAAGTTATTTAAGGGCTGCCACTGATAAATTTGCAATATTTGCTCATCCTACACATTTTCATACCTGACATATTGAAGACTGCATTAAAGAACCACAGTCCTTGTAGCTCTCCAAAAGACACTTTATATTTTTACCTTTGTTGTAAACTATCTGCGGTCTCTCCCCAACTTCTGCTTCAATTCATGAGTCAGGGTGAGATGGCAATTTTGAATCAACATTTTGCTAATTGATCTTGTATCATTGTTAAAGGGTATAACCATAAACAGTTTTTTTTTTGGATACTCAGTCATTATAATGTTAATAACCAAGGGACATTCAAAATCCCTGCCCAGAATGGGAGAAACCTGCAACATTTCTTCTTTGATATTTTGTAATAGATCTAATTGATAACTTCTAGCAACAAACATGGTAACCAAGAAAGCCATTTTCTTTACCAGAATTTTATCATTAATAATCATCCTCACTAGGTGAACCATTTGTTCTTTAATTATTTTTTTTCTGATACAATGGATGATAGCTCTTGTAATGCAGATAAAAGATGGAAACATTTCCTTACAGTAAACCATACAGGTGAAACATTTCTTAGATTCTTATCAAGATAATCAATTTTACTCAAATTGAAGTGAAATGTAAATTTGAAAAAGTGAGTTGTTTATGCAAATAATCATGAGTTTTAAAAGCTGGTAAATTCCACTTTTCCAAATAATAAAAATGTCATCCAAAATATGTAATAAACTTGAATAAACCTATAATATTCAGAGGTAAATATATATCTTTTCTCTCAACAGTCTAAAAACAAATTGGCAGCCACATTGGAAGTCTGATGAAAATACTCCCCCTCAAAATAGAAATAGTTGTTTTTCAGTATCATGTCCTAAAGATCACAAATTACCATAATCTTATTGTTGTCATGAGATGAAAATTCACATAACATTTCTGATATATATTCCAAACCAGCCTTATGAGGAATGATAGAAAAATACATTAATTACATCTGCTGTAACAAACAAACCTTCCATACTAAGTAAAACACTATTGAGGTTCTATAAAAAATGCCAAGAATCACGTATCACATAAGAAAATTTGTCCAACAGCTTTTTACTTTCCTTGTCAACATAAACCACTAATGGTTCCTTCTTTAAGTTTCTTGACACAGTAATTGGTCTCAGGGGCAGATCTTCAATATTTTTATGAATTTTCAAATTCCAAAAAAAGTTTGTATAGCAAGATTTTCCACTTGCAAAAAATGTATGTTTGGTAGAAGGTGCCCCCCTGTAACAGCAGATCAAAAAGCCAACAGTCAATCCTTGCGTAAGAAGTAACTTAATTTTTAGAAGTTCTATCATAAGTATAGTGTTGTTTTAAATATCCAGCATTTTTACTAGAGTAACATTTTTGTTGTGCATTAAGTCTTTCAAGATCGATTTTTCCTGAAATAAATTGTCGAGCTGAAAATAGTGGGAGGCATAAAAGGTCCAAAATTTGATTTCACAGTGAGCCTCAAATATGCAAATAATTGGGTGAGGTGGTGGAATAAATCAGCTCCATCTTATGAAGGCTGATAACATAAGACAACTTGAAATACCACTGTCAAATTGTGAATGTAAGTTCAATATCTGAGTGTACAATTTAAACTGTATCAAGATGCTAGCAATGCCAATTTTAAAATGAGGGACAAAGGAAAAGCCGTTACTTAGTAAACCATAATGCCCCTCATTAATCATGATAGAACTTAAATTAAAAATTGTAAATTTGCTATCCATTGAAGTAGTTAAGTTAACCTTCTCAGAATGAATCATCTCCTCCTACTTATCCCTCTGCCCCTTAACTGTCAGTGATTGTGACTCATTGCTGGGGTCAGTGTGACTGTGTTGATCCTGCTGGCCAATCTCTCAGATCTGCAGATGCAAAGACCCTCCAGAAAATCCATGATATCTGGATCAAAAGTTCCACTGTCACCTGTTGTATCATACTACACACCAGCTGCCATGATAGTGTGGTCTGGTATTAGGGAATTAGAGTTGGCAAGGCAGGCTGTAAGGGGATATGCCTGCTTGCCCTCATAATCCTTCATACCTCTAAGCGGTTTCTTGTGCTTACAGTCTTTGTTTTGCACAACAACCTTATCTATATCAAAATGCCCATACAGTCCATTTGCTACAAAGAAAGCAATAAATATTCTCATAAAACTTTAATCTTATTTTGTTATTAAAGATAATGAGCCACCCTAGGTCACAACCATTATGACCAAATAATTCCATCAGTTCAATATATATAAAACTGAATTAACTTCCACACCCACTGGAAACTTTCAAAATCTTACTCCTTCAAGTACACAATTGACGTGATCTAATTCTGCAAAAATGAATTGGCCATCTGTTTCAAAAGCTTAGTCTCATGCTACAGGAACTCCTATTGCATGCATCCTGTTCATTATAGCTTTTGCTTTAAATGGATGAAATACTCTTTTAACATTCCATAATAGAAATGTATACTTGTAGATTTGGTGAGTAATCTCTCCCTGTATCATTACTAAGTAAAATGAAACAGTATATTTGAAATGTCTGGCTGGTATTATGTTTCTGTATTCTTTTTCATATAACTTAAACTAGAACAAAAACTATAAAACACCTAATTCTTAACACTCAAACCACTACCCCTATGTTAAATATTAGAATTTTTTGAAACAACCAAACTTAGAATTGAATTAAAAAATCAAACTGACTAAGAAAATAGTGTATTGAGAATGAAAAGTTACTTAGTACTGTGAACAATGAAAATAAATTACTGTTAATGCAAAGCTATTTTCACAAACTACAGACAATGGTAAATCTAAATTATTTACAATATTGTCATATGGGTATATCTGCTGATGAACTGATACCACATAAAAAATTGTGTAATAACAAAGAGCTGAACCATATGACCCACCACTACTCAATAAATTAAACTGTAAAATGAATCTTAACTTGTGGTATCTTGTATGACTAACATAGCACTATGTATAACTTTTTGTACATCCATGAACAAGTGATTGCCATTATTTTAGCTAAGATAAGGCAGACTATTATAAAGGTAGACTACTGTAAGAGACAACATCTGTAATCTGTTAGAAATATAACTTTTAAATTTGTTCTATTCCAACTGCCATTCAATTGAGCAGTTTTGTAACATTCATTGTCTTGACTGAGTTACTGTATAAAATTGATGTCAATGTCTCAGAACATGCTATCATGTATTAGCACTAAATGGAGACAGGTTTATGTAGTCAAAAAAGATTGTGCCTGTTAGAGTACCACATGCTTTGGATCATGTACAAAGCTAACAAGACTTGTTCATCTTCATATTATAAATCAAAATTAAATGTAATTATCCCACTTTAATGTACACTTCATGGGATATCAGGGAAAAGTGCTCGCAGTCTTTCACAAATAACACGGGCCTCAACAATGGAATCTGTGGCATTGTCAGTATGCTATGAAAAAAATATATACATAGTTAATTACAATGGGTATAAAAAGTGTACACACTCCTGTTAAAATGCTAGGTTTTTGTGATATAAAAAAAGAGACCACAATAAATCATTTCAAAAAGTTTCCCACCTTTAATGTGACCTACAACCTATACAATTCAATTGAAAAACAAACAAATCTGTTAGCGGAAAAAATATAAAAAATAAAAAACGTACAATATGCTGGTTGCATAAGTGTGCACTCCCTTAAACTAATACTTTGTTGTGTGTGCACACCCTTAAACTAATACTTTGTCGAAGCACTTTTTGATTTATTTACAGCATTCAGTCTTCTTGGGTAAGAGGCTATCAGCATGGCACATCTTGACTTGGCAATATTTGCCCACTCTTCCTTGCAACAGCGCTCCAAATCTGTCAGATTGGGAGGGCATCTCTTGTGCACAGCCATCTTCAGGTCACCCCACAGATTTTCTATTGGACTTAGGTCTGGGCTCTGGTTGGGCCATTCCAAAACTTTAATTTTCTTCTGGTGAAGCCATTCTTTTGTTGATTTGGATGTATGCTTGGGGTCATAGTCATGTTGAAAGGTGAAATTCCTCTTCATCTTCAACTTTCTAGCAGATGCCTGAAGGTTTTGGGCCAAAAGTGACTAGTATTTGGAACTGTTCATTATTCCCTCCACCTTGACTAAAGCTCCAGTTCCAGCTGAAGAAAAGCAACCCCAAAGTATGATACTGTCACCACCATGCTTCACCTTGGGGATGGTGTTCTTTTGGTGATGCGAAGTGTTGTTTTTGTGCCAAACGTACCTCTTGGGATTGTGGCCAAAAAATGTACCTTGGTCTCATTAGATCATAACACATTTTCCCACATGCTTTTGGGAGACGATGTATTGTTTTGCAATT
Source organism: Protopterus annectens (assembly GCF_019279795.1). Lineage (NCBI taxonomy): Eukaryota > Metazoa > Chordata > Ceratodontiformes > Protopteridae > Protopterus > Protopterus annectens. Next base: position 327,382,031 of record NC_056734.1, on the reverse strand, counting down.
TTTAGCCAGGCATGGATGTTTTTCTGTGTAAGAAAAGACTTCTGTCTTGCAACCCTACCCCATAGTCCAGACATATGGAGAATACTGGAGATTATTGTCACATGTAGTACACAACCAGTACTTGCTAGAAATTCCTGTAGCTCCTTCAGTGTTGCTGTAGGTCTCTTGGTAGCCTCCCTGACCAGTTTTCATCTTGTATTTTCATCAATTTTGGTGGGATGTCCAGTTCTTTGCAACCTCATTGTTGTCCCATATTTTCCTCACTTTTTGATGACTGTTTTCACTGTTTTCCATGGCATATCCAATGCTGTGGAAATGTTTTTGTACCCTTCTCCTGACTGATAACTTTCAAAAATGAGATCCCTTTGATGATTTGTAAGCTCTCTGTGAACCATTGCTTTTTCTGTAGCAAGCAACTGAGTAAATGTGAGGAAAATCCTACTAGGACAGCTGAACATTATTTGGCGTTAGTCAGAGCCTCTTTAATTGATGGCAGGTGTGTACCCAAGAAGACTGAATGCTGTAATTTAATCAAAAGATGCTTCAACAAAGTATTAGTTTAAGGGTATGCATACTTATGCAACCAGCTTATTGTATGTTTTTTTTTTTTTATATTGTTTTTCAATTGAATTGTTCAGGTTATAGGTCACATTAAAGGTGGGAAAAGTTTTGAAATGATTTATTGTGGTCTCATTTTTTTATATCACAAACACCTACCAGCTCTTTAACATAAGTTAAAAAGTTTAATTATAAACAACATCCAAATGTGCATGCTAGGGTTTAATTCATGTGTTAGGTTGTATTGTTGTATTAATTATGGTGCACTATCAGCATTAAACTTAATCAGACTTAGGAATGACGTTTCTGTTTGGTCCACATTTTCTGGTAATATTTCTCAGTCTTGTCCTGTACCTCAGTGTCTGTTCTTCTCTGACGTCAAGAGTTTTACATCAATATTAAATAAATATTAAGGGAAGTTGCAGTTACCTTTTTTGTTAATCTTGGCAAGTGCTACATAGTTTCAAGTCTCTATTTCAGAAGTAAAGTTTGGTTGAAAGTGATTTACAACATTTTACTTTTACTTTAACAGAAATAATGTGTTATACATTTCAGTCTAATTTTGAACTACAAATATTATTGAGACCATCCTGACCAAGATCATTAATGAGCTTGTAATGACACTGGGATCACTGAACCTATAGAGTGTGGTCCTACTTGTTCTATGATCAACATTTGATGCAGATAACATGTTCACAGGTTCATGGGCAAGTACAAAGCTAGCTGCCCTTATGGGCCATTTTAAGCAGGCAAATTTCCCATCCAAAGGTAAGAATCAACCCCTGTACCTGATGTCTGTGAGATTAACACATTTACTGTTATAGCAATCCACAACCCCTTATATCAACCCACCACCCCAATGTGATTGTCTATGGGCCATTTAACTGCATTACTGTCATCTCACAGATATGGTCAAGGATTGCTTAGCATCTTGTTTTAGTGGATAATGTTACAGGGTGGCCTGCGGTATTATTTCTTCTTCTATTTCTTCATTTTAGGAACATCTTTCCTTTTAGTCATTTAGTTAAGGACCATGATTGCTCACTGTAATTGTAAAGTGAGGCATAGACATCCTTTAGTCTCTAAGATAGCCTGCTCTTTAGCTGAATGGAAAAATAAAACAGTCTACAGAGTGAATGACAACATCTTTCAAATAACCAGGAACATACTGACTATGAGGTTTTAAAGGCTGATTCATGACTCACTGAAATGTTGTTGGGGCACCATGCAAACCAAATTGGTGAATGGAATACTATAACAAGCTAACGGCATTGAACAGACGGTTTTCTATCTGGCTTCAGCTGCTAAGGGAATATGCCAATATCCTTTGTCAGATCTAGAGTAGACAAGAATTTTGCCTTTCATAGTCTTTCTGATAATTCATCTACACTAACATGAAGTAACTATCAAATCTGAAGATGCTACTGAACCAGATGGTTCCAGTAGGTTTTGGGACTCATAAAATAAGCTGTTATATTCAGTTTTAGACTCTTCTTTTACCCCCATCTTAAGCACCATTTTTGTTTCTTTGCATACTGCCTATTTCTGTAAATTAGATGTTTTGTAAAGTTTTAAGTTAACCTTCTCTCTTGGACTAGTCTAGATATGGTACTAAATCACATTTGTTCTGCCAGGTAGCTCTGAAAGCAAATACTTATTCCTTAATAACAGCATTTGTTTATTTCTTGATCATATTTTGAATAGTGCATTATCTATCCGAGATACAGAACTAAGTGTACATTTTCTTTCTTTACTAGACCGACTAATCTCAGCTACAAAATAAATTACCAAAGGTTGTTCTTCCTTCTATGATTTCATAATGTTGATATGGTATATCTGCTCTTGTCTTCTCTTTCCTGTCCATTTAACTTGGTAGTTTACCTAGTTTATTTTTTCAGTTACTTCAAGACTAATCCTGGCACTTAACCAAAAATGTGTTTTCTGCTGAAGAAACCAAAATTAACTCCTGGTCTCTAGCCTTATATTCCATGTTTCTTGCATTTCTGATACATATCCCTTGTTATGAAGCTTGAGTTCCTTCTAAGCATTCCTGTACCATTCATATTACTACGTTTCTTCTATCCTACAAGCTGGTATAGTGTTCTATGGCACTTCTTAAAGGGGTTTTCTTTTTTTCCTTAGTTTATGGGGCAATATCCAATAGTCTTTGAGGGCACCAGCCATACAATAACTCAAAATGGCTGAACCCAGATTAGGCTTGTGACACTTCTCTAATGGTAAATAAGAGGTAGGCTAACATCTGTTCCCAGTTTTGTCATCTTTTTCAATATCATTTCTTAGCATGAACATTAGCACATGATTAAAATACCCTACCAGTCCATTTAAATGGGGATGCTACACAGAGGTTTTTTTCCTTGACTTTAATGAACTGGGACAGTTGGTGTCTTATTTTGGATACAAAGGGAGCACTCTGATTAGTGAGTATTTTCTTCAGCATCCCTAATATACAAAACAGCAAGATCAATGCTTTGCCTATAGACTTAGCATTAACTTTATGTAGTAGGATAGTTTCTGGGTATTTAGTTGCATAGCCCCAAATGGCCAAACTATATTGAAATTCATTACTGGATTTTACCAATAACCAATGTTCACTGCAATATGCTTGAATAAATGGTACCTCTATTATAAGCATTGGAATCAAAATTATTTTTAAAGCTTGGATGTGAAGCTGTCATTTGACTTTCAGGACATTAAGTACAGAATTTCTTAACTTCTTTCTTTATTATTCTTGCCGAATAAAACCTTGCAGGGATGTGTGCTTTAGTTTTGCTCATATTAGATGTAATTCTATCACATGACTATATGCTAATCTCATCACTAGGTTTATGAAAGCTTTGGGCACTAGTAGTTGTGCTACTGCTTCCTCTCTGTCCTTACATACTCTTTATAACAAGCCATTTTGTAACTCAAAATAGAGTAAAGAAGTGAGAGCATCTTGTTCAGCCTCAATCCTTACAACACTAGCCATATTTTGCCCCACACTGCTCAAAGTGTCATCTTCCCATTGCTTGTTTTTAACTGGCTTGCCTGAAGGTCAGTAACCTCTGGACCTACATCAAGGGAGTCTGTCATGATGTAGAAAGTACCACCTTCTCACCTGCAAGTACTGGCATTGGGGTCTCAGTGTCCAACTCTTCCAGTAGCAAAACACACCGGTATTCTAATATGTCAGATGCTTTATCTGCTTTGCTATTATTCTTGTCCTGTTTAAACTGGCTGCATAGAATCTTTTTCCTTTTCCTTAACATTCCTGTATTTTGGCATAGTGTGCATACTATTAAGGTTTTATTAAAGGTTATTTTGCCTCTTCCTTCATTATGTACCACCTTCTTTGTTTTCTTGCCTTTTTCTAGTTTTCTTCTTCTACAAGAGTGTATATGCACCCCCTTGCATTTTGTTTCTCTTCTCTTTTCTAGGTATTTCTCCCTCTATAAACCATTTATCTTCAGTTTCACTTTTGTTTCTTTACTTGCAGATACCTGTTGCATGGAACCTTCCATTATTTTAGTTTTTTTTTTTTGTCTTACACTGGCAGATGTGGTAAAATTTTATTTAGCCTGTTGGAATCCTTCTTATTGTTATATTCCTTCTCAACACCAACCTGCTTCTCAGAATCCATCCATTTCTTGGTCTTTCTGTATTAGATTGAAAGAAAGTTTAGAATTCATATCTATTCCCCATACTTCCAAAATTAATTTCCTTAGAACTCAGTGACTTTTGCTTCTCTTCATTTCCACTAGTCACTTCAGTCTCCTACTTTACACTATTTTCAGGCCAAAATGTTGTAGTGTTTAAGTCCCTTCCCTGTACTGGTTCTGTTGGAGGTGTGTTCTGGCATGTCTCTTTAATGGGCCTTCTTCAGTAGACCAAAATTACAATTAACCGAAACTTACTTTACTGAGACAACATCACCAGCATTTTTTCTCAATTTTTTTTTTTAATTTTCAAACACATTTGAATAAATTCCATAGTATTTATACATAACATCTTAAATAACTATGTACACTATTTACATTAGCCTGACACTATAACAGATCGTAATGTATGCAGTTACTATATAAGTATGTCCAATCCATTATTAGAGTGTCTGATCAATTATTGTATAGTGTCCATCAATGATAAGACTTTTCCCCAAGGGTTGTTGATAAATGGCTTTGGATAAATTCTTAATTTTAATTTCCAATAATGCCGTGGTCTTCAGTAAGCTGTAGAAGTCTTCCAAAGTTGGTATTGTATTTGCAGTCCATCTTCTTGTTATACACTTCCTTGAAATTGCAAGTATAGTCCATGCTTGATACATGTTTGACCTATTCAAATGAGGTCCTTTGTTCACATTCAATAATACAAGAGCTTTAGTTAAATAAAATGATTCATTAAATAAAGCTAGTAGAAAGTTATTAATACCATTCCAAAATGACTTAATTTTAACACAATCAAATAAAATATGATTCTAGTCTGTATTGTGTACTTGCTCACATCTCTAACATATTCCTTTTATGGAAGAACTAATTTTACTGATTCTAGCTGGGGTTAAGAATGCTCTGTGCAAGCATTTCCAATTAAAAACTTTCCAGTATTGTGTAAAGGGTGTATATTTTATTGATAATAAGATATTTGTTTTAATATCTTCAGTTAACTGTATTGAGTGTCCTTTTGTTATATATTTCCAATATGAGGTTTTGAGTGTTGTTTTATAGTTTATCAATATTTTGTAAAATTTTGAAATACTGTTTCCCATGTCAAAGTCATTATATATGATTTCATATATGTATTTTGTAAATTTAGGTATCTCTTTAAATGAAGAATTGTTAATTATTCTACTTAAATCTTGCAAATATGACAGAATACTCTGTAAAGTTAGCCAGTCCTGTTGTAGAATTTTGTATGTTGTTTTTATTACTTGCATATCTAAAACTTTTAGATACATTGACCCAACAAACAAATCCTTTCTGTTCCCAAGAATTAATAATTTCTGTATATACTTTATGTGGAAAGTTCTTTGTGACTATATTTGCATTAATACTTTTCCTAAATGAGTCAATGTAATAATTAATCATACAAGTTTTAGTGGGTTTAGTTATGTTATATCGCATACTAATACATATGTGCCATGGCAAATTGTTTTTACCTGTTATTTGAATTTTTTTTTTTTGTAAATCAAATTCATTTATTGATATTACAGTTAGTAATTCTTTCCAATTTGCAGAGTAATTTGGACTTATCCAATCTGAGATTGTTTTATATATTGATGCTTTTATATATGTTTCTATATCAGGAAAGTTTAATTCTCCCTGTTTCCATGGTCTGATATGATGTATTAAAGATTTTCTGTTTCTTTTGGGAAATCATAAAAATGTTATTAGGCTTGAATTTATTTCTTTAAGTATATTCCTTTCTGGTAATAGTTGTATCGCCAAGGCTATATATAGGATCTTGGGCAGTAAAATAATTTTTATTAACTGTAGTCTATCTTCAAATTTTAATATTATTTTGTTCCATTTTTCCACAGAGATTTTAATTGTATTGATGATATTATTGTAGTTTTTTGAGACTAATTAATTATTATCCTTGCATAACTCAATTTCTAGATATTTTAAGGTAGATTCTTGTTTCCCTATGATATGATCCCCCTTAGTCTGAAGTTCTTTTTTTATTTAAAAATAAAAAAAATTGATTTTGATTTATTGAAATGGAGTCCTGAAGTCATGTGAAATTTGTCAATTAATATATGTAATTCTTCTAATGTCTCTTTTTTATTAGATAATGTTAGTAATATGTCATCAGCACATAGCATTACTTTAGAATTGTATTTTATTTTATTTATTTATTTATTTATTCAACATTTATTGACAAGGAAAGTTCGACTAAGCTCCACAGAGCCTATTTTCAGTGGAGGCCTGGGAGAAATGCTCCAATTGCATGCCTTTAGAATGTGGGAGGAAACCAGAGTACCCAGAGGAAACCCACACGAATGCAGGGACACATGCAAACTCCACACAAATGGCACCCCAGCCAAGAATCAAACCAGAGAACTTCTTGCTGTGAGGTGACAATGTTAACCGCTGCCGCACTGCGCCACCCATTGTTTGTTCATAAGGATTGTTCATAAACATCTATTCCTTTGATTTTTATATTGTTATGAATTGAATCTACCAATATTTCAATAGCCAGAGCAAATAGAATCAGTGACATGGGACATCCTTGTTTAGTGCCTTTTGTTATATGTATAGATTCAGAGGTAAAAGGACCTAACTTGACATACGCTAAATTATTTGTATATATATTTTTTAGGAGATGAACAAAGGATGCAGGAAATTCAAATACCATTAGGATTTTGAATAAATAGTCCAAATTTAGGGAATCAAAGGCTTTCTCTATATCTAAGCCAATTATGAGTGTTTCTTTATTTTTTTTATTAACATAATCTATAAGAAAAATTATCCTTTTAATATTGTCATGTGTGTGTCTATGATATATAAATCCAGTTTGATCATTATTTATTGTTTTGTATAGTGGTATTTTCATTCTGTTAGTTAATATTGTCATAAATATCTTATCTCCATTATTTAATAATGATATAGGTCTATATGAGGTACAGAGGTGTGGGGATTTGTTTTCCTTTAGGATTGGTGCGATTAAGGAATATCTCCAAGAGGGTGGTATTAAAGCTTGTGACTGAATTTCTAATAGAGTTTTATAGAAGAGGGACAGTATCTTTGAAGGAAAAAGTTTATATATTTTCATAATTATGCCATCTATACCTGGAGCTTTATTATTTTTACCCTCTTTTATTGTATCTGTAATTTCTTAGTAGGATATGGGTGCTTGCAGATCTAGTTTTAATTTTTCTGGTATTTTTTTTTTTAATATTAGAACATTTTTCATCTAGATTTAATTGATCAATATGTATATTTTCTTTTTGGAAATGTTCCATATAGTGATTTCTATAGTTATCAATAATGTCACCTATATCCGAGACATTTTTCCCTTTCTTTTCATGGAAGATACTTTTAATGTTATTAGCTTTTGATTGTATTTTGATTCTTGTGGATAAATTATGTAGATATTTGGGAGAAGTGGTCACGGTATTAATTTTTAGTTTTTCTAAAGCTAATCTAGTTTTATGTGTTCGAATGTCATTGTATTTATTGTTTAATGCTTCTACTTTCTATTTCATCTCCAAATGATTTTGATTTTTTCAGCTTTTACTGACAAAAGTTTGGATTGTAGATCTAATAATTCAGAATCCCATTCTCTGATTTTTTTTTATATCAAGTTAGATTTTTACCATATATGTAAGCTATTAATGGGTCCCATATCATTATTTTATTTATCTCAGTGGTGAAATTAATATCTAAGAAAAACTATAGTTCAGATAATAACCAGGGTTTGAACTCTTTCATTTTAGTTATGTATGCTGGAATTCTGGAGTTAAGATTAATGATTTGTACCCATTTTGAAGTTTTAGTATCAATGAATTGTGGTCTAAAAAGGGGCAGGGAGTGATTGAGAAATTAATGATTTTAGAGTGTAAGTCATGGGCAGCAAATATTTTATCTATTCTAGTTTGGGTACCAAATCTGTAATTTTGATAGGAAAACAACAGATTTATCTTCTTTAAATTTGAAAGTGTCTTACAAGATGAAATGATTCTACCCACTTGTTTAAAGCTTTTGATACAGCAGATGTACGCAGTGGTCTTTTATTTGTAGTTTCAGAAATATCAAATATACAGTTAAAATCTCCTCCTAATATTAAGTTGCCTTTATAATTATTGGAAATTAAATCCAAGTGTTTTTTAACAGTTTCTGTTCCAATGCCTGGGAACCAGTATAGATTGGCTAGGGTCCATATTCTGTTATTATATTTAACTATTACTAATGCCATAAGGCCTTTTTATCTTCATACTTATGATTTCTGGGTTAATCACATTTGTTTTCCATAAAACTGTTACCTCTTTTGTTTTTTTCTGATAAGTGGATTGCGCCAATATCATATATTCCTTAGGATTCCATTTGTAATTGTCATTTGTTTTGAAATGAGTTTCTTGAAGAAAGACAATTTGTGCTTTGTTCAATTTTAAATATTTCAGTAGATTTGATCTCTTGCTAGGATTGTTTAAGCCATTGGTATTTAAAGATAATAAAGCTAAATCCACCTTTGGTTATTTAGACAATTTTTTTGTTGTATTGAGACTATTAAACATTTTCCTCTGATAACTCTAAAGTATATGCTGTTTTAATTCAGCAGATCTTGTTTGGGCTTCCTGTAGACTACTACAGCACCAGAAACAAGAAAGAGAGACTTTTTGTGCTAACTGCAAGTACTTTTTGCTGAATTTTCAAATTTTTGGTGATTTTGGTCATTTTAATTACCTGCATTTCTCAGAAAGCTTAAAAAGTAGACTAGCTACTTATTTCAATGTATTTCTGCCTGTAACTCATTTTCCAGTTGTGCACTTGCCTTACTTTATTTAAAAAGTTTAAATTTTCAAATTTCTAATTTTGCTAAGTTGTAGTTGAGTTTACTGTGCTGGGCTATACAGACAAGTGTATTAGCCTTTCTGTGCTTATTTACTGAATAACTGCATTGTTTAGTCTGATTTAAGCAAAATAAAATTCTATCTTGTTAGCTAATTTCCTGACTTTTCTAAATAGAATAGTCCAGTTTCCTGGCTTTGCTGGTTTCAGGACTTTAGTGGATGCATTGTAGTGCCTATCTAACACTAGAATTGTGGTTTCCAGCTCTGAAAATTGCTATTTTATTGGCCATTTTGGGCTGATTTCTATCCCTTTCAACTTTCTGGCATAAGTATGTGCATTTGCATGCATTTGCGCACCGTGCGGCACAGGGGGGCTAAGGTTAAACTATTCCCACTGCCAGAAAGTCTGATATTTGAATTTTCCCTAGCTAGTTTATCAGCAGTAGCACTAAAATCTGCATACCTGTGACTAGCACTTGCTCTAAAACTCACTAAAAAGCACTAGGAAGGCTTAATTTGTTATAAGCACTTACCTCTCCTTAGTAATAAGGAGAAAATAGTCGTAGGCACTAGACAGCCTACAATTGCAAGTACCTTGCCAAAAAATAAGGGAAAACAGCTTTTGTACTACACAAAGAAAGCACCTAACCAGGCATGTCCAAGAGTCAGCTTCCGGTGATTTCTCCTGTCCACCTGGTAAATCTGGGCATACTGGGGCAATGCAGCAATTGCCTCATGTACACAGACAATCCTCTCCTCCTACCACCAAACACTACAACCTACGAGAGATGCACTTACATAGCCAAAGCAAAAGCAAAGCTCTCTTCAGCCAAGATTGTGCTAGACAGTCAAGAGGAGAAGGTTAACACCCACAAAACACCTCAAACAGCACATAGTCCTTCAAAATTCACACCACCAAAACCCACACATAGCAACAAAAACCCCACATATGTGGAGGCTCTTAACATTAACCTGCCGAAGCAACAAGGACCTCTGAAGCTGAAATGTAAACAAACACTACCCCCAAATACAACCAAAGCATCACATAGCTCACAACACCAATGTGCCACCCAACAACAGCCCTTAAGGCAAAACAGTGTACCCAACACTTTAGCCATAGGTGACTCTATAGTTAGGCACACTCATATCCCACACATCAGGCTGAACAAGGAGAAAATTACAGTTAGTTGCCTGTCGGGTGCCAGGATCTGCCACATAATGCATGCACTCAAGTCACTCCACAACAGGTACAAATATGACTCTGTCATTGTCTATGTTGGAGTGAATGACTTGAGATGTACCTCCCTGGACTACATGAAAAGAGACATGGAAGACTTCTTGGATCATGTAGACCAGGCATGTATGACCCTAGCCCTAAGTAGCATCCTGCTATCACACAAAATGATACCACAGTAGAAGGACAAAATGATTGACTTCAATAATTGGCTAAGCTTCTAGTGTCATTCAAAAGGGATCTAGTATCTGTCTGCCTGGGACGACATGATCGACAAACCATGATGCTTTGCAAGAGATGGTTTGCACCTGTCACTCCTGGGATTCAGGTTACTGGCTAAGGCTCTTGCCACCCCTATAGTGCCTTTTTTAGGCAAGGTTCAAAGGACAAAACTACCACCATAATGGGTATAAGCAAGCAAAATCTGAAGGTAATGCTGTTCAATGCTAGAAGTCTAAACCTCAAGATGCACTCTCTCGAGGCTCTCCTAAAAATGGAGAACATCTATATCTGCATAGTAACTGAGAGCTGGTTCAAAGCTCCAGAGAGCACCCCTACAATACCAGGCTACAACTTATACCACACTTTTCGGCCACCAAACCAGGACCAAAACACTAAAGGTGGAGGAGTGTCCATATTCACCAAGGATATTCACACCTCCAGGCTAGTTGCCCAACACAATGCATCTGAAATTCTCCAGGTCCAACTAACACTAGGTAAGACTGCAATACAAATTGTAGCTTGTTACAGATTCCCCACCATGCTCCAAGATTCTCATTACACCTTTCTAAACATACTGGAAAATATTAAGATACAACCAAATACCCTAATACTGGGTGATTTCAACTACCCTGCCATTGACTGGGAAAACTACTTCTGTATCAACACCTTTGCTCAATTGGTTCTTGGAATTCATAAATTCCAATGCCCTAGAGCAGCTAATTCATAGTCCCACCAGGGATACCAATATTCTAGACCTGGTCATTACCAACACGGGAGATCGATGCTCCACACCAGTGGTCACCCCCTTGTTGGTCAGATCAAACCATAAGCTAATCGCCCTTGACATCCACATCCCACCCCACCCCCCTTTAAGGAAACCTTCATAAAAAACTTCTCCAAAGCCAACTTCATGCTTCTCAAGTCAGAAGTAACCAACTTCATGACACCCATGCAGATAGGAACTGGAAGTTCAACTGCTGAATCTTACACTAAGGTGCTGTACGAGCACATTAACTTGTGCATGGATTGAGCCATCCCAAATAGAACCAAGACACTGTCATCTAAAAAAAGAAAGCCAATCTGGTGGTCCCCTGCCATAAACAAGCTGTACAACAGAAGGAAGAAACTATTGCAGAAAAGAGGAAGAACCCATGATTCAAAAGCCTCCCTCACCAGCCTCAGTAGAAAGCTGAGATCCCTCATAAAATCTTCCAAATCTAGTTACGAAAACAAAATTGCCAAAGATTCAAAGACAACCACAAGGCATTCTATAGCTATGTCAAGAATCTAAATGGCAATACTCAGATCTGCTCTGAGCTACAGCAGAATGGCACTAGATATACTGATCCCAAGGATATTGCCAATATCCTGGCAGATAGATTCAGTGCCAACTTTACCCTCCTCTCACCCCCTAAAGGGCCCATCTCAATAACAAGTGAATGCCAAATTCCAGTAATCATGGCCACTCTGGTAAAAACTGCACTCTCCAAAGCCAAGAATACAGCATCCATGGGACCAGACAACATCCTGGGCTGTCTACTGCATGGACTACAAAATGAACTGGCACCTCACCAATGTGTCATGTTTAATCATAGCCTCACCTCAGGCTTCGTGCCCACAGAGTTGCACACAGCTACAGTCATCCCACTCCACAAGGGGGGATTCAAAGTGAACCATCCCATCACTCTGATGAGCCTGATCTGCAAGGCCATGGAATCTATTATCATGCAACTTGTAAACAAAGACATTGGCAACCTTCAAACACTGGACCACACCTAGTTTGGGTTTGTGAAGTGCTGATCTTGCCTTCTGAACCTGACTGACTTCTTCAAATCAGTCTCCAGAGCCATGGACGAGGGTAAGGTGGTTCACACAGCCTACCTGGACCTCACCAAGGCTTTTGACACTATCCCCCACTCTGAAATCATAGATAAACTTACTAAGCTGGGCATTAATCCCTACATCACTCAATGGGTTGCAAACAAGCTTACCGACAGAACACACACTGTAAAAGTAGCTGACTCCAAATCCATCTCCAAACAAGTGACAAGTGGTCTACTGCAGGGTTCTGTCCTGGGACCACTCTTGTTTGGCATCTACTTCTCTGAAGTACAGGCCAACACTAAGGGATTCTGTCTTACAAAGTTTGCAGATGACTGCAAACTGGGAGCCATTATTGAATCCCCAAATTATGTGGATATACTACAAAAGGGCCTTACTGAAATAGATGCCTGGTGCCAGAGCCATGGGTGCAAGCTAAATGCCAAAAAATATATAGTTGTCCCCTTTGGGAAAAAACATGTACCTGTGAACTACCACATAGGTGGCAGTACACTAAACACTGAAAGTGTGATAAGAAACCTAGGGACACAGGTGGACAGTGGTCTCACCTTTGATAACCACATAGCCACAACAGTTAGAAAATCCTTCTACGTGGCACACCTCAACACAAAGGGCTTTTCATCCAGAAAAAGGGAGGTCATTGTCCCTCTGTACTCATCCCTCATTAGACCCTTTATAAAATACAATGCCTCATTTGGTATGTACCTCACAAGCCATCTGCAACAACTAGAAAGGCTGCAGAAATACCTCACAAAAAGAATCGCAGGCTTAAAGCAGATGCCTTATGCTGACCATCTAAAGAAACTCCAGCTATACTCTGTCGCATATCGCCTACTCAGAGGCAATCTCTGCCTAACATACAAGGCCATGTCAAACCCAGAGTTCTTGGACATGCTACAGTGAAAGAAATCCCAATCCCTCTGAGCCACACACTCCAGGAATCTTAACCTTGTCATCACGATGAATAGAAAATGCTGGAGGAATAGGTTCCTGACCCAGAGACTCCCCATACTCTGGAATAGGCTGCCCATACATGTCAAGCAGAGCGCCTCAATGACCCTCTTCAAGAGGAACCTTGACGATTGGATGGGAGATAGGAAATTCATTCCAGGGATCACATCAGTAGCCCTGCTAGACAGGGTTCCAGGAAAGTAAATATTTGTGGGAAGCAATAGCCAGGGAATTGTTATGGCTAGGCTTGTATAGGCCCTAGGGCCAATAGCCTAGCACCTACCTATGAACCTATGAACCTAAGTATATGTTTGAGCTTTTAAAGGAAATTATCAGTTTTATACTTTGAGTGTTTACCAGTAAAGTAATGTTTTGGTCAGGCATACTAAAAATGTTTTTGTGAAATAACAAATTTAAATTAATAAATGTTAACAAAACTAAGATCTGCACTAGCCATGGAATGAAAATCATTCCTAATCTGATGGATAAACCTAAATCCATCAGATTATCACTCATACCTTGACAATCCAGAACATCTGAGCACCATAAATTGAATTATAATATGGAGAATATTTGTAATAGGAATAAGCAATATTTATATTATTTTGACATTTCTGCTGAATAGTTGCATACTGGAGCTGTTTGGTTAGCTTTTGCATACCTTACATCAACTGTATTACAAGCTGAGATAAGTGCAAACTTGCAGTGTTATAAGATAGAACTGAATTTTATTTTTTCTGTTTGTTTCATTGAATATTGTGTTAAAAATAGTACTGCATTTATCTGCTTATTTATTTGTTTACTGAAAATTGTTAGCTCTCTCTCTCTGTTCTCTCCCTGTCTGCAGTTAGTTTTCCTCACCCACCCTCCCTGTTCTTGTTGTGGTATTAATCTTGGTGGCTTTGGAATTGACCGCCCCTCTTGTAAATTTGTGTTTGAACACTCCTCCTGGGCCCATCTCATTTTCTCACTCAACCGTTAACTGTTATTCTAAAAGTGTATTAGTTCTGGTTTAAGCACTTGGGCTTCAGGCCAGTTATTTTACATTAAGAAGGTTTGTAGTCTGCACTCTCGTGGGAGGAGAGGCTAGATTCTGCCCTTATGAGCTGGGAATTTCTGGTTAAAAGCTTATTGTGCCTGCTTATTTGATCTGTTTCTTTCTGAAATTCTTGCACCTTGTTTGCTGTAGCCCAGAAGTTAGTAGTTTATTGGCCATTTTGGGCTAATTTCTATCTCTTTCATTTCTCTGTTCTAAAAACCACTTTTGCATGGTTTTGCATGCCGGGCAGTGCCGGTTAGCTAGGGTTAAACTATTCCCGGCTCCACAAAGTCTGCTCTTCAAGTTTTCTGTTGGAGCTAGACAAACTTTCAACTTAAGCACTCAACCATTCATTTCACAGCCCAGCACTTGCTCAAAACTCATAGCAAGCACTAATTAACCCTAGAACTAGACCCCCTATACTGTCCAGAAGGACAAGGCTCTCTATTTGTCCCTACCAGCTAATCAGTAAAACAGCTCACTTTACCTATTCAGGCATGTCCAAAGAGCAGTTTCATGTGTACGCTCCAGTCCAACTGGTGAATCTGGGCATTTTGAGGCAATGTTACAACTGCCTCATGTATACAGACAACCCTCTCCTCCTACCACTAAACACTAACATATGCGAGAGATGCAATTATACAGCCAAACAGGAGGCAAAGCTCTCTCAACCTAAGACTGGATCTAACAGTCAAGAGGAGAAGGAAAATACTTGCAAGATACCACCAGTCTCACATAGACCTACTAAACCAACACCAGCAAATAACACACATAAATACACGAAAACATACTTGGAGGCTCTAAATAAAAATCTTCAAAAGCAACAGAGACTTCCAAAGCAGACACCCAAGCATCCTCCACACCCCATCACAAACCATGAAACACATACTTCACATAATCAGTGTGCCACGCAATCAAAGCCCTTAAGGCAAAATAACATACCCAACACACTAGTAATAGGCAACTCTATAGTCAGGCACACTGATGTCCCACTAACTAGGCTGGACAAGGAGAAGTTTACAGTTAGCTGCCTGCCAGGTGCCAGGATCTGCCACATAACACAATCACTCAGTTCACTCCAGAACAAGTACAAATATGACTCTGTCATTGTCCATGTTGGTGTGAATGACTTGAGATGTACCTCCCTGGACTACATGAAAAGAGACATGGAAGAGCTCTCTGATCACATTGCCCAGGCTGGTATGACCCTGACCCTGAGTAGCATCCTGCCCTCACCAAGAATAATGCCACAGTATAAAGAAAAAATGATCAATTTCAACAATTGTCTAAGTTTCTGTTGTCATTCAAAGGGGATCCAGTATCTGTCCACCTGGAATGACATGCTCGATAAGCCACGTTGCTTCAGAAGAGATGGCTTGCACCTGTCACCCTTAGGCTTTCGAATACTGGCCAAGGCTTTTGCTGCCCCCATAGTGCCTTTTTTAGGCAAGGCTCAAAAGACAAACCCACCACCATAAATAGCACAAGTAACCAAAAACCGAGGGTAATGCTACTCAACGCCAGAAGTCTAAACCTCAAAATGCATGCACTTGAAGCACTCCTCAGTATGGAGAACATCGATATCTGTGCAGTAACAAACCTGGTTTAAGGCTCCAGAGAGCAATCCAGCACTACCAGGCTATAACTCATACCATACTTTTCTGCCACAGAACCCGGACCGAAACACAAAAGGTGGGGGTGTTCATAGGTTCATAGGTTGTTACTAGGCTATCTGCCCTAGGGCATTTATAAGCCTAGCCAGAGTGTGTTTGGCTTTCACCACCCATTTGAAATTAATTTTGCTATGCCTTTTTTTGAGGTTAGTATACTGTGCCTCTGTCTAACAGTGACACAGAAGTGATAGCCGGGGTAAACCTATGATCTCCCATCCACTCATCAAGATTACTCTTGAAGAGAGTCAATGTGGGACTCTGCCTAACCTGGACTGGGATTTTATTCCAGAGTGAAGGGAGCCTCTGGGTTATGAATCTGTCCCTCCAGCATGTCCTATTTATTTCAGTGCTGAGGTTCAAGTCTCTCGAGCGCGTAGCTCGATGGGATTTGGATTTTCTGAGGTGCAGCATGTCCATTATATCCGGGTTGGACATGGCTTTATCGTCAGGCACAGATCGCCTCTGAGCAGGCGGTATGCCACTGAGTAGAGCTGGAGTTTCTTTAACCGGGCAGCATATGGCATCTGTTTGAGCCCTTTGATCCTCATGGTGAGGTACTTTTGGGGTCTTTCCAGTTGCTGCAGGTGTCTGGTAAGGTACATCCCAAAAGGGGCATTGTACTCAATTATGGGCCTGATGAGGGATGAGTAAATAGGTACGATGACCACCACTGATCTAGATGTGAATCCCTTCATGATTAGGTGGGCTATATAAAATGTTTTTCTAACCACTTTGGCCACGTGGTTGTCAAATGAGAGATTGCTATCAACTTGGGTCCCCAGGTCCCTAATGACTTCTTCTGTACTTAATGGATTACCACCTATGTGGTAATTTGTGGGCACTTTGTTTTTGCCAAAGGGGATGACTATACACTTTTTGGCGTTTAGCTTGAGGCCATGGCTCTGGCACCAGTTGTCTGTTTCTATGAGGCCCTTTTGGAGGATGCTTGTGTCGGCTGGTGCCCAGTTTGCAGTCATCTGCGAACTTGGTCAGCCACAGTCCTTCCGTGTTGGCCTGTACCACCGAGAAATATATACCGAACAAGAGTGGTCCCAGGACTGAGCCTTGTGGGACGCCACTTGTAACTGGTTTGGAGTCTGACATGGCTCCAGCAATTCTAACCATGTGGGTTTTGTCCTTGAGCCAGTTTGCAATCCATCTAGTGACATAGGGGTTTATATTTAAGCTGGTGAGCTTATCTATAATGCCCGAGTGGGGTATTGTATCAAAGGCTTTTGCGAGGTCCAGGTAGGCTGTGTGGACCACCTTCCCCTCGTCAATGGCCTTGGTGACTGTTTCAAAGAAATCGACCAGGGTTAAGAGGCAGGATCTGCCCTTAACAAAGCCAAACTGGGTAGGATCCAGTGTCTGTAGGTCCCTAATATCTTTATTTATGAGGTCCATGATGATCCTTTCCATAGCTTTGCAGACCAAGCTAGTCAGGCTTATGGGCGATAGTTTCCAGGATCCGTTGCGGCACCACCTTTGTGGAGAGGGACCACTGCTGCTGTACGCCACTCTTTGGGTACATATCCTGTAGTAAAGCTAAGATTGAACAGTAGTTTTATGTTTGGGTTTAGCTGTTCTTGGAGTTCATGTAGGATGCAGCCCGGGACACCATCTGGTCCCATTGATGCTGTGTTTTTGCTTTGGAGAGGCGGCTCTTACCTGAGCATCTGAGATGTCAGGGGGGCAGCACTCTGTTGGGATAGATATTTGCCCTTTTGGTGGGGAGGGGGGTAGAAGTTTGCACTGAATCTGTCAACTAGGATGTTGGCAATTTCTGTAGGCTCGGTGTATTTTTGTCATTTTGGACTAATTCTGAGCATATCTGGGAATTCCCACCCAGGTTCCTAACATAACTAAAGAAAGCCTTGTGATTATCCTTAGTGTCCTGTGCAATTTTTCTCTCAAAGCTGGCCTTAGACGATTTTATGAGTGCCCGTAGTTTTTTGCTAATACTGATCAGAGATGCCTTCCCTTTTTGGGATTTTGCTCTATCATGTAGTAGCTTCCTCCTTCTATTGTATAGTTTGTTTATGGCTGGGGTCCACCAGACAGGACGTCTGCCTTTGGAGGATTGGGTCTTGGTTTTATTTGGGATTGCATGATCCATGCATTCCTGAAGGTGTTCATAGAATGCGTTTATAAAGGATTCTGCAGTCTGGGCCGTATTTTCCACAGGCCTGGGGCTTTGAAGGATTTCGCATCAGTTTTGAGGCGTGTGAAATTGCTTTAGAGAAGTTTTTCACTGTGGTTTTCTGGGCAGGGGGTGGGGTCGGGATGTGAATATCCAGTGAGATTAGTTTATGGTCTGATCTTACCAGTGAGGGATACACTTCTGGTCTGGAGCATAGTGTCCCCATGTTGGTGATGATCAGTTCCAGTATGTTTTCCCCTCTTGTGGGAGTGGTAACAAGTTGTTCCATAGCATTTGAGTTTATAAATTCTAGGAACCTTTGGGCTAGGGTGTTGGAGCTAGAGTAATGCTCCCAGTCTATGTTTGGGTAGTTGAAGTCACCCAATATAATGGTGTTTGGAGAGACCTTCATATTTTCCAGTATTCTCAGGAAGGCCAAGTGGGGTTCCTGTGTTTGGGAGGGTGGTCTGTAGCAGGCTATAAACTGGAAGGCAGTTTTACCCACAGTTAGTTGCACATGGATAGTCTCTGATGCTTCGTGCTGTGCCACCAACCTGGAGGTGTGGGTATCTTTGACGAATATTGATACTCCCCCTCCTTTTGTGGTTTGGTCCAAGTTTTGGGGCAGAAAAGCATGGTATGAGGTATAACCTGGTAGTGCTGGGGTGCTCTCGGGAGCCTTGAACCAGATTTCTGTTACTGCACAGATATCGATGTTCTCCATGCTAAGGAGAGTTTCGAAAAGTGCATCTTGAGGTTTAGACTTCTGGCGTTGAGTAGCATTACTCTTAGTTTCTTATCCCTTGTGATACCTATGGAGGTGGGTTTGTCTTTTGAGCCTTGCCTAAAAAAGGCACTATGGAGGTAGCAAGAGCCTTTGCCAATATCTGAAAGCCCAGGGGTGACAGGTGCAAGCAGTCCCTAGCGAAGCATCGTGGCTTGTCGAGCATGTCGTCCCAGGCTGACAGGCATTGGATCTCCTTTGAATGACACCAACACTTAAGCCAATTGTTGAAATTGATCATCTTGTCTTCATATTGTGGCATCATTCTTGGTGAGGGTAAGATGCTACTCAAGGTCAGGGTCATACCGGCCTGGGCTACATGCTCAGAGAGCTCCTCTATGTCTCTTTTCATGTAGTCCAGGGAGGTACGTCTCAGGTCATTCACACCAGCATGGACAATGACTGAGTCATATTTGTACTTGCTGGTGTATCTATATTCATCAAGGATACCCACACCTCCAGGTTAGTGGCACAGCACAATGCCTCAGAGATCATCCATGTGCAACTAACAATGGGCAAAATTGCAATTCAAATTATAGCTTGCTACAGATCACCCACCATGACCCAGGACCCCCATTCCGCATTTCTGGAGACACTGGAAAATATGAAGGTCCTACCAAATGCCCTAATATTGGGTGATTTCAATTACCCAAACATTAACTGGGAGAACTACTCAAGTACTAACTCCCTTGTCCAATGCTTCTAGAATTTATAAACTCGAATGCTCCGGATCAACTGGTCAACATCCCCACCAGAGATGACAATATATTGGACCTGATCATCACCGACATGGGTGACTGGTGTTCTACACCGGAGGTCAAACCTTCGCTGGTTAGATCAGACCATAGACTAATCACTCTGGATATCCACATTCAGCCCCCACCCCCAGTCAAGGAAACCACCATGAAAAACTTTTCAAAAGCAAACTTCACATTACTTAAGACCGAGGTGAAAAGGTTTACAGCCCCCATACTAAAGGACAATGCTGTCCAAGCTGCTGAATCCCTTACAAAGGCACTCTATGAGCATCTGCAAGAATGCTTGGATTGTGCTATCCAAAGCAAAACCAAGACTTACTCTTCCAAGAAAAGGAAACCAGTCTGGTGGACCCCTGCCATAAACAAGCTATACAATAGAAGGAGGAAAGTAGTACAGAAAAGAGTAAAATCCCAAGAAAGAAAGACATCCCTGATCAGTATCAGCAAGAAACTACGATCCCTCATAAAATCATCCAAGGCTAGCTTCAAAAGAAAAATTGCCAAGGACTCCAAAGATAACCACAAAGCATTCTTTAATTATGTCAAGAACCTAAGTGGAAACTCTCAGATCTGCTCTGAGTTAGTGCAGAATGGCACAAAATACACTGAACCGACTGATATTGCCAACATTCTGGCAGAGAGGTTTAGTGCAAACTTCACCCCCCTCTCACCCCTTAAAGGGCCCATAACCATAACAGAAGAATGTAGAACCACGGCAATCACTGACACACAGGTTAAAACAGCCTTATCCAAAGCCAAAAATACAGCTTCAATGGGACCAGACGGTGTCCCAGGCTGTGTCTTACACGAGCTCCAAAATAAACTAACCCCTCATCTAAACACACTGTTCAAACTCAGCCTCTCTACAGGGTACATACCCATAGAGTGGAGCACAGCAACAGTTATCCTGCTCCACAAAGGTGGAGCCACAACGGACCCTGGGAATTATCGCCCTATAAGCCTGACTATCTGCAAGGCTATGGAGTGCATCATCATGGAATTCATTAACAGAGACATTGGGAACCTTCAAACATTGGACCCTACCCAGTTTGAGTTTGTTAAGGGCAGATCATGCCTCCTAAACCTGGTGGACTTCTTTGAGACAGTTACCAAGGCATTAGATGAGGGAAAGGAGGTCCACACAGCCTACCTAGACCTCGCAAAGGCTTTCAACACCATTTCCCATTCTGGTATTATAGACAAGCTCACCAGCCTGAACATAAACCCCTACGTCATGAGATGGGTTGCCAATTGGCTCACTGATAGGATCCACACAGTGAGAGTTGCAGGCTCTAGGTCCGACTCTAAACCAGTTACAAGTGGCGTCCCCCCAAGACAGTCCTGGGACCCCTCCTGTTCGTTATATACTTCTCAGAGGTACAGACAAGCACAGGAGAACTATGGCTGACCAAGTTTGCAGATGACTGCAAACTGGGGGTCATAATTGACTCTCCAGCTGATACATACATCCTCCAGAAGGGTCTCACTGAGATGGATACTTGGTGTCAAAATCATGGCCTCAGGCTAAATGCCAAAAAGTGCATAGTCATCCCCTTTGGAAAAAACAAAGTACCCATGAACTACCACATACGTGGTAGTCCCCTAAATACAGAAAATGTAATAAGGGATCTAGGGACCCAAGTAGATAGTAATCTCTCCTTGAAATCATATTGCCAAGGTGGTTAGAAAATCCTTCTATGTGGCTCATCTAATCACAAAAGGGTTTGCATCTAGAACAAAAGAGGTTATTGTGCCCTTCTACTCATCACTCATCAGACTCACCATAGACTACAATGCCCCATTTGGGATGTACCATACAAGACACCTGCAACAGCTGAAAAGACCACAAAAGTACCTCACCAAGAGGATTACTGGCTTCAAACAAATGCCCTATGCAGCCTGACTGAAGAAACCCCAGCTGTACTCAGTTTCATACCGCTTACTCAGAGGTGATCTCTGCCTGACATACAATGTCATGTCCAACTCAGAAGTGATGGAGATGCTCCACCCAAAAAAAAAAAAAAAATCCCCAAGAGCCACACACTCTAGGGATCTAAACCTCACCACAACAGTAAACAGGACGTGCTGGAGGGATAAATTCCTGTCCCAGAGACTCCCCATGCTTTGGAACAAGATTCCAATCTACATTAGGCAGAGCCCCTCACTAACACTCTTCAAGAGAAACCTTAACGAGTGGATGGGAAACAGAAAATTTACTCCGGGGATCACTGCAGTGGCTCTGCTGGACATAGGCACAGGGAACTAATGGCTCTACTGGACCGAGGCACAGAGAACTAATCTAAGGCAACGGTGAAAGCTAACACATTCTGGCTAGGCTTATAGATGCCCTTGGGCAGATAGCCTAGTACTTATCTATGAACCTGTGAACAGATATAGTACTATTGTAAATTAGATAGAATTCTAATACAATATAAATGTCTACTTATTGTATAAGCAATTAATATTTATAATAAAGATAAATGACAAGCAATTCAATCATAGTAAAGTAGGATGTATCATATATAAAACCTCAGTAAAAGATTATAGCACACAGTTATTTAACATATTCACCCTTATTGATGAAGTCTTTCAAAACGTATTACTTAATGTAAATAGATGGTAATAATATTTATAACTAATGTTTATAATACAATGTATTTTACTGGATATATCAGAAGTTATATTTCTTTGTTTAACAGCATTTAAGTAATACTTTGTTTTTTGCTAACTTACTTAAAGCATCAAGTTTGTTTTATGTGAATATTGATGAAAGTTATTGCATTTTAATTATCAGTGCATCCCTCTTCCCCCATTTCCTACACATAAGGATTTTCATATCTGTCATTCCTTCTTATAAAATGAGTGAAATTATAGGTTAAAAACAAATTGTGATTAATGATTACAAGTTCCCTTTCCATATTCATAAACTGCCATTGTATGGCATATACTGAATGTTTTTTAGATTTAAATGGCAACTACTATTTTGTATAATCAGCAAATATTAAGCTAAGTGATTATTGTCAATTTAATATTATTTTGGTTTGATGTCATGTATAAAACATTAGTTACCTTGGTAACAGCTTAAGTATTATGTATGGTCAAGATGGGTTACAAAACCACAATTCAAGTTAAAGCAATGATATGACTTGTTATGCACATTTACTTATATGAGAAAATCATCATGCTTCCCCTTGATGTTCAATATAGTGTGCGTCATTTATGACAAGTTAAAACAGTAGTGTTATTACGCACAAGCCCGTGTTATTAAACTGAGTGTCTGTTATCAATTTAATACTATTTGTTCAGAATATGATTGTTACATTCTGTGACATTTCAAGTTCAGGCTTCTATTGTTTCTCTTGAACAACTTTGTCAGTTTGATGTCATGTATAAACATTAGTTACCCTGGTAACCACTTAAGTATTATATATGGTCAAGATGGGTTACAAAACCACAATTCAAATTAAAGCAATTATATGACTTGTTATGCACATTTACTTACATGATAAAATCATCATGCTTCCTCTTGATGTTTAATATAGCGTATGCCATTTATGACAAGTTAAAACAGTAGTGTTATTATACACGAGCCCATGTTATTAAATCCTGTCTTTAATATCTAAATTCAGCAAACTGCTTCATCTTATATGACAATTATATATTTTATGTCTAGATTTACTAAAATCATACATTACATAACTATTGTGCATTTTTTTTGTCTGTTGCTTAGTTATTTGAGAGACCACAAGCTGTAATGCTTATTCTTATTATTAGCTCATTCCAAGCATGTTTATACAGTCCATAGACTTTAAATTATGAGACCCTTCTACTTGGACTTTAAATTATGAGACCCTTCTGGTTGGACTTTAAATTATGAGACCCTTCTAGTTTCTTATTTGTTATAAGTATATTTCCATCCTTGCATACACACATATCAGTACTTCAAGTATGGGCAACAATGCCCATCCAGTTTTGCCAGAATACCATTCACTAGTTCATGTGGTGTGTTTCCAGGCTGTTCTTAAAATATCCAAACCAATATTTGTCCTGTTCCATTTTATTAGCCTGTTCCATGCAGTGGCCACTCTGCCAGTGATCCATTCAACACACCTTTCATTCCCACAGATATTTCCACAAAGGAAATCTGATGACTCTCTAGCACTTCCCAGCAGCCCCAAACATCCCTAGAATCAGCTATCCTCATATGCCCAACACATACAAGCAAGCTCACCTCCCAGACCACTTGGACAAGACCAAGTGCTCTTAGTCTTTCAGAATAACTCAGACTTCCACTCTTATGTAAGTCCTTAATGTATTTGGACCAAAATACAATTTAAATATAAAATTGCACTTATTATCGATTTACTTTTTAATCAAGAATCAACTTAATGTGCTAAACGAAGTGTTGGGAGACCATCAATATGTGTACATGTGGTTTAAAACAGCCCCTTTTTTTAAACAAAAAATATTGCCAAGAATCATCTCAGAGACTCCTCAGAGCCGTTAAGCATTATCGTCACTCTGTCTCCATTACCATAGCAACCTGGGAGTGTCTGTTTCTGTTAGTGTGTCTGTGCACTGCATACCAGAGGCTTGTGATGCTTCACTTCACTGCATCTTCAAGCCTAAATTCTCTCCCTTTCAGCAAGGCAGCAGCCAGGAAAAGAACGGAGATCAAAAAGATAAAAAAAAAAAAAAAAACCTCCCAACAAGCCGCCACAACAGCAGATAACACATTCTTCCAGCCTTCCCACTTCTCACTCAGCAGATGTATAAACAAACTATTCTCTGCTAAAATATCCCAAATCACAGTTTTATCGACCCCCTTCCCCTGGATCCAGGCTAAAACACCAAATGTCTCTTCCTAATACACAAGCATCAGTAAACCTCAATCACAAGCCGCAACCCACAGCTTCCCGGAGATGAAAACAGCAACATACAACAGCTACCAGACACAGCTGCATCCACACACACCATGTCAAGCTTAATGAAACAGCACTCAATGCTATGATACCTGCCATAACTGATATTAACTGTTTAGACAGAAAAATAATGACATTTTTACTAGCTGCCAGACATAGTTGCATCCATGCACACCATATCAGGATTGATCAAACAGCACTCATAGCTGTGATACTTGCCATAACTGATATTAACTATATTTAGACAGAATAATAATGATATTTGTACTAAGAGCTTGCTACTATTATTTAACCAGGATATACATGACATTTCTAAATCATACTTTAATTGAAGAAGGCATTAGTCTCCATGACAGCATTTTTTCCCAAAACACTGTACTGTTACTGCTATTGTATATGATGTTAATTTGTTACATTTGAGTCTGAACTCTGATGAATGGTACCTTGCTGAATTAGTTAATTAATTACTTAAATTATTATAAGTAAAATCAATGAAAAATTAACAAAATAAGTATTCATTGAGTTCAAGTAGGAGAATAGAAACTTCTATGTTTGTATTATATGTTGCTTTGTTTGGCTTATATATAATGTTAATAATAACCCATCCTGATCTACCTTTGTTTGTGAAGAATTACTGGACTCTTTGACCATTCTGACTAAATCATTACTGTTTCTCAGTTGTTTAAGAAACCTTTTTTTTTTCTTTTTTAAAAAACAGATGACAAGTGATGTACCCTATCAGTTGATACTTTGAAAAATGTAGTTGTAAGCATTATTTTTTGGGGACAGCTATCTTGGAATCAGTTTTTTGTTTCTTCTTTCTAGCATCAGTCCAAGGATTTGTTTATTTTATTCTTTTAAGAGTAGGGGCCATCCATTCCATTTCTTCTGGGATAGACACTATGTTGTTGTTTTTGATGAATATAGTAGCTTCTTCTAAGTCATTAAAGGTTCTCAGCTCATTGGAAAAAGTATTTATATCTTGGCTGGAAAGGCCAGCTGTGCTTTAATGTTGTTTTGTTTCAACAGTTTTATTATTAGCCAGACTTTTTTTCCTTTGTTCTAGTATTCTGGAAGAATAATCATTGTCAAACCTTATCAGGCTTTGATTGCATTTTAAAGGTGATTTTCTCCAAGCAGATTTTAATATTAGTTCCTTGTCCAGAAATGAAAGAAATTGTATAACTATGGATCTAAGTGGAGTATTTGTTGAGTTAGAAGCAGTACTCTATGCCCCCTTTCAGTCCCAAATGAAAGTCCCTCTTTCAAGTCTAAAAATTCTGGAATCCAGGTTGTTAAGAATGAAATAATGTCTTCTCCTTCAGTGTTTTCAGGCAGACCAAAGATCCTTATGTTGTTTCTCCTTTCCCTGTTTTCTAAGTCATCTATTTTGTTAAGCAGCCATGTATTCTCATCAGGGTTCTGATGAAGGCCTAATTCTTGGGTTGAAAGTGCTGAATCAGTGGATTAAAGTTCATTTTGTGTGATATAGTGCTCCATTATCACTTGTGGTTTTCTTTTTCTTTTTTTCTTTTTTTTCTTTTTATTAAGTCTCTATGTTTGTTATTTTTGTATGGTGTTGTTGTAATAGTTCCTTAAGAGTATCAGTCTGTTTTTGAGAATTTAATTTGAGGTTTTTAAGTCATTTTTAAAGCCATCCATCTCCAAAGATAGTTCCTGTAAGACAGATGTCATCAACCACAATTCTTTTTTCAAAGCAGCATCTGGATGAGAATTCCTTGAGTTGATCATATTCAGTGACTCAATATATCTCCAAGTTACTTGACAGGAAAACTTTTGTATATCACCACCAGAATTAATATTTATGTAGTTTAGTAGATTATCTATAGATTTCTGACATTTTAAACTTGAAAATAATAAATTTTTCCTATATTAGTATACTAGTTTATGGAGCTCTGAAAATTCACTGCTCTCAGTTGGCCATCTAGACACTGCCCCCCCATCAGCAAAGTTTGAATAAACCAAAGCTTCACATTACAACATTTTTTACCGGAATGGAGGCACTTAGCCAACATTCAATGTAAAAACACACCGCTGTATGTCAAACCCACTCAGGTGGGGAGCTGCACCCCTCACACCCCCAACTAAATATACCAACTCTGGGATCACACTACAGTGGGGAAAAGGGCAGATTTCCCCATGTTGGCTAAGTGCCTCCATTTCCAGTAAAAAAAATTGTTAATGTGAAGCTTCGGTTTATTGAAACTTTGGTGATGTTGTCTGGGTAAAGTAAGTTTCGGTGTAATTTCAGTCTACTGAAGTAGACCACTCTTTAACTGGTATAGTACAAGGTGCAAAATCTTTGTACCTTTATGGCTTTCTTAGAATATACATTTGTCTTTGCTGGACTCATACACTCTTACAAATGTGTCTGGCAGTTGTCCACATCATTTTACTAAGTTAGGCAGAGACACATCTGTATCCTTATTTACCTGCTGGTTCCCCTCCCAGTATTGATCAAATTGCTTGTTAAAAACATTTTGTCCCAAGTGCCTCCATAACTCTTTTAAGGTGGGGAGATCTTTCCCTATTATCAGGTTATGTTTTAAACTGGACATGGTGGCAGTGAGATGTACTACCATATCAAACCCAGTTTACATTTCTGTCTGAGTAGGATACCATTTCTTATCACCATGAATGTGTACTAGTTCTACTATATTGTTAGTTTTCTTTTTACATGTATAAGTGTCACCATACTGCCTGGGCCTAACAGTCCTTTCAGTTCTCTGTCATCAATTAACACATTACACTTTATTATCCTGGCAACAGCACATTAATCAAATGCAGTCTCAACCTTTCTAGAAGATAATTTACCACATTATAGAGGCATAACAACAGCTGCATGCTTTTCAGATGTTATATTTTCCACAGGTTTAAGTGTTACTATGACTAGTACAAAATCAAGTTATGTTACAAGTTCTTTCAATATTTAAAACAGGCTTTGTGTACCACAGTTGCTTCTTTGTTAACAAAATTGACATAGGTTTTACTGCAAGTCTAAACAGCTCATATTTATACATGATTTCATGGCATGACAGTCTTTATGCCAGAGTCTTAAGGGTCACTTTAACATACTTAGCTTAGTATATGGATTCACACACAGGTGCACTCAAAAAGAAAAAAAATTCCCAGTTCCTAGAGCACAACAAATTGGTCCATCTATGTCTCCTTTTTTTTGGGGGGGGGACTGCACTCTTGTTGGCAGTAGTAGGTCTCAGCTCATTTGTATTAATAACTGGTGCCAAAATGCTTACTGTAACCTACCAATATGGAAAATTAAAACTGCTGAGATGACTAGTCTTTATAAAAAATAGTACAGATTATTATATACAGGTTCAAATAAGGCAGAATTTTTCAAACAAAATAAAAGCCATGTGATTAAATTAAAAAGTATAGCCAGCATACTTTTCAACTGTACCTCAGTATGAGGAAAGTTTCTCATTTTGAGTCTTAAGAATACCATACAGTACACTTTCCATACTGAATGGGGCATGGCATACATTCATTGTTGGCAATGCCTTTATTAATTAATTCAGTTTATTTATTTAAGTCTTTTAATGTAAAGAGTGGACAGGTCTATAAATCCTTTTCAACTACATCCTGGACCAAGGCAGAAGCTATACATACATATATTTTATATATATATATATATATATATATATATATATATATATATATATATACATACATACATATATATATATATATATAGAGAGAGAGAGAGATGCACACACACATATGCAATATAAAGATGAGACAATTATATAATATGATAAGAACAAGAAGTAGATAGATATTGCATATTACAAAACAAATAATACAAAACAATTAAAAAACAAACAAGTAAGGCAATGGAGTAATCATAGCAATAAAACTGACTCCCATAGTAAACATACATATTATATTGATATTATCATACAGAAGGATAAGAATGACCCTTGTTGTGAACAAAAGCCACAAAAGCACCAAAGAGGTTGGTAATTCAAAAAATATACCAATAGGTGGCGGCTCATTACGCTTAACAGTTTCATTGCGTTTTCGTCCAAGAAAACAGGACTTCATCAGATAACAAGTCACCCCTAAGTGCCTTCCTTTTTATATCCTTCCACTATCATTAAAAACATCTTTATTAATTAATAAGCTTCAGTTTTTCAATTTGCTACAAAATTGAAAATAAATATAAAAAATACACATTTCCTTAAAAGCATGACAATCTAATACCTACTAATAACTTTTAAAAAAAATCTTAGATTAAATGCTCAAATACTCTTAAGATCAACAGTTCCTTAAAATGAAAAATCTTTCACATACAATAATAAAATTATGGACTAGTAGAGTACTGAATATATAGCCGCGGTGGTGCAGCGGTTAGCGTTGTCGCCTCACAGCAAGAGGTTCTCTTGTTTGATTCTCTGCTGGAGCACCTTCTGTGTGGAGTCTACATGTCCTCCCCACGGTCGCGTGACGCCTAAAGACATGCAGGTAGGTGCGTGCGTGAATGGGTGTGCCTTCTTTGAAGGTTGGGTGTCGGACTGGCAACTCGGCTCAGTAAAAATCCACTGCGAATCATCAGTGGACCGGAGTTCTGTTCTGCTGCGGCGACCCCTAACCGGGAAAAGCTGAAAGACTATTTTATATATATATATATATATATATATATATATATATATATATATATATATATATATATAAACATTACTGCCATCTAGTGGCTAAACATTTGCTTAAACATAAATCCTTTACACAGAAATGTATACCTCACTTAAACTATTTAAAACCCTATATCTAAAATATAATATCAAAATGTTAAAATGTTAAAATAAAAATGGGGATTAAAGCTTGGCTGCCCTTAAGTTCAACACTGGGGCTAAAGAAATATTTTCATTTAACCCTGGGAATTTATTTGCCTCTCAAACCAATTGCCAAAAAAGCTCTCTATATTCTATTTTGGTTTTCCAAGGTCACCCCCTAGGGTCTTGTCCCACCTCTTCCAATACAAAAAAAAAAATACTTTGCTGAAGAACAGGTTAAACTCTGTTTGTATAAAGCATTTTAAAGTCTTTATTTTTAATTTCATTCAAATGTTCGTAAACCCTTCTCTTCAGCTTTCTTATTGTTTTCCCTATATAAAATGCCCCATATTCCTTACCTGTAGCAATATATCTCACCCCTACACTATTGCAGTTAGAATAAGCACTACCCTCAATTGTCCTGTCCCTACCTGTAATAAATATTGATTCACTATTTACCATATAGGGGCATTGGGAATGGGCCCCACACTTAAAGGTACCATTTCTCCTTTTCCCTTTTTGTCCAAGTCTATTTTCCAATGAATCCTTAAGGTTTCTCCCTTTTCTGTATGTAAACCTCAAAGGTTCCGTAAAAAGAACCTCTAAATCTGAATACAGAGCAAATCTATCCCAGTTTTTATTCACAATATCTGTAATAATATATGTGTCACTACAAAAATTTATAACATAGGTGCCTCTCCCATTTTCTTCACTCAGTCCCACCTGTTGATCCTGCAGAATTTCTTTTGACTCACATTCTATACCCAAAATTGGACCAAATTTTCCATCCCTCCCATTGTTCACTTCAGCCATAACCTCCTCTATCAATTCCAAAGGGTATTTCCTTTCGTGAAACATCTCCTTCAGTTTCTAACTTTCTACAAAAAATCTTGTTCTGTGGAGATCATTCTGGACCCTTGAATAAATTGCCCTTTTAAGATATTTCTTTTCTGCCTAAAGGGGTATGAACTTGTAAAATATAAATAAAAATTGGAAAATGTTTCCTTCCTATATATAGTAGACCTAAATTTCTTCTCCTCATTCACTTTGTGAATAGTAGCGTCCAAGTAGTTAATTTTGTCCTTGGTGATACAATACGTAAACTTAAGGAATTCTGTGGTGTTATTAATATATTCTAAAAACTCCATAAATTCTGCCTCTGACCCTGTCCAGAAGCTACAAATATCATCCTGGTAATGCCTATAATAATTCCAAAATGTGGCATAAATGGAATGAAACAAGTAATTTTCTTCCCATACAGACAAGACAATGTTTGCCTATGTAGGGGCACAGCATTGCTACTCCTCGTGTCTGTTTAAAGAATTCCCCCTCAGAATATAAGAAATTATTAGCCAATACCATATCCATCAAATTGATATATGCTTGTAACTCCTCATTGTCAAGCTGCCCCCTTGATGCTAATGCTTCCGCTATCCATTCAAGTCCAATTTTGTGGGGTATTACCGTGAATAAATCTTGTATATCCACAGTCACAAAAATCAGATCTTCCTTGTATAATTCATCCTTAACACTATGTAAAAAATCCCATGAGTCTTTCAAGATTCCTTTTTGATTTACCCATACTTTTTTAAATTTTAAATCTAAGA
The DNA here is from genome assembly GCF_019279795.1 of Protopterus annectens. NCBI lineage: Eukaryota > Metazoa > Chordata > Ceratodontiformes > Protopteridae > Protopterus > Protopterus annectens. Next base: position 327,350,987 of record NC_056734.1, on the reverse strand, counting down.
ACTTTGCCAAGGGATAAATTTTAGAACCATTAGCGGCCGCAATCGGTCACAAATGGGCCAAGTGACCCTTGTTATGAAGTTACAACAAAAGGTATTATTTTGTTGTAGTGAGTTTAAGAAACGTTAACCACTGTCATTGGAACATTTTCATTATGCTTTTTGGAGAACATCAAAATTTAATAGTTTTCAGAACTGAGACAGAGTTTCAGCCTGTATATTCTCAGGTATTTACCATGAAGTACAGATAATAAATAATACAGAATAGTACTAAACATTTAATAACCAAAAAGCCTCCTAGTAAAAGTAATTAAAAAGTGTTTTGCATTTTGCTCATTTGTTCCACGTGAGAGGTAGTGTTCCACATTTTCATTTATTTATTTATTTATTTATTATTTTATAACTAGGTTAGACCCACTAGGCTAGTAGCTTCTTGTGTGGTATTTATACTATTAGAGGAAATTTTCCCAGGATATCAGGAAATGTCCCCTACTTTTTTCGATAGGTACAGTGGGATCTTTTAACTCCATCTAAGCTACCACTAACTCAGGCAGATGGGTTCTTGGTTAATCATTCATCTAAAGAAGATGTCGGAAATAAAAAGTTAAGAGTTAAGACAGCCATTACCTTTATATCTTCTCTCTAGTTTCTTTGTTTCCACTTCAGTTGTTTTTTTTTTGTTTTTTTTTCTCTCTCTCATACCCACCTGCTGTGGACATCCAATCCCTTTCACAAAGGGCAAGTATTCTCTGACTAGTCTTGTTTCAGTCCTCTTGTATATTATGCCCAACAACCTAATCAAAATACCTGTTATTGCTAAATTAGGCAGTATGCATAATCTTTACTACATTTAAAGAACATACATTTGTGGGTCACAGGCATTTTTTCATACCACTATTTATATAACTTTCTGGTCACCTGTATGCTTCTACCACAGTCAGTAAATCCTTCTCTCTGGACCTGTTAATTGTCAAGAGAATATATTCATGAACCAGGTAATTTATCCAAGGCCTGCAGTCTTCAGTTACAATACCCCCTTTTGTATATATGAATCCAAGCAGAAAACTCATCTGAAAAGGCCTCAGAGATTTCTAACCAAGAAAATTAAAGGTCTCAGATCCTTTAATTGTCTCAAAAGATTAGCATAACTTTCCTTTTACTCATGAGACTATTGTCTGCCCCAAGGTGGCCTGTGTGAAGCTTTTTAAGCAGTGAAAGTCCCAATCCTATTTGACCTCTTATTTCTTTGCAAAGCCAGTGCCTCTACCAACACCCACACTAAAGACCTAAATGGACACCAAAACAAGAATAATGGGGTGATAGGTTCCTAACACAGCATATTTCCAGCCTATAGAATAAGCTGCCTCAAACAAGGGTCTGGTGTGACTAACTTTAAGGCTACTCTGGATGAATGAGTGAGACACCACTTTACACTGATCTATTCATGTGAGGATCTACTTAGCTTGGGAGGTAAACAGTATTAAGTGAGTGACAAGAATTTCTAAGTTTGTTTATTTAAAGGTGTATATGGCCAAGTATCTTACTGTCCCTGTAATTTTTTCCTTAGTATTAATTCTGTATTTGTTTGTTCTAACTGGTGAAAACCAACATGCTATGCTATAGGTTTATATTAAGCTAACTACCCTTGCGAGCCTTTTTAAGCCTAGCCAATTATCCCTTGTGAGACTCAAACCTTGCACCTTGTGTTTGTAAGGCAAACACCTTAACCATTAGGCCACCCTCCCCTTTCTTAGACTTTGAAAGCTCTGTTGATTTCTTATGTAGATTTTAGTGTTTTCCAGTCATGGCATGCTTCAAGCAGACTAGCCCTTCCACATTCTACGTTTATATGGAAAGGATGCAGCTTGAACAGTACAGGGAAATTTTATGGCTGCAGAGAGTTTCTTATTGATTACATTTCAAGTAAAAATTACGATTTATTTTTAGGAAGTAAATTCAGATGGTTTCGATCCATTGTAACTTTTCTTTCACAAAGGTGAGTTAATCCTTGATGGTGGCCTTGTACATGTGCTGTGATACTGTCAGATACACTACATGGATTACATATATCTCCATATTTGGACTTTACCTCTCTACCTCCTTCCTTCTGATTTTCTATGGTAAATAAAGCCCACCTCTACAGAAAACTCTAACTGGAAATTAAGACACGGATAGATCTAAGAGGTTATTATTGTGTGAGACTCCTACAAACAAGGTTTTCTTATTCAGAGTTCTTCTTTTTCATGGCAGAGTCTTGTCTTGGCAGTTCAACTTGCTGACGGTAGCATGCCTATGATTTTAAAGGTGCCATAATGCATAACATGTTTCAGAGATGACTATTCTCAAGAATAGTTATCTGAAGATGAAATGATTTTAAAACTGCCTTGTATCAGTAGTTGCTAGCAAAGAATACGAATAATCATATTTCTTTGTCCTGATTTTTTCAGTCTTTTATTAACTATCGATTGTTACAAGCTGAGTACAACTGCACAGCATTATGGCAGGCATGGGGTTCAGGTACTCATTCTGTTTTGGAAGTTTAAGTCAGAATACATTTCTAAGTTTCTGTTTAAGATAAAGACATGTAATAGATGATTTATCATTCTGAAAATTGTGTGTGTGTGTGTGTTATCATTCTGAAAATTGTGTGTGTGTGTGTGTGTGTGTGTGTGTGTGTGTGTGTGTGTGTGTGTGTGTGTGTGTGTGTGTGAGACAGAGAGAGAGAGAGACAGGGCATGCTGTGATAGATTAGATTCCTGTCCAGAATGAGTGTCAATGTTCTGTTTCCATTGGCTGCTAGGATAGGCTCCATCATTTTCTGATGCTTTAAAGGATGTAACTGCATATCAGAAAATGAATGGATGGATGGAAGGATATAATACTAATGTCACAGTAATTAAACATTTTATTCTGTAAACATACTGAGAGGCCTTTCATCTCATTTAATTTAATGTAGGGCAGCTTATCACAGACTTGTTATTAGTATCTTCCATAGCATTTCTCATTAAAGGGACTATTCTATGATTCATAGAGCTTTCAAGCTTCTGAAAGGAATGCCATTTTTTTTAGTTTTAGATTTGCCAACTATGTAGAATTTCCCCAGTTAATATTTTTTCAGTCGTAGCATCTAGCTAAAAGGAATGCCCTTAAGTCAGATGCATACTATTAGTATCCTCGTTTCATGGTGTTTTACACTGACAGCTTTTGCATTTTATCAGCTGGTCCTGTCAGAGCAACCAGTTGACAACATTAGTAATTGCATCTGTTTTTTCATGCTGATGACAAGGAAGGGAGGATACACTTGTCATTATGATTTGTTTTTTTAGCTTGTTGCTGCAAACATAAAGTTCCAGTTCACATACTGTCAGCAGATTTACATCCTCAGGTATCCTTTATGCAACATCATGCAGATGTTGTGTACTTTTAGCCAAAGAACAGTGAGATAGTAGGTATAACTTGCATTCTTATGTATTTCCTACCGTAATATTTGCATGGGGATAAGGAAACTATGCTTTATGTACATGTTCAATTGCTAACAATAAAACAGTAACATGGCCTGGATAAACCAAACACAAAAATGCCTAATATGTCCTTGGCTAATTCAGATAAAAAATAATAAAGGACTGACAGGATGATAGTTTACTTCAACACTGCAACAACTCCTGCTAACTCAGCTGGCAATGTTTTATTTTGTCACTTCTTATATTTCATAGAAAGTCTAATAAAGATACAGCCTATCCACACATTTAAAAAAAATCTGCAGAACCAATGTAGTTGCTAACACTGCCATCTTCTGGGAAAAAACATGTTCTTTTAGAATGCTTTCACCTGTTTTTCCTTGCAGACTCTTTTCCCTAGGGCAGCCTTGTAGACTCCTGCTAAAAAACTTTGAAAGCACATTTATATAACAATGTCAAGCTCACTGTGTTCACATTTGAAGTTTCATTTAAAGGAGTCAGTGCAAAAATTAATTTATCTTAGCCATTTTTCCATTAAGGATAGTTAATATTCCTGCAGGAATGCGTTTAGCTATGGGGCCCAACAGCTGATACAGAAAATTGTTAATTAAAAATGTGCTTTGCTAACAAAAGCAGTTGTTCATTCCTTGTTCATCCCTAATAGTGGTTACCAGCCATTGCAGACATCCTAGACATCATAACAGCCTTCTTAGCCGTTCACTAATTTTACGGAGATCATTATCACATTTTTACAAGGATTTACCCCTCCACGCTCCTCTCTTCACTTTGCTTTTCAAAAGTATATATCTTAAAGTCCCATCTCTGGGGAATTTTGCATACAGATTGCAATAATGGCAGTGCTTTATTCCCAAGCTGAATAAATTAGACTGCCCAGATGACGGCAAATCAGTGAATACATGGAAGGAATGTCTGACTATAAGAGGAGAAAGGAATGTAGTGTAAAAAATGTTTTAAAAATGAATAGGGCCTTGCTTTTTGGATATGCTCTATTAAATGTGTCGAAGTTCCTTTTACTAAGAAAACCTCTAATGCTCACATTATGGACATTGCAGCCACCTGCTGACAATTGTAAATCTAGTGCTGCCTATCTACTACTAAGTACTACTAGACTATGCTGAGAAGTGAGTAAAGTGAGCAATTCATGTCGCTGTTGCTTGCTAAGGCTACGCGTGACTTTACCTACACCTGAAACCACTGCTTACATCATTCTATGCTCAAGCCCAGTTAGCACTGGCTGTGATTTGACTGGACAGCCAGCTCCCAGACCTTTGTGATACTTAATCATTTTACCTCTGTCTGGCTTCAGATTCTGCAACTGTTAATCTGTGTGTGTAGCAAACAGTGTACAAAATTATTGTTGTAAACAATTGTCAATTTACTGCTTCACAAATTAGCTTCAGTACAGTTGGTGAAATGCATCTTGTACAGCAACTGTACATTTCTTTATCCAAATATTTTGGCATAAAATATATAACATTTGCATTATAATACTGAAATCAGCTAATATAAAAAGCTTTTCCAGGTAAAGGAGAAATAAGGAATAGCAATCAGCTCTTGCTGTGTCAAGGTTTGCTCATAAATGAATAAATGTGGGAGTTGATTACTACTATATTTAGCCATGCATTGTTCCATCAAGCAAGGTATCTAAATATCTCGATCCCAAGAACTGAAGATATATAAAGTATAAAAGGAGGTAAGTCTACTTGTTAAATATTTCAGTAGAGCCCAATGGAACATTTGATTTAGTAATGGAGAGACATCAAACCATGGAATCACAAGGGGGTCTCTGATATGACCATTTATTGGGAGACTTAATTAACAGCAGTACTGCAAAGGCAGCGGTGGTGCAGCAGTAGCGTTGTCGCCTCACAGCAAGAGGTTCTCCCGTTCAATTCTCAGCTGAAACGCCTTCTGTGTGGAGTCTGCATGTCCTCCCCACGGTCGAGTGGCGTTCGAAAGACATGCATGAATGGGCGTGCCTTCGTTGAAGGTTGGGCATTGGGCTGGCAACTCGGCACCGTAAAAATCTACTGCCAATCATTAGCGGACCGGAGTTCCGCTGTGGCAACCCCTAACCAGGAAAAAGCCGGAAGAAGAAGACTGCAAAGCTTTGACCCTGTAGATTTATTAAGATTATTTGCAACTATTATGCCAGGCCAACAAAATCTGATAAGTCAAACATCTGCAATAGCAAAGTGCTGTACACCTTTCTACACTTATCCAACTTTCCCAAATTATCTATCTACTAAAAGGCCAGTATCCAATGAGATGCTACCAATACTGAGGCCAGTATCCAATGAGATGCTACCAATATTGATGTTCCATTCATGTTAAAGAGCTCATTAAAATGCTGGCTGATTCACAAACTCTTTAATTTTACTGATGATGACTAAGGTCTACTATCCTGAAAAAATGCTATAGCAATGTTTTAGACAGTATTTACACAGTTAAAGCATCATTTTGCTGGTCTAAATCCAGCAAATGTTTTTTTTTTCTTTGAAATACCATATTGACATAAGATTGCTTGTCATTTACTTTTTAAAACACTTGTGTGAGCTAAGAGATTTTTTATTTTATTCTTATTTTTCTGTTTTGTTTACCAGGTATGTCTAGCTGGGATTAATCAAAACAACCCTTTTCAGCGGATGTCCAGGGAGTAAAGCTCCAACATATTACAAACACTTTAAGCAGACAGTGATATAAGTGAACAGACATTAAGCAATATAAATTAACAATTATGCATATTTTTGATAATTACATTGCATTCATATGAAATAAATGTAACTATTACAGTATAAAAGACACTTACTCATTTGGTAGATAATGAACACTGAGTATTTGAAGAGGTATACTTGTGAATTTGTCAATTAGGTAATAGATGTTCCTGCTCACCTGGCTTGCTTTACTCAGATTACATTTCTTCAACTCTTTGCCACTTTGCTTTTCACCCTTTTGTACCTTATTGTTCCTCCTCACACTGTATATACTTCCTAAACTCTTGCCCTTCCACTTTTTCTCACACCTCACCACTAACTACATTTCCTGCTCTGTCCATTTATCCTACTGCTTATTCCCATAATTTCTCCTTTCATGTATCTGTTATCATCAATTTTTAAGCTTCATTACTACTTGTCTATCTGTAAATTGTTACTAACCTCAAAAATACTCAGTTTGATTTTTTTTCCTGCAGCCATCATGCTATAAATGTATTAACTAATATTGTATTTTATTTTTCTATTCAGTCATTAGCCAATTTATGTTAAATGTACTCATTTTTTTCTGTTAAAATGCTATGTTCATGTAAGAAATATATTTTAAAATCATGTAATTAAGCTCAAGTACAGATGTTTTACCCTGCAATTATAAATGTACATCATGAGTAACTTAAATCTGGAGCTTTTCTTCCCAGGCCTCCACTGAAAATGGGTTTTATCCAGTCAGAATTTTCCCAGTCAACAAAGACAAATAAATAACTAAATAATTGTGATTAGTGATTAAAATTCAAAAGAATGGAAGTGAGAGAAGAAACTGGTAAGCCAGAAAATGTCAGAATATTGCAGACAGGGGGGGGGGGGTATTAAGCAGGTTCACAGCCAATTATACATGGCTGTCAAGGTTTATATTAAAAGTATAGGGGTGGGGTGGTGAGCAGTGTCACAAAACTATGTATCTGGCTGGGATATGATGAAGACTCTGGGCCATAGCATTCTAACTAAAGAGAATGATTTGACGGTAACGCAAACTGAAAATAATTCAGTTAGGCTTTAACTGATTTTACATTCTGAATGGCTTTCAGTGGTAGTGAGATGTGGTTCCATACATTAGTTACATTATCTGAATATATAGAGAGTCATCTGCAGTATTAGATGAATTTATGACGACTTAATTGAATTATCTGGAATTTGAAAAGACACAACATAGATGAGCCAAGTAATTCTAACTGTTATTAGTAAAGCTTTTAACAGTGAGATGACCAGTATCATTAAGTGATGAATATTGTTCAGAGAAGTAGCGCATTTAGTTTGAAGAGGGTTGCTCTGCAAGGTTCTGCACCTCCTGTCTGCAATATGTATGTCAACAGGGCATTTTGGATGAGTATCACTACTTAAGTATTTGATCAGTTAAAGTAAACACATGTATCTGTTACTACGGTATCCTTTTGTTCACAGATTTATACAATAATTAAAGATTTTTCTAGGGAATATAGTTTTTAATTATAAATACCCAAGAATGCAGTACAAAGTTACAAAAGAAAAATCAACAATGTGTTGCTGAATAAATACTACAAAGTAGCATTTAAATTATTTGTTTAATAATAAAACTGCTGAATAAATACAAAAAAGCAGCATTTAAATTATTTGTTAATTATAAAATCAAGGTCAAGTGCTTTGTCCACTAACATCACTATTGTACTTTATCGGAACCTAAATAAGGAAACACGATGAAACCTTTTAAATACATGATCATGCAACTGTGTACACCAATTTATCATCATCATCATCATCAGCCTCCTTTTTGCTGGACATCCTTGCTTACTCTTACTTTCTTCATGTCTGTCCCAAATCTTCCTCACCACATTGTCTTCTGCTTTTCTGCACGTGTCCAAACCACTGCAATCTGTTCTTTTTGATCATTTATGCACTTAGAGCTACTTTGGCTTCTTCTCTTTTGTCCTCATTTCTTCGTCTGTCCCACAGTGTGCATCCTACCACCCTTCTCAGGCACTTCATTTCCATCACCTCTAGCTTCTTCAACTATTCTGCCTTTACTGCCCAGGTTTCTGTACCATACAGTAGTACTAGTCACACCACTATCTTGTACACCATAGTTTTCAGCTTCTTTGGCATTCTTCTGCAGCCCCTCTGATTCTATCTTTCACCTCTTCATTCAGACTTCCCTTCTCCTTAACCACCTCTCCCAGATGTTTGAATCTGTTTACCTCTTCCACTATCTTCCCTTCTATCTCTATTTTCAGCTTCTACTGATTTCCCCAATTTGTTGCCATTACCACTGTCTTATCTGTGCTTAGTATCCCATGTGCCTTCAGTTTTTCATTCCATTCTCCTATCCTTTGCTGATGTTCTAGCTCAGAGTCTGCCTGTAATGCCACATCATCTGAATACAGCAACTTTTGTTGATATGTTCCCACCGACCTGTTTGCTAACGTAGTCCATCTCCAGTATGAACAGCAGTGGACTCAGAACTGAACCCTGGTGTACACCAACTCCCACTGGGAACCCTTCTATGAGACTGAACACTGTTCGTACTTGAGTCATTGGGTCCTTGTACATAGCCTGCACTAACTCTACCAATGTTTCTGGGACTTCAAACCACCACAGTACTGCCCAGATCAGTTTCTTGGGATTTTGTCATATACTTTTTCCAAGTCTAGGAATGCACATTTGGACTCTCTACTCATCTCTAGCTTCTTCTCAAGTATCTGTCTCACTGCAAACATTGGGTCAATTGTGCTGCATCCTGATCTGAATCCAAACTGCTCATCTCCCATCTTACATTCTACTACTCTGCATATCTGTTTATCAATCACCCTCTCCAGAACTTTCATGCAATGTGACAGCAGTTTGATGCCTCTGTACTGCCTACAGTTGTGGATGTCCCCTTTGTTTTTGTACACTGGCATTAGTATGCTTATTCTCCAGTCATCTGAGTCATGCCTTTCTCTCCATGCTGCTATTAATACCCTCAGGAGCCATTTCTCCCCTATCTCACCCAACATCTTTATCATATCCGCTGTAACCTCATCTCAGCCTGCTGCTTTACCTGACTTCATTTTCCTTAGTGCTGTTTTTACTTTTTCTAGGGCTCCTCTACTTCCCTCATTGTAGGCTGCTTCTGGGGCAGAACAGCTTCTGTGGGGTTTTCTTCATTCAGACGTTGCTGGAAATACTCCTTCCATCTACCTTTGATGTCCTGTGGATTGTTAAGCAGGTCATTGCTGGAATCCCTTATGAAGGGTGTCTGACTATCTTCTTTATCTTTCTGTCTTTGCCTTGCAACCTGATATAGTTTCTTTGTGCCGCTTACCGAGTCACTTTCCAGAAGTTGGTAGAGTTCCTCTGATGCCCTATTCTTTGCTATTGCAACTTCTTTCTTAGCTTCTTTTTAGCCAGCCAGTAGGCCTTCCTAGCCTGGTCAGTCTTTTCTATATTCCACTCCCTGCACTTCTTTCTTTTGATGACTTCCTGGACTTCTGCATTCCACAACCAGCTTTCCTTATGTACCTTATTTCCATACCTGGCTTGGCCACATATCTTTTCTGTAGTCCTAGCACATGCTGTTTTTAGGCACTGCCATTTTTGTTCAGCTCCACCTATTTCCTCCTCTTCTTGGGGTGCTAGAGCCCTGAATAATTCCTTGAACTGTTGTACTTTCTCTCCAGTCAACTTCCAGGTCTTCAGTCTGGTCTCTGTTGACCTTAGAGTCTTCTCTGACCACTGCTTGCAGCTGATTGTGGCAACTAGTAGTTTATGCTGTGGACCGACTGTTTCACTGGGGCTGACTTTGTAATCCTGGATTCTACCCCAGTGTTTTTTCCTAACTAGGAGGAAGTCTACCTGAGTTGCATGTTGGCTACTGTTATATGTGATCTTCTGACTGTCTCTCTTTCTGAACCATGTATTAGTTAATATCAAGCCATTCGCCAGACAGAAGTCTATAATGGTGTCTCCTTCTTTATTCCTGTTGCCCCACCAATGTGGACCCAGGCAGTCCTCATATCCTGTTCTGTATGTCCCAATACATGTATTCAAGTCACCTATTATCAACACAAATTCATGTTGTCCTGCTTTAGCTAGTAGGTCCTGCAACGTCAGTCTGAATGCACTCTTTTCCTCAGTATCACAGCCCTGCTGAGAGGCATATGCTGAGATTATGAATACTACCCTATCATTACACTGGAGTTGGGTTGTCATGAGTCTGTCATTAATTCAGATGATATCCCCTCACTGCCTTCTGAAGCCTCTCTCTCACCACAATTCCTACACCATTGCTAGCATGTCCCCCTCCTGAGTAGTAGACTCTGGATCCCAAGCCAAGTGACTTTGCTGCACTGCCCTTACATCTTGTCTCTTGGATACATAGGATACCCAGCCTCCTCCATATCATCATGTCATCCACTTTTAAGCTGCATCCTGTCAGTGAACCTACATTAAGTGTAGCAAATCTTAGTTCACGTTTGGCAGGTTGGTTGGTTTTATGTTCAGTTTTCGCTCAACAAATCTATCTCCAGGTTGGGCAACTAGACACCGGCTGGCCAGGATCTTATTGACCCAGGGCTGCTGGGCTTTATAGTGGGTGACGCTGGCCAATAGGGGCACATAAACCCCTCCCACCATTAGCAAAGGTCCCTGGCATATGTCAGAGTAGGCTGGGTCCTCAACCTCAATAACTACCCATGCCCTTTTTGGGGACATTAGTCAACATGACCAAATCACCTAGAGCCATATTTTACACCATCAAGTGGCTAGCCCGGCCACAGTGCACAGTCTGTGATACATGTTCTCCTATCTTGAGGATACTGCACACCAGGTTGAAAACGAACAAAAACACCAAAGCAATACTGTAAGCACTGTCCCGAAGACAAAATGTCTCAGTAATGTAAAGAGCAACACAGGTACAACTCGACTCGAACAGGCAGTAAATCACTGTTTTATTATTTATAAACTACTCAATAGTAGTACATAAAATCAAGGTTAAGGGCTTTCATCTGACAGAGCAGACTTCATCAGAACAATAAAACACAAGTTTAAAACTCCATAATATAAACTTTTTGGCACCAAAAAATACAAACCAATGCCATTTGAAATTTAAAAAGACAGTGCTTAACTTGATGCTTTGCACTTCCCATACAACAACAACATTTCTCTGCGTAAATAAAACCAACACAGTCTGCATGTAAAAAAACATGCGGAATATCTTGAAACAACGCAATAGTTAAAGTGCGATAAATTCTGAATATAAATAACGCATAAAAAGACTACAATCTCTGATACTACAGTGATGAAATAAAACATCTAGTAGATAAATTCCTTAAAACCATGTAAAATCCTAAACCTGCATACCAAAGAAATCATGTATTTAATACATATAATCTATATAATTAATATAATTGATATGCAGAATGATATACAAAAAAATATACAGAAAAACTACTAATGAGGTAAAACCATCATAGCAATAAAATGTAGCAAAAAATCTAGCATAAAATGTAAATATCTAGATGTTGCAAGAATACATAATACATGATAAATGATATATTGAAACATTTTATACTAATGCCATTAAGCTAATGTCAAAAATGGCTTGATAGTGATGTCGTCATTAATACCGGGTTTTCTAGTGGCGTCAGTCAACATCTGCCATTTACTTTCTTTCATCCCTAATAGAGCTTTCCAATTACCCTCACAAGGAGAAATATCCACTTGATCAATAATAGCAAACTTGAACTGATGTGTATCACCACTTTCTTTAATATGCCAATATAAAGCGTTGTTATTATCTTTGACCTTGATACAATAAAAATGATCATATATGCGTCGCTTAAACTGTCTCTCGGTTTTTCCTATATAAAAAGCAGCGCAAGCCGTACATTTAGCCAAATAGACAATGTTCTTACTATTGCAATTCCCAGCTCTAAATCTAATCTAAGTCCTATTCACATCATCTAGCTTACATCCTTCTACTTCACTAATAGCATGACATTGTTTGCATGATCCACACTTTCTAGTAAAGTTTGATTTTTTTTTTTGTCCTTATATTGGTCTTGGTCATAACCTCCAACTGTCTCTTAATGTTCATGCCTGTTTTATTTACAAAACTAGAATGGTTTTCACCTCCTCATCCACCATTAACAAATTCCAGTGACCTCTAATGATGTTTTTAATATAATGTGTATGAGGTGAATATACCAAAACACATAGCCTGTTGTTTCTTGTCCCATCAAGCCCCGATGAACTATTATTCACTTGAGTAAATTCTCTTCCCAATAATGGGGGATATTTCTTGCCCCATTCTCTACTAACATAGTCTATCACATCTGTCAGTAATGTATTGGGATATCCTCTGCTAAGAAACATGGACTTAATATATTCAAGTTCTTTCTTCGTAATGTCTGTCGTAGAGGACATACGGGCTGCCCTTATACATTGCCCTTTAAATACATTTTTTAAAACATGTCTAGGGTGGTCACTGGTAAATTCCAAATAATCATTGGAAAAGGTGTCCTTCCTATAAATTTGTGATACAAATCCAAGTTCCGAGTGACTAATGTAGGTGTCCAAGTAAGCTATACCATACTCATTGACCTTGTGTGTAAATCTCAAAAAAGCACTGGAATTGTTGATATAATAAATGAATTGATCAATCATGTCAATGGGTCCGTTCCATAACAAAAACATATCATCCAAATATCTTGTATAATATGAGACATATTGGAAATATTGACAACCAAATAAGTGTTCGTTCTCCCATTCCATTAATATTATTATTATTATTATTATTATTATTACTATTGTTGTTAAAATTTTTGGTTCATGTAACAGGCAACTGTTAACTGTGTCTCCTCCTTGAATTACAAGTCTCCCACCTGGATGGACTGAGTGATGCCACAATCTTGAGCCTGTAGCCACCTGGGTTTAGATGAAGGCGAGGAATTAACTATTCCATTTTCATTGCAAGATAATTGCACCCTTTTAGAATATCAGTCAGGCTATACACATTTTCTTTATGCAGGAACTGTGAATATTGGATAGGAATGAACCAATCCCCTGTGCCCTCATGCAAGGAGAGCTGGTATAAGATACTCAATCCCCCCACTAACTGGGTCTAGTGTTCAAACCCAGATTTCCTGATTCAGAATCAGTGCTTCATCAATCTATGTTACTAAGCTTGTCCTCATAGTATTTCTACTTCCCTACTATCACAAAGTAGAGAGGTGTTATCATAAACCATAACTAACTGCTAGTTAACAGCCAAGGGTAATTTATTTAATAAGATCTGTGTTCTGCATGGAATGCCTTGGTAAGGAAACAGTGACAAGAGAGAGAGAGAGAATGAGGTCATAGCTAGTTAAGAAATCTGATTAGCATACTCTTGAGGTTTGCAGCTACAAAGAAAAATAAAAAGGGTCTATAATAAATCACTGATGTTATGTTAAATTGAGATTCGATACATCAGACACAAGCCACTGAATATTTGGTTCCCTATTAGTTGAGTGAATGTCCGAAATGTTGAAAGCCGCTTTATCGACAGCTGATTGTCGAAAAGGCCAAATCCGGAAGACACGGAACAGCGATTTTTTTTCTAGGGAAAAAAAATCACTTGGCCATTTTCGAGACATTGCTGTTTCCTCCACTGTGGTGCAATCTCAGAGTTGGTATATTTAAGTAGGGGGGGTGTGGGGGGCACAACCCACTCCCCCCACTTTCTTTTGTGTTTTTTGTTTTGTTTTTCTTTTGTGGACCAGCGATTTTTTTTCCCTAGGGAAAAAAATCTCTGTTCCATTTGTTCGGGATTTGGGTGTTTCGACATTTAGGTGTCGATAAAGGGGCGTTTGACATTTTGAAACTTTGTTTATTTAATAAGCAACCGAATATTTGATGATAAAAAACTAAAGGAAAACAAATATAACAAGTATTCCATTGAACATGCAATGTTGAAAAAACAAACGCACACAAATATTTTTGTACCTCTCACACTCCCACAACTATAAAAATACTATCACAACAGTGGTGAAAAAGGACAAATTCCTGTACCTCACTGTGACCCCAATCTCAGCAAATCCATCTTCATTGACATTCACTGTCAGTGTAAGGGGAGTGGTATAAACACCCCATTCATGCTGACTTACTTTGCTATTTTCTCCTTTATTTATTTATTTATTTATTTATTTATTTATTTACTGGTATTTTTACTGGGACAGTCCAGCTGGGTAAGAACTACCCTTTTTCTGTGGATGTCCAGGGAAAAAAGCTCCACAAAAAGTGAACAGATTTGAAGATTTAAATATATAAATCAAATAGAGTTCATCAGTAGCAGATATTTACATTCAGTTATAGCAGTTATTTATTTTATTTTTTTTTTGCAGAAAAATGTTTGCAATTCTGTTATATTCTGTTTGTTATAGAAAAATATTCCAAGTTTGCTATAGTATATGACTAGTATGGAGACCACAAAATGTATAACATTAGATATAAAGGTAGAAAAAGAAGATGAACCTATAGACATTGTTAGAGGTATGTGTTATTGCTGAGCTAGGTAGCTACACTTACATTTTCTATATTATAATAATTTGGGAATGTGGAGAAGTGAAGGATGTCAAATTAGCCTGGCATAGAGCAAGAAGAAATCCAGGAGCTGCTTATATAATGTTTAAGTTGTAATTTAAAAGTAATTAGTTTATCTGTTTGTTTTAGTTGAAGTGGCATGGAATTCCAAAACTTGAGGCATAATTTCAGTACAGAAAATCATCTGCAAAATCATTAAATGTGATAGTAATCATAACTGATTGCATTCTAGAGTGTAGATTCCTAGTTAGTGTGTTGTACTGTAAGATTTTGTGTAAGGACAGATAGCGTTCTTGTTGGTGGATGACACTATGGGTTGTAAGGAGTTGTGTGTAGGTCAAATAGTATGATATTTTGATCCATATTATTTATTTAAGAGCTGAACTGCGGTGATGGTGCTGTGGTAGCGTTGTCGCCACACAGAAAGACGTTGTCCTGTTCGATTCTCAGCTAAAGCATCTTCTGTGTGGAGACATGCGTGGATGGGCGTACCTTCGTTGAAGGGTGTGCGTCAGAGCTGGCAACTAGGTACGTAAAAATCTACTGTCAATCATTAGCGGACCGGAGTTCCGCTGTGGCGACCCCTAACCGGGAAAAGCCAAAAGATACAACATTATTTGTTTAAGAGCTATACAGTTGTGTGTTTTATACAGAAGATTGGCAGCAAATTTGGCTATTATAGCATACATCAAGTTTCAACTTACAAATAGTTTGTAAGTGAGAACTGGAGATGCATAAAGGACTGTGGGGAAAAAGTCAGAAAAGGCAATATTTCTTCTGGTAAAATCTGTAGGATAGGGATACTCTCAGTTGAGACTACCAAGTATCTGGTAGGGTTTCTTAAAAACTTGTGTTGGTCAAATATAAGGTTCTCATCTAGGGTAACACCAAATAATTTAGTGTGTGATACTATTACAATTGTGATGATATCAGTAGAGAGATGTGAACATTTTGTTTTAGCACTAAGAGCTGTTTGAATAAGAAAAGCATTCATTTTGTTTTCTTTGAGTTTAGCAGGAAGTAAGTCTTAGGTAGCCATAATTTCAGAGAGGTAAACATACTTCACAACTTCTTAGCATAAGAAATCTGGGCAAAGCCTAAAATAATGGGAGGACAAACACCCTAAAATAGGAACAATTTTTAAATATCACTCTTTTTAACTTAAGCAGCCTTTTCATCAGCATGGACTTTCTGAAGGGTGTGAAGTCTGTATCTCAATTGTTTCTCATTATTTAGTAACTTCTATCCTCAATAATTTACCTAAAAATCATATTTTTTTGAGGAACAGACCCAAACTATGAGGCAAAAATCTGGACATGCTATGAAAATCTGGACAATTGAGAGGTATGGATGCAAAGGAGTCTTGAGTTATTTTTTATGGTGTAGACAGGGTTGAAACAGACCAAATAGTAATGGAAGCATCTGCACACTGTACTATACTTACCTGTTTGGCTGCTGTGTGGAAATCATTTATAAAAATGTTAAAAAGTATGGGGATTAATATGGGATTTTCATTAACTCTAGTTCATACTGGCAGAAAGGGAAAGAGGTCTTGTTCCTATTTAACAGTCTGTTTCTTACTGGAAATTAACTGTGAAACCAGGAAAGAGAGAAGTGTTTGATGCCAAGAAAAAAAGTTGTGATTGAAGTTTTTAATGAAAGACAACATCAAATTCTTTAGAGAGATTGAGGAAAGAGGATGACACTAGCTTGTCTGCATTTCTGTGTAAGTTGTATTGGTAAAGTTAAGGAAGTCTGTTGTTGTTGTACTGTGGTATAGGCGAAAACCATGCTGAGATTTGTAGAGGAAATTGTTATCAGTCAGATGTCTAATAAGCTGACAGTGAATGCACCTTTTGAGAATTTTAGATAGAGGGGTAGGATAGCTGTAGGCCTATAGTTACAGAAATCTTTACAGTTTCCTCCTTTGTGTAGCAGGATAATGAATGTTTTGTTTTTTTGTTTTTTTCAGAGAGGACACAATTTTCTCTGATAGAGATGTTGATCAAGATAGAAACTGGGTAAGCTAGTGTATCAACACCAAGTCAATTAAATTCATCTGGCATATTATCTTTGGCTAAAGTAGATGGTTTTAGTTTATGAAGATATTTCTTAATTATAGAGGTCTGTTATGGGTGAAAGGTGAAGTTGTTCGCATGGTATTGTGTAGTTGTAGGGATAATTAGTGGAGGTGGTGATTTGCCCTTAAGTAAGGAAAGAATTATTTATATAAAAGGGTTGCTTAGTTGTGAGGCAGTACTATTTTTAGCATTAAATTTGATAAGAGACAGTTTGGTACATTTTTTTATGAAACATATAACAGTGAAAACCACTTTAATGAAATGCAGGAGTCCCAATCACAAAGTATGTTTTATTAATTGAACATTGTGTTTTTTACATTGTTTAACTTTTAAATAGCTTTTGTCTCTCATTCAAAAGTTGTGGATATTTCTGTATCTGACATAAATGTCTGATGGAATTTAAAGTAAGATGAATACAAAAGCATAATTCCAGATAGTGACACAAATGGAATATGCTGAAGTACATTGTGTCCCACTAATCTGAAAGCTTTATGCAATGACCCAATATTTGTGCTATATCTCCACCATGTGGTAGGAATTAATATATGTCAGTATTTTCAACAATCTTTTTAAGTTCAATTTGTGTGAGGACACTGAAAATAGTTAAGCTGATTTTTTTAGTTCCTCTACCTAAGTACAGAAAGTGAAGAGAAACTTCTTTTAAACTATGAGAAGTGATTAGAAAATGTGACAGTCACACAAGTGAGCATCACATGTTTCTGGAAAACGAACACTTATCCATAGTGTCATTCCTGTGCATGGTCTGTAATACCACGGACTTTGATTGGTCTCAGATTGCACTTCCTCCATCCTTCTGTGTACTTTACACTCCTGTGAATATGCAAGTACCTGAAGTTGATCTATCCCAATACAAATCAAGACTGAAACCAGTGGAAAAAATGTAAGCATCTTTTTTCAAGCTCTACATAAGAAACAAACATCTTTACGTACAACACTGAAACTTGGTCCTAGCAGTCTATCTCAAACTCTGTAATTTTCTCAAGTAAATCTTTTCTTTCTATAGGAAATTAAAACTTATTTCAGATGTATAAAAGAATCTCTATATCTGATTTATCAACTTTCTAACTTTGCATTCAGTCCCGCCTGATTGCTCCAGACAAGAGAAATCATTTGGCCACATATGAAAAATTGCATACATATATGGTAGGAGATGACTTTTTTTGACTGCTGCCTTTGACAACAAAGTGCTTTTTTGTGTTATTTTATTGTCAGCCCTCCTTGTCGAGTGCTGAGGTGATCAAACATTTGAATGTTGAACGTTGCTTGTTAAATTAGCAGCAGTAAGGGGGGGTTGGGGAAGCATGCATGCAGATGTTTGATGGTTAAGATTTGAGTAAGGGCTAGATAAGGGAATACTTTTAGTGTTATGCACTACAGTGTCTGTGTGTGCTGTGTAGTGATAATGTTAGGGAAAGGGTTTCTTAAGGTAATATGTAGGCTTAAGTTAAGAGCAGGGTTAGAGTTAGCACACATGGGTAAGGTGATGCAGAACGGCAAAACCAATAGGCATACTTATATATGATTACCTAACAAAAAAGCAAATACTCATAAGAGTAAACAAAAAAAATTATCTTTTTAGATCAAATCACAAAAGCATAAAAGAAAGCAATATTTTAGGCAGGCATCAAGACTCCCTGCACCCTCCACATCTCCTGCTAATAATATCTACTTGCTACAAGCTTGCACAACAGCAAGGAAAGGCCAAGCTGCCGTGTTCCACTGTACGATGATCGTGCACATACAGCAGCTGTCAGCTGTCAAAACCAAGACAATAGAATGTTTGTTCTGTTAAGCATTTGATCTAATGAACTGTAACCTTATATACATGCACAATTAACTTGTAATAACATTATCTGACTTCTTTATTTTCTAAGCAAAGTTTTATTTCACTTTAAGACCTTTTTCACTTGTCATCTGAAAAGAGGATATTGTTTAGCACTGTAGATTGAAAAAACTACTAGTCTCCCTCTCTTATTGTCCAAACTTTTCTTCACATTGCCATTTGTGTCCATTATTATTCGGCTATTGATCAAAAGCAAATTGGCAGCTGGTAGGTCCCTAATCCAATCTAGGGTGGTGACAGATCCCTCTTTCTAGGACAAAGGCTATGAAGAATCAGATAGTTCTGTCAGTCATACCTAGGAATTTTGCGTGAAAGTAATTTGTTTGGAAGGTAGTTACCATGGGTAAGAGGCACTGGAGGACACTGACGTTTACAGAGACAATGGTGAAAAAGAGGCCTGGGCTAGAAATCCAAAGACTTAGCAAGTTGTAAGTGTGGAATCCTAGTTTGTGTATAGATATTGGAAACCAACACCCAGGGCAGCAGTGCATATTTCCTGTATTCTCTTGAGGCCAAGTTAGATTTGTTGAATTATTTAATCAATCAAATTTGTGTGCACATTTTCTATTTTAGTCTTTTTGGTGCCAATGACTTGACTTGAGACACAATTATTCTGGTGGCCATCAGATATGCATGTTGGAAGTGGAGTAGATACAGGGACCATAGTCCCTTTCCCCTCACATATTTAGTGTCACATTGGTTGGCAGTGATGTGATTCAAACCTCATCTATTTGACAACCAGACTCTGTAGTCATGATAGTAGCTTGAATAAAAAATATAATGTATTAACAAGTTTAATATCTGTGTTAACTCTGTGCTTCTAAATGATAATCAATAATCGCTATATAAATATAAAAAAAGAAAAAAACTACTTAGTGGAAAAAAGGTAAAGCTAAAAAGACAGAAAGCACAATAAAAAAGTTGTATACATAAAAATGATATCAGTCATGAATGTATTAGTTTTTAATAAAATGTATTCATGTAATTCTGTTCAATCTGTTGTTGTTTTTAGCCAGATATGCCTTATAACAATGGATGGATGAAACCTTACTATGTGTTTCATTAACAGAGTCATAAATTAAGACCTACGATAATATTAAAATCTTCCTCAGGATAAGACAATTGTATTTATTAATGAGTGGTCTCATTCTGGACAAATTTTCTAGTTAAATTTTTAGCTAATTTTATCATCTTTTGGTATGTATTTTTATTATGAAGATCTCTTTTTCATGAAAAACAGTAATGAGTTAAAAGAATTCTTGAAAACTGAGAGGTTCTAATTTCTTAAGATCTTTCATTATGGTTTTCCTGAATACTGTCAAAAACACCATATTAAGAGTATTTATATTTTCTCCACATACTTAACAACAGGGAAATAAACACCCACAAAATGTGATAACTTGTAATTATTAGACTCAAAGTCTCTGTAAAATTCTGAATATCTTGTCAAAATGTATGTAGACTTTTACAAAAAAATGCAAGCATGGTCTCAGTCTGATTATTTTATTCTCTCCCCACTCTCACACAGCCTCCATCTGTCTCCACAGTCATTGAACTTGACCAGCCTCCAATTCCCCCCATGTTCCTTGCTGGGTGTTCTTAGATGTGACCCTTCACAAGGTAGGCCCTCTGACTCTTCAAGAAGAGTATGCCTTGTGACGTGTGGTTAAGCCTTTTTTTTTACCTTGGAGGCAAGGGATCTCATGGGGAGTTGTAAGTGTGGGAGTGAAAGCCATCATTCTCATGACACCAGAAGTGTTAAGTAATAGTTATCTTGACAACAGTAATATGCATCCTCCCTGGCTTAAATACAACATTGTCATAAGTCAGATATTAGAATTTGTAGATTAACAGGGGTTAAGAGTGCATTTGCCAAATAAACAAGTATTCATTGCATAAAGCTTGTTGTTAAAGGACACCAGATTCGAGTGATGACAGCCCACTTATCTAAGGTCTCATATAATACTGCTACCAAATATCAGCTTTGTGAGAGAGTTGCCCCAAATAGGGAAAGAGTTCCATCTGGAGACAGAGGGTTTCCATTTACCATTGATTCTACAACTGTTAAGAATATTTTGAATAATAATTGGCATATTGTATGTAGCCAGTTTACATTGTAGCAATAACTGAGGGAAAGGGATTTCAAGAGGAAATTATAGAGTACAGATAATTCAGGTAGAGCTAGGTATGTGAAGCAGGTTATGTACAGATGTGGCTCTTGTAGTCAGCGTTCTATGTGACAAAAAATTTTTATACCAAAGGAAGGTCATTCAGAATGTCCAGCTTTGATTATTTTATTAAAAATATGATTTTATGTTGGCTGTTGCTGCAATTGTTCAGCCATTGAGTTAGACAGATCCTCAGGAAGAATACAATAAAGAATTACGGACCATATTCATCTAGTTTAGTCACAAAATTTGAGCAGTGTTTTATGCAGGCATGTCAAAGTTTGCCAGAAATTTCAACATTCCTTTTTCTGTTTTCACAGCTGAGGTTTGGGATGCTAGAAGAGAAAATTCTATTGATTTGCTTCTAGTCATAAATGAAGTGATGCATTTTAAACCTGCTCTGTTATCTAAAAGTTTGAAGATTTGCTTTTTATGGTATTTGCTCTTCTAAGATATAATAGTTAATGCATGTATTTTATTGGCTCTCATAGCCTATGCATTCCTTTAGCTATTCAGTTTTATACTGTTCTGTATTGCCTCACAGCATGATGCAATATGTTTATAGATGCAAGCACTTACTGTTTGAGATAGTTTAATTAAAGGCACATTGTTCTGGAGGTTCCATTCTGGTCTTGAGTGTTTTATTTTTCTTGGATAGCTACACTGTTGTGATGAGCCAGCTGGAAGTGCACCTAGGCCCTCATTTTTATTCTTTGAGTTTGAATGTAAATCACTACAACATCAGTCACAGAGCCTACACTGTGCATGTCCATATACTACAGTAAGTGGAGTACAGTTCATCTACAGAGCTATGTACATTTATGTGTCAGACATTTTATATGGATAGTTTTATACTGCTGCATAGTTGTGTTTTAGCTCTGAAATCAGTGTTGTTCAACAACATAAATCAGGTCATCAGATGCACAACCATATTATACCACATTCTTGTACTAATGGTAGTAGTGTGCTCTTCTTCTATCAATGGAGAGCATGTAATAACAGTATTAAAGTGAATTCAGTGAGCTACAAAATCAGCCACACAAACAAGTAATGTAGACATCCCATAACAGCAATGAATGCAGTCCTATGCCCAAAAATTAAGGCATACAGATTAGGACAACCACTAGTAGTAAGGGCCTTAAATGCATCCCATACAATATCCATGGCATTATTAATCTGCAACCAGTGCATGACAAATGCAGCTATGTGGGCTAGGGCATGCTATAATGCAATAAGGTGATTTTCTCTCTAGCCATCAACTCTTTGTAATGCAGCCATGTTTTCAGTTGCAAGCTCTAGCAGTGATAGATGGCAATGCTTGGAAGATGTATATTTTTTGTTACTCTGAAGATAACATTCATCATGCCCAGGTCATGCTGTACTAATTTGTTCACTATTAAAATTTAGTTGTTTGTGTTTTCACGCCCATCATGCCTGTAGTTCTGTAAGCCGCTGGATGAGTTTATTTTTGATGGCAGAGTTCTCTGTATACTTAATGTTTTCAACCAGCTTCCATTTCCAGGAAACTATGAAACTTCCGCAATCATTGTTCAATTTCATCTGGCAATTTGTGTTTCTTAGGGCATCAATGTCACTACTGTGTTTTTTATGTCCTCTGTTGATGATTGCAGCTCTTCATTCTGGTATTTTTCTACTAACTTTCTATCAGTAAGCAAATATTAAATGCTACAAAAAATATCATCTGCTTCTTGTTTCATTTGCATCGACAGTAATCCTGCTGCATATGGTCATCTTGTGAGGAACAAGTGAAACAGTCTCAGTTTAGGATCTCTTTTCTTCTCCATTTGCTGCGGAGAGTAAGCAGATATAATACTAAAATGGCTTGTTAGTGATCAAAAATGCAAGGTTTGCCTCATTACTAGTACAAGCTCATCATGAGGCAGCTGGTGTCTACATGCATATTTATGCCTTGAGATTGATCCAAGCTCTCATGGTTCTAGATCCTTCTGACCTTAAAATCACCTAAAACTCACACACAAGAAGGCAGCCATATATTTAGATGAAAAAAATCTCTGAAGTAATGCTGAATACACAGTCCTCTGTGGCTGAATTCACAGTTAAATATGTATCTTAACACTTTGTAAAATAATATTTTCTTGCTAACCGACCAGTCAGTGAAGAAATAAAATGCTCCATAAATGACTACAAGTACAACAAACTTTTAGACAAGATGGTTTGCTGACTGAAATCTTTAAAGCTGATCAGAACCTGGCAGTGAAAAGCCACAAACTCATTCCACAGCTCTGGAGCATTGACCGACTCATAATAATTTGAATAATGATAATATTTCATTCCAAGAAGGGAGATAACTCAGTGTGAGGAAATTCCTGAGGCTTTGCTTCACTCCACACTGTAAGTAAAACCCTCATCTGTGTTCTTCTTAACAATCTCTTTTTCATCTATGAAGTCCTTCCAGAATTTTACTTTCCCCACTAGAGGTAAGGTGTAAAGTGGGTCAGATTGCGGCTCATTGATCACAGGTGGAAGAGTTGTAGCTCATTATTTGTGATTTTGAATAGAAAATATTGCAATAATTCAAACATTTTCATAGATTTTACTTTTCTACTTAGTTGTGTGGCCTTGGCAATAGTCTATATACACTAACTCTAAGGGAGTGAAGTCCACCACATAGAAGGGTATGGAGGCTTTTTCCTCTGGCAAGACAGCTTTTTATTGCTTTGTATCCAAACAATAACAACAATTTGAGTTCATTTGGCTATAGTTTTTGTCTAGATGTAATTTGGTGATTTTTAGTGGAACCCAGAATCTGAGTGAGGATTCAAACCATCTCATAACATAACAGTTATGGTCTTCATTAACACAACTATTTGAGACAACAGCATCAGATCTCACTTGCTGGTTTTATTTGATTCACAAAGAGTTCACATTCATCAGTAATAGTCTTGTGAGAATTGGTTGCATATTATATTCATAAAGGTCTTGAAGTTTCAAATTATAAAATGCATGCTGACATTCTCAATAATGGTGCAAACACAAAAGCATTCAGCATACAAACTGAAGTACGGGGATGTCATCATTCCTATTTTTTCTTACTTTAATATTCTGTATACACTTTAAATGACTTCTGTCTTGCTCAGCAGTGGATAAACATTTTTTTCTACTC
The DNA here is from genome assembly GCF_019279795.1 of Protopterus annectens. Taxonomy (NCBI): domain Eukaryota; kingdom Metazoa; phylum Chordata; order Ceratodontiformes; family Protopteridae; genus Protopterus; species Protopterus annectens. Next base: position 327,326,950 of record NC_056734.1, on the reverse strand, counting down.
CTCTGTAGTATCTAACTACCTTGCAAATTTGTTTGCTCACTGAGGCATCACTGTTATGCTGTTGGCCACGGACTTCACCCTCCTTTAAAAAAAGTAGTCATGCAGGTGTTAGGGTTCCACTTCATATCATCGAATTACCATTTCATCGAATTGCAAATCATCGAGACCAAATTGTCGAAAACTCATTTCATCGAAAACTCATTTCATGGAATCTCAAATCATTGAAAACTATGAAGCAACTACAAATAACATTCCACAATGTTTTTACTACGTTTATGCAGGGGGGCAAGCCCCCCTGCACCCCCCACACCCCCCGTAATTAAATATACCAACTCCAAGGTCGCACTACAGTGGGGTTACGAAATTACCTTTTTTCCCCACTGTAGTGCGACCTTGGAGTTGATATATTTAATTACGGGGGTGTGGGGGGGCGGAGCCCCCCACATGGGGGTGCAGGATGGCTTGCCCCCCTGCATAAACATAGTACAAAGTGTCTGGGATGTTATTTGTAGTTGTTTCATAGTTTTCAATGATTTGAGATTCGATGAAATGAGTTTTCGATGAAATGAGTTTTCGACGATTTGGTCTCAATGATTTGCAATTCGATGAAATGGTAATTCGATGATATGAAGTGGAACTGTTGTTAGATATCTTGTTAGACAATATAGAAAGTATGTGGCTACTGGAATTTCAGTATAACTTGAGCAAAGCTATTCGGGCATATGCCTCCTCTATTTTCCCTAACCTATCTAATTCCAGAAAGCATAACATTAATATTCTCTGTCACTTTTTCCTTTTCTAATCAAACCAGAGACCAACAAGCATGAAATTAAAATCATTACTGAAGGGTTGCTTATGCAAAGCCATTGCTCAGGAAGGAAATTCATGCAATCTTACCAACCTTAGAAAAAATTCATGCAGCCCAAATATTTTCCTAAACATTGGTCATTAAGCTTGCATGTTTGAATCCAGTCTTCAGTGACATATGAGTAGCTTTCAGCATCCCTGCATTGTTCTGTATTTTTCTAACAGTCATAATAATATTAACATTTCAAGATGAACTGTATTACTCAATTTGTTATCACACATCAGTAAGCAAAAATCTCATTGCAGTGAAGATAATTGCTACAATGGTCAGACCTATGATGTTTTTATGGTATATCTCTGTAGAATAAATCATAAATAAAAAGTAAAAATAATATGGAATTTGATACAGAATATAGAATGAAATGAGAGTTTTACAGGTTTTGGTACTGGGAGTCAAGGCCAACCTTTTTAAAGATCCAGTCATTGAGTTCAGGTATACTAATGGCTATGCCTGTTTTACAGAGGTTATAGGTAAGTACTACGCTAGCTGCCCTTACAGACCATTTTAATCCTAGCCTGTTTCCATTGTTGTGCTCAATATAACCTTTCCCATTTGGTTATAGACTGGTCTTACCATCCCATGGTCGTTAATCATATATTACTCCTAATGAAAATGACTGGGATCATACCATAGATGTTTTGAGGGGACCCATGTATGGGATAAAGCATTTTGGAGCTGCCTGTGTCCATTACTAGTACAGGGGTAGTCCTCGGGTAAATTTTTGTTTCCTGCCCATAAAACTGAGTTGTGCTTGAAAATGGACAGGGATGAACTTTGTTTTATGTGGATGGGGAGTCTGTTCCACAGCAGTGCTATCCTCTGCTAAATATACCTGTCCCTCCAAACCATTCTGTTGATATTTCAGAAGAGGTATAGGTCCCTAGACCAAGTATTTCTGATGCTATCTGATTTGATGATATACAGTAAATCCATCAATAATGGGTCAGAGGATGTCTTGTATGCCAAACACAGGTCACCTCTTAGCAGTCTGTAGGTACTGAGTATAGTGACAGGGCTTTGAGTCAGTCCATGTAGTTGTTTACTTTTAGTAAGGTATCTCTGGGCTCTCCAGTCTCCAGTTGTTGCATGCTGGACATATACATGACAAAGGGGCATTATATTCAATGGTTGGCCTAATAAAAGCTGAGTAGAGGGTAGGGTTACCACCTGTCCCACTTTGAGAGGGACAGTCCCTCTTTGGTCAGTTGTGTCCTGCAAAAAAATTGTAAAAATGGCAAATGTCCTGAGATTTTAGGACAAAATTATTGCCTATATTTTATGTATAGTTGCATGAAACAGTTATTCTATATCAGAAACACCTAAATGTTATAAGAAACAGAATAAGCAACTAAAATACTACAAGAATAAGCTTTTATTTAGGCAAAGAAGTGAAGTTCTGTCTTGTGTACTGGCCGTGAGTATGTTTCGGCCTGCAAAATCTGCCGTTTGTACCAAAAATGTCCCACTTTGGGCATTTGAAAAGGTGGCAGCCCTAGTAGAGGGGGCAATGATATCCTAGATCTAGACACAATCCCTTTGTTTATAAGCTGTGCAGTATAGAAGGACTTTCTGACAACAATAGGCACATGCTGGTCAAAGGTTAAGTCACTGTCCACATAAGTTCCTAAATCCCAAACAACTAGACCAACATTTAGAGGCCTATTGCTGATGTGGTAGTTCTCTGGGGAAGATGATTTCCCAATGGCTACAATAATGCACATTTTAGCATTTAGTTTCAGACCACAATTTTGACACCAGTTATTTATTTGAGACAAACCTTCCTGCAGGATGGCTAAGTCATTTGGGGATTCAATGACTGCTCCTAGCTTGCAGTCATCTGCAAACTTAGTCAGCCAGAGCCCTTTGTTATTGTCTGTTACTTCAGAAAAGTAGGTGCCAAACAGGAAAGGTCCCAACACAGAACCTTGAAGGACTCAACTAGCGACTGGTCTCTCTGGGAAGGTAACTTCCCCTATTTTGATTATCTGCGTCCTATCTGTGATCCAGATGGCAATCCAATGAGTGGTTTATTAGGGATTTATTCACAGTTTATTTAGCTTTTCTACTTTGCCTGAGTTGGGAATTGTGTCAAATGCTTTGGCCAGGTCAAAGTATGTGGTGTGTACAGTTTGGCCTTCATTTATTGCTTTGCTGCAGGGTCAGCTCGTGCTATTGGTCTGCAGGACTGCAGCCCTCCCACCTAGAAATAAAAGAAATAAAAAACATTAAATATAAACTTAAAAAAATATATATTTTTCTATTTTCACGGAGTACCAGAACTGCCGCGCATGCGCTGGCACACTGCCCTGCCCCGCAGATGCCCAGGAATCTCTACGAACTCTGACTGCCACTCAGGTAGTCCAGATGCAGAGAAGGCATTTTCTGCCCCGCAGATGCCCAAGATGTCATGCAGTAGACGACCGCACAGAAGAGAGGAGCTCCAGACTGCTTGAGCCGCAGACAGGACCAATCGGGAGAGAGGTAAGCAGGGATTTGAGCACAGGACCAGTCAGGAGTGAGGTAAATTCTCTTGCAGGGAAGCGTTACGTCGAGTGCGGGTTTGCTTTGCTGTGAGAATGGAGGTGGATTACATCGAGGGTTTGCTGAGAGAATGGAGTGCTTTCCGCGTTTGCTTTGCAGTGAGAATGGAGGTGGATTATGTCGAGGGTTTGCTGAGAGAATGGAGTGCTTTCCGGACCCATTTACAGGTAAGGTGTGTGTGTGTGTGTGTGTGTGTGTGTGTGTGTGTGTGTGTGTGTGTGTGTGTGTGTGTGTGTGTGTGTGTGGAAAAGCTTGAGTAGTTGCAATCTCTGAGAAACAGTGGATGTGACCTATTTCAACTTATGCAAGGCACTTGCTGCTGTAGTACAGAACCTCTAGTGTACAGATCAGATGTGGAGCAGGTCCTGGGGTGGTAGGACAGCACGAAATTGGCTAGACAATAGGACACAGAAAGTCATGATAAATGGAGTTCACTGAGATGTACATGTGATAATCAGTGGGTTACAGCAGAAGTCAGTAACGCATCTAGTCATTTCCATTATCTGTAAATGACCTTGCAGAATGCCTGGATAGAAAGCTTTCCCTTTTTAATGATAATATAACATCTTGTAATATGGTTCATACAAAAGATGGTAAAGAAATGAGATGAAGCTTAGCAAAATTTGAAGAATAGTCTAAAACAATGTAACTTAAATTTAATGTTAAAAGAAAATTCCAGAAAAGAAATACAGAGCTGGATATCAACAACAAAACAGAAAGTAACCTGGAGGTAGTCACAGCAAATGACTTAAAGATAAGCAAGCAGTGTGAGCAAGCAGCAATGATGCAAATGGAATAATGCAATGCACAACAAGAGGCATCAGCAACAGGAAACAAGAAATTACCATTCTCCATCAGCAGTGTGTAAAGCTAATTCCAGAGTACTGAATGCATTTCTGGAGACCTCACTATTTAAAGGCTACAGAGGCAATATTTTTCATTTATTTATTTCATTTATTTATACTGTTGTTCCTGGGTTATCTGCTAAGCTACACCCATTTCTGTTGATGGCCAGGGAAACAATTCTGAGGACAGGAACAAAAACGGCAAGAGGCTTGCATAAAAAACACACAAAAAGAAATTTAAATAATGCACATGTGTATTTGTTGACTGGATAAATAAAATGGCCATTCTCAGGGCCATAAGGGCAAGGATAAATGCAATATATATAACCAACAATTTAGTGGAGCCAATCAGCTATCATGTTCTTGTAGTGGGAATAAACCAGGGGACTTTCAAAAATCCACACAGATACAGATATAACATGAAAATCCCATATAGAGGTTTAATGTTATAATGAAATGAGACAAAGAAGGAACATGACAGATGCTTCAAGTATATGAAATGAATCAACAGAGTGCAAGTGAGCACTGTCTTTCAATAAAACAGATGACTGAGGACAAGGTCACAGTCTGGAGACATAGAGATGACAGTTTAGGAGTGATATTAGGAATTATTATTATACCATAAAGGTGGTAATGGATTAAACAATCTTCATGAAAACACAGGGAGGTTAAAAACATATTGACTAACTTATAAAATGCAAGGAGCAACTATAGCACCATCCTTACAATGACTTGGGAGTGGTAATAAAATGTCAACTGAGTTTGACCATCAGGGTATCTGGGGTCTATGGCTAAATACTGAGTAATTTTCCATCAGAACAACTTCTGACAAAAAGTGGTTGGCATTGCACATCATTGATTTGAATTTAAAAAAAGATAAAAAGTAGCATTTTTTAAGGGATCAGCTTCTTTTCACCCCACACCCAATGTCTTTAAATGCACTAACTCCAAGATCATGGAAGACTGGGGAAAAGGAGAAACTTCTGTTCTCCAGTGTTATACGATCTTCTCTTTGTTTGGTAGGTTTTGATTAAACATGGCAATCAAGTCCCATTTCACCAAAACACTACTCAACCCTGAAGGGCTCGTTGGTATCTTATAAGAGCATACCAGGTAGAACATGTGGCCCTTATTTACTGACAGTCTCATGTTTAAATCCTAAATTAAAACATTTCTTCCTCAAAAACCTTTAATTTTCTGTAAAGCATTGTATTGTTTTGTGCTGTAAAATGCAAAATAAAACTTTCAAATGAAGTCCAAATCATCATAGAAGTAAATCAGTATGCACATTAGTGTTTATGGTAAATGGAGTGAACTAGCCAAGTAATGGATCATTGGAGTGGCTGCAGGGGGAGGCTCCATTCGACCATGATTTTGTGAGGGGGAAGGGCGGCAAACTCAGACAGCCCCAGCTGAACTATACCTCCCAACTGTCCAGATTTTCAAAGAATTATAGATTTTTGCTTCTTATTTTTGGTTTGTTCCTCATAAAATTTGTGGTTTTCTGGCAAATCATTTAGGAATTAAGTCACTAAATAATGACACACTGAGTTTCAGACTTCATAACCTAAAGAAAAATGCATGCTAAAGTAAGACATGCTATTCTATCAACTGTCTCAGTTTATACAAGAGCAATTTTTAGTACTGTTTATATGTTTCCCCCAATATATTTGGCCTTGTTAGTTTTATTGCATTAACAGGTTGAGAGGTACATGCAAATAAATTGCTTTATAGAATTAGGCATAGCCAAACCTCTCAACTGTCCCCGATTTTGGCTCAAAATGTTGCTCTTCCCCCTAATAATCCCTCTGCAAAATAGCAATTTTGGAAGAAAACATGGAGGGTTTACAATTAAGAAATAACTGTAATAATCAGAGTTACAGATTACTTTTATTTCAGAAATACATGTAGATTCTTTTTTGTCAGCTGCTCAAGTTAGCAGTACTAATATTAAAGTGTCCCTTTTTTGATAGGTTCCCAACTGTATTGTGTGGCTATTTTATATTTTTGCATCACATTTGGTCCATTTTTCATAAAATTGTGGGGGGGGGGGTTGACAAATTAGTGACAAATCATTACAGACTGAAGTTAGAAAATAATGACAGACATTTGAGTTTCAGATTTCATACCCTTCAGAAAATTCATATAATGCAAGACCTATTCCATTATCTTTCTAAGTTTATAAGAGCAATATTTAAAAATTGCCCTTATTTTTGGGTCTTTGTTCCACTTCTATGTATGGCTTTGTCCAGATTTCTTGCTCTGAGGTTGAGAGGTATGACAAATGTGTCAGGGCCATCACAGTCAGCCAGAGACATTTCAAATTGTGACATACTTGTTGCACCCCACTCCCCCATGTAGTGACTCTGGATGTGTCCAAGCAAGACAATGAGTAGTTATGCAGTGTAAATGTGCAGAGTATCCCCCCATCCAAGGTAGACACAAGTACTACAGTGGCTTTTCATCTGTCCTTGATTTTGCAGAACTCTCTGGTTTGTCATATTTTTGTACTGTTGATTTATGCTTATTACTCAAAGTGCCTGTTGCTCTGTGTTTAAGTAGCAATGCTTTAATGACCATCAGGTAAGCTTGTCCGAGATCATAAGATGCAAGTAAGCTTTAGTAAGCATACTGTTAAAGAATTACCAACACTGAAAGCCTTTCTGTTGTTGCCATGCAGAGAATACTTAACTAGATAATGTATAAGCCTTGGGTATTGAAATGCATATGACAGTATTTGTAATAAAGGACAGGATTACATTATTTTAAGAAGCTCATTACACTTGTTGGAGACTTCCAGTCATCTCTGCAGGCTTTACCTATAAACTAAATAGAATGCCAATCATGTGTGGTCCATAACCTGTACAGTAACCCTTTAAGCAATGTATCTTGAGCTTGTTTTTTGTTTGCTTTTCATTTTTTACTTTGATCATGTTTTCCCCATGAAACAAGTAGATAGTTGTCAGGCAGCAGGTCTTTTTTGGATAAGAAACATTTTTACAAGTGGGGGCATCACAGAGATTTCTACTTTCAGTGTGTTACTTGGTACTTTAATAAAGCTGAATATAAATTATAATTAGAACTACAGTGCAAGGAGAAGTGGTTTGAGTTGAGTGCTGCTTGTTTTTCTTATACTTGATTTTGACTGGCATTCCAGTAATGTATTTAAAAAGTAATTTTATTTTTCATGCCTCACAACCTTTTTGTTTCCATCTAGATATTAAGTAAGCGGTCATGCAGCCAATGCAGTGAAATAATTTTATTCTTCTACACTTTATTTTGTCTTGATCGGACTCTCATAATGACGGTTTGGCACCCAGGGCAGCGTATTTAATTAAAGTTAGTTTTTGTGCTTTTGAGCATAGCTCTTCCCCTTTCTAGTTGGCCGCACCCCTTCCCATTGACCCCACCCATTCAGCTGTCTCCTGCAGCCCCCCTTTGATTTGAAGTCACCAGCCGCCACTGCTTTGCTGACCTTTTCAAAAAGTCTACCAGGTTGCATAAGCATGACCTCTTCTTGCTGAATCCAAAATGAGAGGGGTCCAGTGTTTTGAGGTTCCCTATGTTCAAATTCATTACGTTCATGTTAAGTCTTACTATGACTTTGCATATGAGGCTGGTCAGATGTATGAATCTATAATTCCCTGTGTCTGTGGAAGGTCCTCGCTTATGCAATGGAATGACTGTAGCTGTTCTCCATTTGCTTGGTACAAAACCTGTATGGAGGCTGAGACAGAACAGTGTTGTCAGGGGTGTGACTAAATTATGCTTCATGCTATTTAAGATGCATCCAGGGATATTGTCAGGACCAAATGATATAGTATTTCAGCTTTTGATAGCACTTTTAAGACTTTGTCTTGTGTGATAACTGGAGGTGGGCCAGTTTCAGGTATATCTAGAGGGACAGACAGAAGGCAGAGATGGGTAAAGTTAGAGCTAAATTTATTGGCCAGTAGGTTAGCTATATCTTCACCCTCAGTGTAGGTAACATTGTTCGCAATCTGCTCAGCACATTGTTGCGTTGTGCTTTGGAAATTACAAATGTAACTAAAAAATGCCTTGTGATTGTCTTTGGCTTCGGTAGTTACTTTTTGGTCACAAACTTGGCTTTGATGGATTCCGTTAAGCTTTTGAGTTCTTTGTTTATTTTAGTGACAAGGGCTCTAATATTCTGGGAATTACTCTTCTTACTTTTGATAAAATTCTTTTCCTTTTATTATAAAACTTGTGGATATTATGATTCAACCATGTGGGTTTGTTTCTGGGGTCGGGGCGGGGGGAGGGGCAGAATTGCACTAAAACCACACCAAAAATGAACCATACTACAACCTAATACTATAAAGGCTTCAAAAATTGCTCCCACCCTTACCTCACATTTTGTCCATTCCCTGCACCTAACTAACCACTAACCCTTACTTAACCACTTGCCAAAACTGTTTCCCCTTCACTACCTTTACTTAACGTGAGAATGGAACCTAGAAAGCTGAAATCAGGAAAGGCTGTCAGCTGTTTCATTAAAGCATCCAGGCACATGCCAAAAACAACCTAGCTGTTTTCCTAGACAATACCCAAACAATAATACTGTTTCTAGAAAGAAATATCACCCTCATATTCCATAACCTGTCCTGTCAAACCGCAGATGCAGCCAATATCAGCATAAGTTCCTAGAGCACTACATCCTTTGTCCATTCTAACAGTCACTCTTCAGGCCAACCTACCTCAAACCATTCACCATCAAAGTAAACCCCTATCCCATGCACCCCTAAACCATCTGCAAACTACCATAAAGTCACATCCAACATCCAGTGCTCCTGCAAAAAAGAAATACCATTGAAACTGTCTAAAAACACTGACCACATATTCAAGTTCTCCTTCACCAATCAGGTCACCCTAACCCAAAGGTGCTTTCTCCTTTTACCTTTCAACAGAGTAGCAACTGCCCTACAGAAAGTCCTGCCCAGGCCTATTGTCCTACATGCAAAATTCAAGAACACAACCAACCCCATTGTTTCTTTTACCCTAACTTTATCCTTTGTCCTTCTCAACTCAATTGTGTCCCACAGCTTCTACACCTTCACCCTCACTAAACAAAAAAGACTCCTACTGCTGTTGGCTTGCAACCCTAAAAATTCCAGCATTTGCTCAGTCATTCTAGCTTGTCCTGTGCCAATGGTACCCACAATTCAATAAACATGCCTATAAAAAAGCAACCTGTCTTCCTCTGCTCCTTCTCAACCGTCACCAGTTAATATGAAATCATCCAAATAATGGAACATCTTCTGAGTAGAGAGCCTCTTCTGCCATAGCCATTGCAAAGCCATGCTGAAATTTTTCAAATGTAGCACAAGCAATGGCATACCCTATCAGCATCATCTTGTCAAAATCATACCTCCCATCTGACCACATACCAAGCAAGGGCCAATCATCCCCTGTGATTGGCAGAAGCCTAAAAATGACTTCAAAATTTAACTTCACCAACCAGGGGTCCTGAAATTCCCTGAAAATCCTCATAGCATAATTCATGGATACATACTGTAATTATCAGATCTACCAAACAAATAATTCAACAAACCCTCTTTGGGACACAACAAATGATGAATCAACCTAAAATCACCCAGCTTCTTACAGAAAGGAAAAATCTGATAACTACTATAAGGCAACACTTAAAAAGGATCTAACGTCCTCTCAGTCTCAACCCTTTTGTCCAATAAATTCAAGACCAAAGCTTTCCTCCCTGTCACTGATTTCTAATTCCTATATACATCTCCTCCCAAACCTGCAGTTGACTTCACTAAAAACCCAGTCATAAAACCTTCAATTATTTCTCTAGCTAACTCTTGATCAGGAAAAATCAGCTAATTGGGAGGCCAGCCCAAGTACATTAATGGGTGAATGGGAAAACCCGCTTCCCCTGCTGCCCTCAGAATGACAACACTCTTCTCCAAATATGAAAATTACCTCATCTTCTACAACTGAACTCCCCAACACTGTGTTGCTTACTTTTGTCCTGAGCCAGTTGTGAGGCATGCCCACACCCCAGTTCATTACACCAACATTTTACTGCTGCAAAAATCCTCCAGCAAACTGAACACGTATGACTGAATCTACACTCTAACAATGCACAAACTACCTGTGTTAAATGCCCAACATGTGCCTAACCTATTCCTGACTCCCTAACCAGCCTGCCTTGCCCTCCTGCACTATCCAGCATAGGTACCAACCATATATCTGCATGTATCACATCCCAATGCAAAGACTTGTCCACCACTTTTCATTTCCAAAAGCACTGATCATAACATAAACAAGTGCTACCTGCTCATAGCTTTTCTGTCTCTAAAATAGTAAGAAAATAAACCGGTAATGGCAAGGTCTGTGCCCCATCCCTCTCAAGAATAACACCCATATAAAACACAAAACCAAGATCCCAATTCTCCCATGTATAATCCCTAAGCTTATCTGGCCTTTTCCTACCTAATGCTGTCAATGTAATGACCAAATCCTTGATTTCCATATTCTCTGACTCAGCTAGCCTCTGTAAATCAAAACAATACACATCACCACCCTTTCATATCTTTTCTTTTACAGCTACCATAATGTAAATGGTAATAAATAGCCCTAACCCATCTGTCAAAAATGTCTGAGTCACTAACCAATCCCTTGGCAGCTTTGTAAAGCCCACGCTAGTATGCTGCACAACCTGCTGCATCTCCTGACTCACCTGCTCATCTGCTGCCTCCCCACCCTCTATTGCTGCCCCACTCCAATTATCTGTAGCTCCCATTATCCATAGCTCCCACCTGTCTCCTGAGGTCCTACACCTGTTCCTCAAACCTTAACAACTCTTAAAGGCTTGCCTACTAAGATTCATCCAACTCTCATACTAAATCTTCCACCCTTTCCTCCCCGGATATGTCTCCTTGGCAGTCACCCATAACCTCAATGCTTAAACTATTACTGGTAGTTGTCTCAGGCACCACCACTTATACACTGCTGGCCTTTCTGTTTGTGGCCATCGTCAACTTGCCTGATCTCTTCCTTACATTGCATGTTTCTGTGGTGCTTTGCATTTCCTGTTGCTTTTTGTATGCCTCACTGTCACTGGTTCCACCTGAGACTGCACCAGAACTTCTGCTCCTTGAAAAACTTCCACCTGTGACACAATGTCAGCCCAAAATTCCTTCAAGAATTGAATCTCAACCATCTGCTGTACAAAGCACATCATGAACATTCCTCCAAAACACAATATACTCTTTTTATACATAATAATGTCAAGTTCATTATTTAACTTGACCCACACCCATCCTACCTAACCACTTACCTACCTACTTCTGGCCCTAACTACCTGCCTTCCCATCCCTTTTACCTATGAAAATTAAATACTAGGCCACACAACAGACTTCCCCACCCACTCATCTGCATTACTAAACCTAACTCACTCCCACCCCTTGCAGCACACAGCAAAACCAGAATCAGCTGACATATAGTTATCTTTTTTTTATAACCTTACTAAACCATTTCATAGAGTCTCGATAACTCCCTCATGAATCCACCCACCTAGAGTTGGTGATAGAACCCACTGTCAATTCGAGTACAACAAACATGCACCTCCTGTTGAGCCACTGCCACCAGCAGCTAAGATCCTCTTAACCAGGCGTGCACCACACTCCAACACCAATACACCATGCCACAGTACAGCTACTGATGGCAAACATACCACTCAAACCTCATAGCAGAAAATATCTGGGCAGAGCCTAAAAGAATGGGGGGATAGAGGCCTAAGGTAGGGAGTGATTTTAAATATTGCTCTTACAAACTTAGAAAATTGCTAGCATAACAAGTATCACCTCAGCATGCCTTTTGTAAAGGATATAAACTCCGGCAATCTACTGTGTAGTGACTTCAGTGATTTGCCAGAAACCACAACCCTTCGAGAACAGACCAATCTTGAGGCAAAATTTGGGCATTTTGCAAAAATCTGGACAGTTGAGGGATATGATGCAAGACATTTCTCCTTACTATGCCAACGATTGAACATCCTGCAAACATCACTGCACCTTCCATGCCTCCTAACCCCCTCCGCACCAAGCATAACACACTGTGAGGACCATATAATGTTATAGGACTGAAAAGTAGCACATTTTCACCTCCTGTACACTTCCTTATTAATGGTAACATTTTGTCGGCAGCATGCATTCTCTCTGTCTCTTTCTCTCACTACCTATACATCTCTCTAATTCAGAGGTAGAAAATTGCAAATTGTTCACAAGCCATGCAAGCCCTGAAACAATGGAAGCCACACAAAATTAACTAGCATATCTAATACACCAGCCAACAGTTGCAAAGTACACCCCTTCACAAATCCATCATCACCCTTTTGCTTTTTTTAACTTATCTTTCTCTATGCAGCCATTCATTCTTATGGTAACTCACAGCCTGCAGCACACATGCACAGGCACACAGCTATAGCAAAGAACTACCAAAACCAGACAGCTATCACAAATCTCCTGTCCAAGCACAATATTATTTAACTAAAATGAGCCCACTTCCACTTGAAAATTGGATACAAAGAAAGAAAGATATGCTAGCCATCTAGTAACAACAACAACCAAGATTGCCCTCATCCTGCTGAAAAGCTGCCAACCCACACACAGAGGAATCCCCAGGCCACCAAAGACACCCCCCCCCCAAGTTGCTACACTGAAACATCACCTCCCCAACTCACACATAGCAGCCAATAACCTCCTTAGAACAACCAACCACCGGAAACCAATTCATCATCTTGACCCTCCAGTAACTAATATACTGGACTAGACACTTAAACAATAATTATGCTTGCAGCAACTCTAACCCACTTCATGCCATGCTGTCTACACCCCAGAAATGGTTCAACTGCTAAAACTGCACTATTGTCATGTCTGGTACTGATACGTCCCCAGAGCTAAGCCTGCCACCTTTTCTCCACTTAGGCTGAGTGAAAAAAAAAAAAAAAAACAACTGATCTGCATCACCTCATAAAACCCAAAGCAAGAAAAAAAAACTGTTATCCTGCAGGGTGGTACCTACTACCAGGTCTACAGTGGCATTCCTCGTGGCTCGGACATGGCTAAAATTGCTTCTCTGAACTAAAACCACCCCAAAAGAAGACTAACTATATTACATTCTAACAACATAAAGACTACAAAAATCCTTCCTATCCTTATCTCATTTCCTGCCCATACCCTACATCTAACTAATCATTAACCCTTACTTAATCACTTACCAAAACTGCTTCCCCTCCACTACCTTTACTCAACACTCAAACCACTGACCCCCCCCTACAATGCCCCCTCCAGTTTCACAAGTGTCTCTTGGACAAACAGGTCTGCAAGCAAACCCCATATTTAACAGCAGTAGAATGGAGATGTGGTTACATATATCAGATCTTTTAACCATGTGCTTGTCTTGTAAGGAAAATATGTTTAAGGTCAGACTTTCTTTTTTATGAAGTAATCAGGTTACTTTGTCTTATTAAGTAACTTTGTAAGACATGCACTATTTTAATTAACATTCAGATCTTCCTTACACTTGTTAAGGTACCAAACAACTTTCACAAAAGACAATTCAGCAAGGAATAACAATCTTTTTTATTGCACAGAGAAACACATGCCTGTGAGACTACGAAATCAGGATATTGTCTCCTTGAACTGCAGAAATCATTATTCTTTATGCCCTTTTTCATTAAAAACGACATTATTGCATCAATCATAGAGTAGCCACTGACCAATTAGAAATGACCACTACAGCATTCATTTTGTTAGCTAAGATCTCCTGACTACTTGTTTATTATATTCCATATTAGTCCCAAATTCAATGATAGATCTTTCTGCTCGGAACAAATGTTATACTTTTCTAATCCTTCAGTACTTTGTATTAGACAGGAAGCAAATCAACAGATACATACTAGAGAACATTCTGCTTATGAATGCACATTAGAAATGACATGCAAGCACTAACATTTTCCCTTCTGTATACTTCTCAGCCTGCACACACATCAGAGGACATTAGTGATATTAGACTTACAGTAAACATATCAGGAGTGTATGTATGTAACTATGTGTGTGTGTGTGTGTGTGTGTGTGTGCTTTTCTTTAAAGGATTTTCCATATGTATAATCTTCATCAGTCCTTCCTCTCCTTAATTAATGTTGCTGCAGAATAAAAACTTGTCATTAAGTTGTACATTCCATTGCTTTCAGATAGTAATTACCCTGATGACACAGTGTGGTGAGAAGGATGCAATTCCCTTTTTTCTCTAAGCAGTACACCACAGTAGTACTCACTCAAATGGAAGTGCACTGAAGGAAATGATACCCCAGTTTCTGTGACTTAATTGTGTCACACAGCAACTGCCATGTTACTTAGGCACTGGAAGCACTTATGAAAAATAAGTTATAGTAATTAAACTGCCTGACAAGATGCAGCACCAGGAATGGAGAAGCTGTTCATGGAAAACTGGCAATGTGCTTAGTTTATTCTAAAAGGGACATTAAACAATGCCTGATATAGTCTAAAAGGTAGTGAAAAATATGCAGTCACACCTCCTACACACACACACACACACACACACACACACACACACACACACACACACACACACACACACACACACGCACACACATCCACACACACACACACACACACACACACACACACACACACACACACACACACTTCATATAGCCACAAATTAGCTGGCTGTTTTGTCAGTAAGTTGTTAACAGACGAACATTTGACAGGCATTAATTAACTGCTATAGTTCAGAACTGGAAAACATTTCCATTAGAAATGAGGGATGTAAGACAATACAATATTTGCATAAATAAGCCTTTTGAATGTGTGTGTGTGTTGAGTTAATAGTCAGATCATATTAATTTCATAAAATAAATACCACACTGATACATTTAAATTTAGTTCTTGTCATCTTTCTGTCAGACAAACAATATGATTTGTCATTCGTTGAAAGCCTGGTATTCTTCAGAAATCATAACAGCTTCTAATATAATAGGTAATGATATCATTAACAGACAATAACTCTCATATTAAGTGCCATTTTTCTAGTGCAACTGTAATGAATAGTGAGACAGTCACATTTCAATCAAATATGGCTCTTTATGGAAAGTCTGAAGCAAAATGTAATAGAGACTAGAACACTATTCACATAGCTCTAAAAGCTAAAGAAATATGATAAAGAATACAATGTACTAATGTTTTCAAAACTGTACAGATTAAGAGAATGAGGTACTAAAATTATTTCATACCCGATTTTCTTTAAATGCTCCTGTTAATGGCTGTAAACACATTTCAGATGGGGATTGCTGTTCTCTTTCAAGTATTGCACCTTCTGTATTAAAAGCTACCCCCAGTAAATAACAAGCATATGGAAGGACCAGTGACAGATGAAATGGAAATCCATTGCAAGCTACACAAAACACACACCTACATTCACGGAGGCTCTCAACAAAAATCTGCCCAAGCAACAGGGACATCCAAAGCAGAAACGCAAGCAACCTCCACCCACACAGTCCAAATGACACATAGCCCACAAACTCAGTGTGCCACTCAACCACAGCCCATAAGGCATAACAATGTACCCAACACTCTAGTCATAGGTGGCTGTATAGTCAGGCACACTGATGTTCCACTCATCAGGCTAAACAAGGAGAAAGTTACTGTCAGCTGCCTGTTGGGTGCCAGGATCCACCACATAACACACGCACTCAGGCCACTCCACAACAAGTACAAATATGACTCTGTCATTGTCCACGTCGGTGTGAATAACCTGAGACATACCTCCCTGGACTACTTGAAAAGAGACATGGAGGAGCTGGCTGATCTTGTAGCCCAGTCAGGTATGTCCCTAGCCCTGAGTAGCATCCTGCCATCACCCAGAATGATACCACAGTATAAGGACAAAATGATTGACTTCAACAATTGGCTAAGCTACTGGTGTCATTCTAAAGGGATCCAGTATCTGCCTGCCTGAGATGACATGATCGATAGACCACGATGCTTTGCTAGAGATGGCCTGCACCTGTCGCCTTTGGGATTCCGGATACTGGCTAAGGCTCTTGCCACCCCTATAGTGCATTTTTTAGGCAAGGTTCAAGTGACAAACTCACCACTGTAGCAAGTACAAGCAAAATCTGAGGGTGATGTTACTCAATGCTAGAAGTCTAAACCTCAAAATGCAATCACTTGAGGCACTCCTTAAAATGGAGAACATCGACATCTGTGCAGTGACAGAGACCGAGTTCAAGGCTCCAGAGAGCACCCCTGCATTACCAGGCTATAATTCATGCCACACCTTTCGGCCACCTAACCTGGACTGAGGCAGAGGCATGTCCATATTCATTAAGGATATCCACACCTGCAGGCTAGTTGCTCAGCATAATTCATCTGAGATTATCCAAGTGCAACTAACTTTGGGCAAGACCACAATCCAAATTGTAGCTTGCTACAGATCTCCCACCATGCCCCAGGAATCCCACTCCTCCTTTCTTGATATACTAGAAAATATTAGGGTACAACTTAACAACCTAATAATGGGCGATTTCAACTACTCCACCATTAACTGGGAAAACTACTCATGTACCAACTCTTTTACTCAACGGTTTCTGGAATTCATAAATTCCAATGCCTTGGATCAACTTATCCACATCCCCACCAGGGGCAGCAATATCCTAGACCTGGTCATTACCAACAAAGGCAACCAGTGTTCCACATCAGATGTCATTTCCTCGTTGTTTAGATCCAACCACAAGCTAATCACACTGGACATCCACATCCCACCCCCACCCTTCCATTAGGGAAACCACCGGAAAAAATTTCTCCAAAGCCAACTTCATGCTTCTTAAGACAGAAGTGGCAAACTTCACGACACCCATGCAGATGGACAATAGAGGTACAACTGCTAAACCCTACACAAATGCACTTTATAAGCACTTACACGAGTGCATGGATCGTGCAATCCCTAACAGAACCAAGATGCTATCCTCAAAAAACAAGGAAGCCAATCTGCTTGCCCCCTGCCATAAACAAACTCTATAACAGAAGAAAGAAACTGTTGCAAAAAAGAGTAAAATCCTATGACTGGAGGAACTCCCTGGTCAGCCTCAGTAAAAAGCTGAGATACCTCATAAAATCCTCCAAAGCTAGTTACGAAAACAAAATCACCACTGATTCTAAAGACAACCACAAAGCATTCTATAGCTATGTCAAGAATCTCAATGGCAACACTCAGATCAGCTCTGAGTTACAGCACAATGGCACTAAATATACAGAACCAACTGATATTGCCAACATCCTGGAAAATAGGTTCATTGCTAACTTTACCCCACTCTCACCCCCTAAAGAGCCCATCTCTGTACCGGAAGAATACAGCGTTCCTGTAATCACGGCTGCACAGGTAAAAACCACACTCTCCAAAGCCAAGAATACAGCATCCATGGGACCTGACAACATCTCAGTCTGCATTCTACATGAACTACAGAATGAACTGGCACCCCACCTAAGTACCATGTTGAATCATAGCCTCACCTCAGGCTTTGTGCCCACTGAATGATGCACAGCGATGATTATACCACTCCACAAAGGGGGAGCCACCATGGACCCCAGGAACTACTGCCCCATTAGCCTGATGACCCTGGTCTGCAAGGCTATTGAACGTATCATCGTGGAACTTATAAATAATCACTTTGGTAATCTCCAAACTCTGGACCCCACCCAGTAAGGGTTTGTAAAAAGCAGATCATGTCTCCTAAACCTGATAGACTTCGTTGAAGCAGTCACCAAAGCCGTAGATGAGGGTAAGGTGGTTCACACAGCCTATCTAGATCTCGCCAAGGTTTTCAACACCATCCCCCATGCTGGAATTATAGATAAACTCATTAAACTAAGTATAAATCTCTATGTCACAAGATGGGTTGCCAACTGGCTCACTGACAGAACCCACACTGTGAAAGTAGTAGACTCCAAATCCGACTTCAGACCAGTGACAGGTGGAGTACCACAGGGTTCAGTCCTGGGTCCTCTCCTGTTTGGTACCTACTTCTCAGAAGTACAGGCTAACACAGAAGGTCTTTGACTAATGAAGTTCGCAGATGACTGCAAACTAGGAGCCATAATCGAAACTTGTAATGATGTGGACATCCTACAAAAGGGCCTCACTGAGACAGATGCCTGGTTTCAAAGCCATAGCCTCAAGCTCAATGCCAAAAAGTGCATTGTCATCCCTTTTGATAAAAACTCAATACCCATGAACTACCACATAGGCGGTAGTCTACTTAACACCAAAAATGTGATAAGAGACCTTGGGACACAGGTGGACAGTAGTCTCTCCTTTGATGATCACATTACCACAGTAGTCAAGAAATCCTTCTACATGGCACACCTCATCACAAAAGGTTTCTCATCCAGGCCAAAAAGAGGTCATTGTTCCCCTCTACTCATCACTCATTAGACCTATTATAGAGTACAATGCCCCTTTTGTGTACACACACACACACACACACACACACACACACACACACACACAAACAAGACAAACACACACACACACATACACACATGCAAGCAAGCACACACACACACACACACACACACACACACACACACACACACACACACACACACACATACATACATGTATATATATTTAATACAGGAAAATGTAAGTTGATCTGATGATCATTAAATTGACTTACATAAAGTCAGCACCAACTCACCAATCTCAAAGAAAATCAATATAAAGACACACACGTGTGTCTATATATCTATATATCTATATAGCTATATATATATATATATATATATATATATATATATATACGGAGAGAGAGAGAGAGGT
The DNA here is from genome assembly GCF_019279795.1 of Protopterus annectens. Classification (NCBI taxonomy): domain Eukaryota; kingdom Metazoa; phylum Chordata; order Ceratodontiformes; family Protopteridae; genus Protopterus; species Protopterus annectens. Next base: position 327,307,813 of record NC_056734.1, on the reverse strand, counting down.
ATTAATAGATATAAATATGGATATAGATGCAAATGTATAGATTTAGATAAATATGTGTGTATGTGTGTGAGACATATATGGCTATACACAAAACAAACACATATGTACACATACACACATGTGTGTGTGTGTGTGTGTGTGTGTGTGTGTGTGTGTGTGTGTGTGCGTGTGTGTATGTATATATATATATATATATATATATATATATATATATATAGATAGATAGATAGATATCTGTATAAATATACATATACATATATATATATATATATATATATATATATATATACATATATATATATAAATATATATATATATATATATATATATATATATACATATATATTTATATGCATGCATACACATAGATAGATGGATATATGGCTGTAAATACATATGAACTTTTGCAGTCTGTCACACTCAAAATGCCTAGTTTTTATAAAAACTTTGTCATTTATGATGTATTGTTTACACTGGTATATGTGGTAAGTAACATTGCTAATCTTGTGGAATGCTACCTGTGAAAGAAACTGTTACTTTTATTGAGGCATCATTATTATTTTAAGTTCTGATGGAATTAAAATATAATAGATGTCCTGTATATATGCTACATTTTGTATTCTGAGAAGAAGACCTATGCCTTCCTAGTTCACAAAGCAATTGAAATGCAACTTAACTTACAAATAGTCATGCATTTGTTGTGTGCATATACAGGGATATATCACAGGAATCATTTGGAATTTTGAAATAAGAAGTGCAGTGGATCATACTTGGGTTGTTTGCTGGAAACTAGATTTTTGCTAGAAAAGGCAAACAGTACATGTCCATCTTAATATTGTCTGACCAGTTTGCCTTTATCAAAAGTTCATTGGTTCATAAGACGATACTAGGCTATTGGCCTGGAGGTCCTTATAAGCCTAGACAAGAATTTCACCCATGCTCCCACAAAGTCAGTACCTGTTTTCCCCGTCCAGCAGGGACACAGGTGAGATCCCAGTGGTATATTTTCTGTTTCCCATCCAGTTGTCCAGGTTCATCTTAAAGACGGCTAGTAAGGTACTCTGCTTGACATGGAGAGGAAGTCTATTTCACAGATGGGGAGTCACTGTGACACAAATCTATCCCACCAACAAGTTCTATTAATGTCACAGACCAGGTTGAGACCTTGCGTGTGGGTTGCATGAGTGGAGTTTGACTTATGGATAGGCAGCAACTTCATCAAGTCTGAGTCTGAGACAGCCTTGTATGCCAGACACAAGTCACCTCTGACAGTTATGTGTTTCTTGGTTTTGCATTCCACAGTGAAACACTGAACCTATCTAGCTCATCAGGTGCCCTGTGCAGATCCCCAAATTGACGTTCATCTCTTCTGCCCTGATACTGTAACAAGATACTTACTATAAATGTACCAGTTAAATTATCCTACATGGACTACTTCTGTGCTACAGCCATGACTGCAATGCAGCATCATCACTCTTTTTTAAAGCCATAATATCCCCACAGCTTCTTAAAGAAATTCATTTACTGCTCTCCAACACCATTGGCACCTGAAAATTGTACCTCCTAGCAGCCTGTGTCCAGTGTACCTATGCCCTTCACCCCACCTTAGTTATAGCTTTGGTGAAACATATATGCCAGTTATATGGATGGATTAATTGTCTGTTTTCAGTGTAAGTGACCTGATCCAAAATTAACTCTTTATGTATACCCAGAGTCAAAGTCATAAACTGCAATTTAACCAAATGGCAAAGAACATACAGTATATAGGGAAAATTAGGTAAACACATTTCCAAATCTTAATATATAGCATACAGCACATAGAATAACAAACATCCAACAATACAACAAAGTTATTAGATGTAAGAAACAATGTTGAGCATGTGTCAGCAAAATGAAAGATAATTAATTCTAACTACTAATAATTAAGAGAGTTTATACTAAACTGTCATCCACTAGATTATTAAATTTATCATTTGTTGACATACTTAGCTCCACTAGGCTAGTAGCCTCTTCTCAGGGGATACCCAAGGTGGTATTTATACTAGTAGGGGAAATGTGGCCAGAGCATTGCAAAACTCCCCCTGCTCATTGTTTCCATAGTTGTGGAAGAGCTAGCCACAATTGTGTGTGCACTTCTTCGTCATAGTGCAGTGGCAGCTGGGAGGATGGTGCACAACATGGAGGAGTTGACAGAGAGAGCAGAGGTGAATGCTAGCTTACAGCAGAGGTATGAAGATAATGTTTCAAGCAAACTTGTTTGCCAAATTGGAAATGTTGGCAAAGAAAGAGTGTGGTTACAACCCTCTAGCTTTGAGGGGTTCAGGATGATATATTACAACAGATGTTGCTACAATGTAAACTGGAAAATGGAGGAGTTGTATCATGGGGAGAAATAATGAACAAAATCCAGAATGAAGATACAGAAAAAAATTACAAAAAGGGATGTTGAACCAAAGAAAAAGTCTTTTGCTGAGAAAGTCAAGATTATGCAAGAGCAGAAAGAAAAAAGAGATGATGGTCCAAAACAAATGTACATGGTAAGAATGCAAAGTAAATAGAACATTGATTTAAACAGATATGAGGTATGTGACACTATAACTTTTCCTCTGGATGTCAAAGTACAACTGGTAAGAGCTTTTATTTTGATAAATAAAGAGACTTTCTGTGACATTATTTTTGAGACTGTTCAGAGAATGGAGATTTTTTTGTGAATATGAAAAGAGACAAAATGATAACCCATGGAACAATTATGTGGTAAAAGATGTTTTTTCTTGAAACAAAAAGAAAAAGAACTCATATACAATTCTGTACAGAAGTAGGAAAAGAGACTTTAAAAAAGACATTTGAGATGTTTGCATAGAAGTGATGGATATTTCAAAAGTGTATGACAATAGAGGTTTATGGATTGGGGATGGGATTGTAATATTGTTTTGAGAATGGAAATGAAAAGATTGTGCACATTCCAAGTGTTATAAATGTTGATGGTAATAGGGGAGTAGTAAAATATTAGCGACAACCAAAGACATGCTTTTTGTGGGAAAGAAGGACATTTTGTGAATCATTGTTATAACAAATGTTAAAATAGGACATAATGCAAAAAATGTGAATTACAATGTTATAAATGCCAACAAGCCAGGCATTTATGGATGGACTGTAAAAAGAGAGAGGTTAATAATAGTAAAAAAAAAAGGGGAGGATATAAAACAAAATGAAAAAGAATTGGAAATTGAAAATAATTTAGAAGAAGAAAAAAAATAAAACTAATGAACAAGAAGATAAAGAGGAAAAAAGACATGAAGATAAAGAGGAGACAGAAAAAGAGTTTGAAATTACTTACAATGAAGATATAAACTGGAAAATAGTGAAAGGAAAATGCACTCTCTCAACAAAGGAGTGAAATAAAATAAAAGAAAATTTAAAAGAATGAATTTAAAAGAAAAAAAAAGAAACGGGTAACAAAAATTTAAAAATGGTAATGATTTCTCCTAAATTAAAGAAAAGGGAGAATAATAAGTTAAGAATTATTTCAATAAATATAAGTAGTATTAAAATATAGTAAGGAAAATAGGAATTTTAGAATGGTGTAATAACTATGGCAGATAGATATTATTGTATGAGAAGACATAAGATGTTTACTAGAGAAAGAAAGATTGCAAACATAAAAATATGAGATGGAACTATAATATGGAATCTGGAAAATGAACATTGTTCAGAAATAGCAGAATTATGTAAAAAATGTTAACGATATTAGATGTAACATTAGTAAGAATGGTGAGATTAATTGTTATTGATGTCAGATGGCAAGAAAAAATATATAGAATTATAGCATTATATGCAAATGTTGCATGCAAAGAAAGAAGGAGTTTATTTTAACAATTATTTGATTAGGTAGTAGTAGATATAAATATTATCATAACAGGAGATTGATTTGAATTGTGATTTAAGAGACATAAAGTAAAATAAAGGAAAGGATATAAGAAATATGATTGAAGTAATGAAATATGATAAATTTTTATTTTTATTTTATTTTATTTTATTTTACATTTGTTGACCGGGCTAGTCCAACTGGATATATGTCCGTTTTCAGTAGAGGCCCGGGGAGAAAAGCTCCATCAGTTGTACACTTTTACAAAAAGGCATAAATGGTTACATAAGAAAGATAGGAAATAAAAACAATAATATAATCAGATAAAAAAATACATTGGCATAAAAGTTCACATGACAACATAGCAGGTTAACCAGATAATATAAAAAATAAAGTTTTTGTTTTTTTTGTTTTTTTAACAAGGGTAATGGAAGAGAGAAGAGTTGGCATTAGTCAGGATTAGTGCAGGAGCATTATTGACTATTTGGAGCAAATTGACTATTTGGAATAGAAAGTTCTGGACTTATATAAGAGGTGTTGTTAAATCAGAAATAGATTGTTTTATAATATCTGAAGGAATAAGATAGCAGAAGGGGAAGTGATTGTAACAGGATGTAGACTTTTAAAATATGGATGGAGATAAATTAAAGTAAATAACTCATAAGAATAAATGAGAAAGAATGCAATGAAAAGAGAAAAGAAGAAATCATGCAGTTATAGAGAGATCATGTTACAATGAAAACATTTTATATCAATTGGTTGGAATAGTGGTAACATTTAAAAATAAATGTAAAATATTTTATTCTAAATGGTACAGAGAAACCAGAATAATAGAAAAAGAAAGAGATGTAGAAATACAGAGAAATGTTCTTGAAAAATCTAGAAAGGAATGAAACCGAGTATTATGAAAAAGAAAGAGAGTTGTATAAAAGAAATCACAAAAAAATCAAGAACTTGCTATATAAGCATGTATTACAAGGCAAGAAGAAGGAAGAGGTATCAGCATATTTGGGTAAGACTGAGAATGAAGACAGTGGTATAATGGGGGATAAAAATAAGGAAGGGGGGATACTAAGAAATCAAAAACAGATAATGAAAACCATAGTTTGTTATGTGGAAGAAATGTTTAAAGAAAAAAGAAACAGTGTAATAAAATATGGAAGGATAAAAGTTTTTCAGATCAAGTAAACAGGAAAATTGAGAAACAGATTACTATCTATAGGTTAAAGTTCTTTGACAAGTTTAGATGGAATATGGCATAAAATATATAAAAATTTAAAGGAATGGTGGAAAGAGTATTTATCATATGTTTTAAAAGAATGGTTAAATTAAGGTTTTCTGTTATAAGGAATTGTGTAGTGAGATATTAAAATTTATTTGGAAAAAAGGTGAAAAAGAATATATAAAGACCTGGAGACCAGTAGCATTAAATAATGCAGATTATATATTTTTTATGAAGATATTTCAACAAAGACTGTAAAATAAGATGGAAAATATAATGGAAGAAAATGTATGTGGTATGAAAGAAAAGGATGACAAAATTCTTAATGATAGTAAGATAAATTGTAGATGATATTGTAAATGGAAGAAATGATGCAATGGTAAATGGTATTAATACATCATTTGATTCAACAGATCATAAAGCATTATAGGAATTAATGGAGGCATGCAATTTTAGTGGTAAAGTTAAAAATGATTACATGACTTCATATAGTAACAATAAGATAAGAATTTTGATTAATGGCTGGTTAAGTAAGAAAATAGGGATGAACAACGGCATATAACAAGGTTGACCTATGAGTGGTATATTATTTGCTTTGGCATGAATATGATAGCAAGTAAAGTGAATAATGAAATGAAGAATACATACATACACCAGTGCATACACCAGTTCTATTGACATATACAGATGATAGTATAATTGCTAAAAATAATTTATGGATGAAATAAGCCATATTTTGAGTATTAGATTGTTTAAAAGAAATATGTATGACATTAAATAAGGATAAATGCAAAGGTTTGAAGATAAGGTAAAATAGGAGGAATACAGTTTACAATGAAAGACATCTCAGTATTGGGAATTTGTTTTGGTAATTAAGCAATATGTGAAACACATATAGATTATCCTATAGAAGAAAGCTAACTTGATACATTCAGTATTAATGGGGAAAATAGCGTATTTATCAGGTGTGTATATCATTCCAAGAATCTATGAAAAACAAATGTTAGAAGACATATTCACTTTTGTATGGAGATCTAGATTAAATCCAGCCAAAAGAGGAGTATTATATGTGGATAAAGATGAAGGGGGATTAGGATTATTAAATCCAGTTGTATATGCAATTTCATTAAATTTATATAAAGTGTTGAAATAGATAAATGAAGAAAATGAGAAATTAGTAGTCAGACTGTTTAAGTATAAATATGAACATTTTGTAGAGACAATAAGAAGAAATAAGAGAGAAAAATAATGTATTAATGAAGAAATTGAAAATTATCAAGAAAAAATAAAAATTTGGAAGAAAAAGATTGATCAGATCAAATAAGATTGAAAAATAGGATATAAGATTATAATGGTTCAATATTGTTGTCTTGGAAATATTTACTAGAAGAAAAGATTATGTCTATAAAGGAAAGAAACAAGTGGTATATAATAAAGCAGAATGTCAGGATTTTTACGGAGATTGGGACTAAAGAAGTTAGAAGTAAAAGCAAATATGCCTTATAAAAATAAAAGTGAGAGAATATGTTTATACCATGGTGAAGAAGAAACCACAGAACATGTTTTTTTTCTAAAATGTAAAAGAAACAAAGAATATAAGATAAGAATGAACAGAAAGTTATTTATGTAATATAGATAATTTGAAATGAGAGATTAAATGAAATTATGTTCAATGGAAAAAGGATGTTACCAGTGATATTAAAGAAAAGCACATTGTAGTTATGGAGTAAAGAGTGGGGTCCAGTTTATAAAAAAATGCATTAATATAAAAAAATAGAATGTATAAAGAACAATTATGTGAATGCATGAGTTAAGTCTTATAAATGTAAATCTGTAAACATGTAAAAATGTAAATATGTGAAGATGTAAATATATAAACAATACATTTATTTATTTATTTGTTTTACATTTGTTGACCGGGCTAGTCTAACTGGATACATGTCCATTTTCAGTAGAGGTGTGGGGAGAAAAGCTCCAACACACACACACAATATAATAATAAATGTTGCAACAGTACAAGCTTGACACAGCTGTTATTAATAAAAGTACAGTACTAATGGTGAGCATAATACAAATAGTAAAGGTAATGTACAAAAAGTTGTTTACTATATACATAGATTTAAATTGCAATATCATGGTTTATATGGATCATTAAGGAGAAGTCAGTAGTTAGTACAGTATAGTATAAGGTGAAGAGTATTCATAGGTATAAAGTAAAAAGAGTTAGTCAGGGTTAGTACAAGGGCATAACCAATGTGTACTAAAAAATAGTTTTAGTTTCTGTTTAAAAAGTGTTATTGAGAACAGAGATAGGAGTTCAGTGGGAAGTAGGTTCCAGTGTTTTCCTACAGTATTAGAGAACAGAGAGTCTCCTGCTAAGTTGTTGGATCTGCTAGTACTAATAAGTAGTTTATTTGAGGAGCGTAGATTCTTAAGGTTGTTGTAAGGGGGTATGAGAGTAGAGAGTGTAGGAGTATTGGTGGAGTGATACAGGCTCTTATGGGTAATAGCAAGCTGGTGAAATAGAAGCTGATTTTGGAACTCTAGCCATCCTAGTTGTTTTAGATTACTACAATGATGAGTTCTAAAAGGAGAGCCAGTGGCAAATCTAGCAATATTATTATAGGAAATTGCCAGTTTGTTGAGGTTGTTTTTTGAAAGATTAGTGTATATAGGTGAAGCATAGAGTAGAGTGGAGATTAAGTGAGTTCTGGCTATAGCGGTCCTGGCTAATGGTGCAAGAAAGATCCCAATTTCTTGTTGACTGTTTTTATTGTGCTGTTAATATGAGTATCAAAGTTCAGGTTGCTATCTATAGTTATTCCTAAAAGTTTGGTGGTTGGGTCAGGAGATATGAGAGTGTCGTTCTTAGATATGAGTGTGAAATAAGCTGAGGTTGACTTTCAGGTTGGAGTAAAAAGTAGAAGTTTAGTTTTTTTGTGGGTTTAGGAGGAGGCAGCAGTTTAAAAACCATTGTTCTACTGTATTAAATACTTTTTGGGTAAGGGACTGTAGCTCAGAAGGAGAATTGACCGAACAAATTATAGTAGAGTCATTTGTGTATTGAATACAGGTGGCATGAGGAATTGCTAAGTGGAGGTCATTAATAAAAATGGAAAATAAGCAGTGGACCTAATATGGAGCCCTGAGGAACACCAAGGGAAATGGGAAGGTGTGTAGATAGATTGCTGTCCCATAGTACAGCCTGCTGTCTATTGTCTAAGTAAGATTTGAACCAATTTAAGGCTGAAGGTTCAAGAGAAAGGGATTTCAGTGTATTTAAAAGGAGCTGGTGATTAACCATATCGAAAGTTTTAGATAAATCTATAAAGACTACAGAGGAAAGAATATAATTGTTATGGTTTTTGTTAATGCAGTCTGTAAAGGATAGCAGTGCAGTGGTGGTACTGTGGAATGGTCTAAACCCATGTTGACAGTTGGCAAGTAAGTTATTTTGGATAAGGTGGTTAAGTAGTTGGTTATGGACGCATTTTTCCATTATTTTTGCCAGTGGGGAGAGTAAAGCTATAGGATGATAGTTTGAAAAGTCATTGGAGTTACCACCTTTATGTTGGGGGATAATGTGAGAGATTTAAATAGTTGGGATAGTTTCTTCTCTTATGGTTCTGTTTATCAGTATGGAAATGGGATAGACTATGGCTTTGGCTCCTTTTTGCAGGTATTCTGCTGGTAGTTGATCAGCAGAGGGGGGTGGTAGGTTTTAGTTTTTGGAGAAGAGAGCAACTAAAGGAAGTAGAAACAGATTGTAACTGAAATGATGGAAGCGGGCAAGTATGAGAGATTGGTAGATTTGAGGTACCTGGAGATAGTTGACTAGCAAGAGTTTGAACTGCATCTGTGAAAAAAGAATTGAAGACGTTGGCAGTTTGTGTTGGATTCTCAAGGTTGGAGCCCTGACGGTTAGGTGTGATAGATTGACCTGGATGTAGTAGTTTGTTAACGCTAGACCAAAACTTTTGTGGATTCTTTTGGTGAGTTTGCTGTAGTTGGAAGTAAAAGTTTTTTTTATCTAAGAAGATAGCTTTTTTTGTAATATTTCTAAGTTGTCTAAAGTTTAGGTGGTCTGTAGAATTCTTAGTAGTGCGCCATTTAGCCCAAGATTTGTTTCCAAGGAGGATTTTTTGCCTAGTAGCTATTGTGAGCCATGGGGCAGGTTTAGCCTTATTTCTAATAGAGTGTGATGGGGCAAGATGGTCAAGGATGGCTAAGAATGTGGAATTAAAGTATTCCACAGCTTCGTCTAGTGGGAGGGATTTTAGTGGTAACCAATTACAGTGTTTAAGTTCTGATTGGAATAGTTCAGGATTAAAAAGTTTTTCGGTCCATATTGTTCTAAAGGTATTTAGGTAAGTTATGTTGTTTTGTATCTGATGATATAAGTTAGTGAGTGGTCACTTAGATCATCAGGGAGGGCTCCTACTTTGTATGTTTGAAGAGGAGAATTAGTAAGAATCCAATCTAAGGTGCTTTCCTTGTTATTGGGTTTATTGATCCTGGTTGGGGAGGTAATAGTTTGTGAGAAGCCATATAGGTTAATATGGGTGGTAGGGTGTACAGTACTGCAGGACTTCCAGTCAATATTAAAGTCTCCAAGGACAATAGTTTCTTCTGGAAGATTAATAGACAGCCAGTTTAGAATATTTTCAAGGGATGTAATGTTATGTATATGGATTTACATGTGTTGAACTGAAATTTAGAAATGAGGATTTCAGCATTATTGTACACAGGTGGTCTAAGGTTTGCAGTGGTAACTTGTAGCTCTGTTTTATAAAGGATTGCTACCCCCCCCTCCCTTTTTGTTTGTACGGTCTAGACTGAGGATATTGTAACCAGGTAGGGTGACTTCATTGTCATTAACTGTAGGTTTTAGCCATATTTCAGATAAACACAGGATGTCAAATAGATGGATATCTATGAGGGCGTGGAGGTGGACAATTTTGTTGTTAATGCTACGTATGTTAAGATGTGCTATATAGAGTGAGTTAGAAAGTTTAATAGGGGCTTGTGTACTAGTGATGTTAAAGTTGCTTTGATCAGTGGCAGGAGTATTGTTTGGGCCGAGGTTAGGATGAATGTCCCCATCTAGCAGGGCGTGGAGGTATATTCTATATATAGGGTTGTGAAACTTACAGAAATAGTAAAGTGACTTTCTGATATTTAGATTGATGTACTTAACATGGGCCAATCTATGATATTTGGCTTGTAAGTAGCAGGGTCTAGATGTGATGTTGATGTAGGTTTGGAAGATAGCTATTAGTGGTGTGGAAGTGAATTTGGAGGGGAAGAGAAGGTTGGGGTATAATGGTTGTTCATAGGAGGTTAATAGATAGGCAACAGTTAGAGAGGGTAAGAGTGAGGCCAGGAGTAAATATTTTGTTTGACTTGGCATGGATAAATTAGCCATTATCTTAGTTTAAGATGTAAAACCAAAAAGGGGGTTAGGTAGTAACAACAGTTAAGAAGATGTAACAAGGATGGCAGGGAGGTTATGTAATATGAACAGGTGAGGTGATTTGTCAAGAAGGGTTGAAAGTGCTAATAAGGTGTGCTGCTAGATTGGAGCAGATGTGATGGGGGTGTGGTTTACTGGAATAAATGTAGGACCACTGGGGGCAGGTGAGAATTGAGGGCAGGGTAGGGGAGCGGAGTGAGTCAGCAGGGCGAACGGAGCGGGTAGAGACAAGTGAATCAAACAGCCAAGGTGAACAATCAGTGGAATGCTGACTGTTCGAGGTAAGTTAATTTAAGGTAGGTATAGAATGAATAAGAAGTAGAGTGGGAGAATATAAAGGAGGAAACTGGGTAATTACAGCAGAACAGGGATGTGTGAAAGGACGATAGTAGGAAGGTATAGACAGCAGATAGTAGAGTAAGTATTTTCTGGGATGGAGGGATAGAAAAAAGATAGGGAAAATGTGCCACCTACTGGACAGTCAAATGAATTACAGCAGAAGTAGTTTCTGGGGAAGGCTGGACTAGGGCTAGAAAGACGATCTATTTGGCTAGGGGAGGTAGTGGTAAAGCAAGAGAGGGACTATACTTTGACTACAGGATACAGGGGGTATGGCTGCTTGCTGACTAGGCAGAGAAGTTAACAATTACCAACAATAAGGAATAAGCAACCTACAAATTAGATTTAAAGTCAGTATGAGGACAACACATACTCTCTTCTTTCTTTTCTTGGAAGAACACAGGGGTACACTTATGGGGTGATGTTACAGCTGGTAGGTTAGAATGGGTCCTTAGCTGCCTGGTGGGTTCTTATCTCCTAGTGGAGGGTAGGGATGCTGGAGAGCTGAGAGCAGTTATAGAACAAGACAGCAAGAAGAGAGAAAGGAGAAACAAAAATCCTTAAAGTTAGTTCACAGAAAATGCTTAAGCAAATACTTAATCAGCCACACATAAACATTCATCCCACAATGCTGGCTATAGTACAGGGAAAGATAACATCATACTGCATTTAAACTGCCATTCAACAATTTCAGACACTGTGGGATAATTAAATACTGGTATGGGCTGTATCTAACTTAAGTATCGCTATATATTCAAAGCACAGCTAAAAATAACTCACGGAATGCGACAGACCCAAATACAATTGCAGTAAAGGTAAATCAATATTCATTTTGGTACATTTAAACAGTAAATACAGTGTAAAAAGTTCATAAAATATAACAGGCTCTAGTATAGTTGCTTTTAGTCAGTTTGTATATGTGATTAGAACAGTCTTACTAGTTCAGCATTTATTCGGCTATCAGCTACTTGCGGTTGTATTTCATGGTCCAAACTTAAGTACAGACACCTGTTAATGCAATATTATATTGCATATAATCCTGAAGATTGAAGGATACGCTTAATAAAAATGTCTAAAGCGTTACCGAACACCTAGTATCCTATGCCGTTTTCCTGTCTAGTGGAGCTGAGTTAATTAGTATAACACACTACACATTTTCAGAGACCTAGGCAATCTGGAAGCTGCTCCACATGTATGGGTAAAGTATATACATTGTTTCGTAGTCGCGCTTACTATGCAAGTGATAAACAAAAAAAAATAAAGCTTACTCCTTTGTCTGTTCTTAATGTCAGGAGTCCAAGCAGTTATAAATAGAACCAATTTATGGTTACGCCTATGCAGGCAATAAAATAAATATTACTTCCTTATAATGAACTGCAGACCTGCTAGCAAAAAAAACAAGTAAACCAGAAGCCAAAAATTTAGCGCTTTCATCCACTGTTTAATACGTGAACTTCCTCAGAAACATTTTCAAATGATTTCCAGTTCCTTAAATAACTTACTA
>NC_056734.1:327220410-327290410 GCF_019279795.1 Protopterus annectens | reverse complement strand
ATTCACAAGAGAGAATAAAACATCAGTGCTCAGAGAATCTGAGGTAATTTATATTTTCCTTAGGCAAATCTTGAAGAAATCCCACCAAAGTGGTACAGTTGTGCGTATCCCTCATTTGGCGCTCTTCTGTACTTTTTCACTGGATCGGCTTCTGCACCTGTCTTACATATGTTACTTTATTTGGTACTTTCCGGGTACTTTTCTGTTAACAGGGCAACAGCTTTTATGGGGCTGGTTTTAATGTTGCCTTCCTTGTTGGAGTACTAATCATTTTCTTTGACATTAGTAATGCTTATTTCGCAGTCCTGCTGTGGGGTTTTTCTTTTCCCTGACCATGTGCTGCTAATGGAAAAGTACCGATGTTGGACTGCTATTCATTGTGACATGTCAGTAATGCTTATTTCACAGTCTTCTGTGTGTGTGTGTGTGTGTGGGGGGGGGGGGTATTTTCTCTGACCATGTGCTGCTGACGGAAAAAAAAACGTCCAGGTTTATAGAGAAAATGTCATACGCTTAACACCGCCCAACAAAAAAGTGAGCTCTGATGTAAATTTAATTTCCTCTTTTTGACAACCTTACCTGTGATATTACGCTATGAAATTAGCACAACCAAACGGTCAAACCTTTTACTGACAGCAGAGCATTCTGGGATTTGCTTAGTCTGATCTAATTTTTGTAACCTTGACAGGAAATAACTGGATTTTCATTTGCAGGATGGGCTAAGGTGTGAACTAATTTTATTGTTTGTCATATATTATGTTAAAATCAGTAAAACGGAAATGTCAAAAGCAGGTGGTATAGAGTTAAGTGGAGTCGCCGTGGATTTTTATGAGATACTGTACGGCACAATGTAACTATAACTGAAAGCATTTTAAGTGAGCAGTGTGGTCTTTCATAATTGTGGACACCTGGCAGATAACCGATGCCAACTACTGTTTGTAAAAGTGTCATTGTTTTCCTATAAGGCTGTGCTATGTAGAGCTTAGCGCTTTGTGTTTGTTATTTTTGTTGTTTGCATTAATGGAGAAATGGAGAAGGAATAGCATCCTGGAAAACTGAAGATTTTGCTGCCTAATTAGTGAAGGACAATTTTAACAGCCTGGCAGTTCACCATGTGCAGAATGGATAAATAAATACATAGAAAAGAGAATGGCCCTTTGATCATAGGAAGAATCATAGAGCAGCACTTCATCATACTTATTGAGCAAGTCAGAGGAGGAGATGACTACAGGAAAACTGTGAAAGCATTGGCGAACAAACAGTAACAATGACTGCTGCTGTTGCCCCATTAACGGAAAAGTACCGTTTTCCGTTATTGGGGCAACCTTTATTTTACGCACTGTACTAATTGCTTAAAATGAGCAAGGTAAAACAGTTTACTGGCTCTGTTTTGGGATGATAACAAAACACAAATTACCCCTTGATAGTGGTCATTGAGAGATACCTGCACAAATAGTCTTCCTGAACAGAGCGGACCTCCTCGTTGATTTTCCCTGTTTGATTTCATGGTAAATCACAGGATGTGACCAAGTGCTGCAGTTCCGTACTTCTTACTGCTTATAAAATGCATATTAACTAATACCTTGCTGTTTTATTTAAGCAAAATAGAGCCATATTTAAAATATTGTACTTTATTTTGACCTTTGATGCGATTCCTTTCAGTCGATGCCATCTACATGCAGAACTACCAAGCTGTTCTACTGCCTGCAATAATTGCTTACTAAGTGACAGAGCAAAAACAGTGGGTAGGTTCTGCATACGGAAGAAAGTAAAAGTATAAAAATGTTCGCATCCTGACAGTAATCATGCTTATTCTTTAGAAATGCATGGTAATGTAAATTTTTTGTTCTGTAGAAAACTTCAAGTAAATCACAGTAGTATTTTTTAAAATTGTCCCTTATGTTTCATGACAGAGACAAGTTCGCATCATAAACCATTGTTGATTTCAGTCAGTAATGAGTTTCATACTTCGCTGGGGTCATAAAATACGTGTTGATGAAGCACCTCTTGTTTGGTTAAAATTTGTAATAATTTAGAGAAATATTTAAAAATAGACCACGATTTTGGCATTTTTGAGCCAAAATCTCAAGAAAACAACATGCAAGGTATGGCCACGGGTAACGTGGGCTTGGTAGGCAACAGCTGTTTTCATTTTATCGTTTGCTGAAAAATCAAGACAACTCATCTTATTCTATCAACTTATTAATTTAATAGTACTCATATTTAAAAAACTATCCCTGATTGTACCTGATTATTCTATATTTTCCTTGATTCTGCAGTTAAGAGGTTAAATGGATAACAGAATAAAAGATTTCAGGAGCATGCATAAAGCATGGGACTTTAATATCAACTCTAGCATTATTGACTGAATGTAATCCTCAGTGATTTACAAGAATGGCAGAAATGTCACTATGCATTGTGAAAAAATAAGGGACTATTGCATTAGAAAACACCCAACTTCAATCCAGCAAGTTAGAAAAGGCACCTTTCAGCAGTACCTTTTGCAGGGTGCCTCATCTGATTGCACATGATGCTTCCTAGTCATCTTTCAGTGTGAGTGCATCTCTGAACTCTGCATAAAGTAGAAGCATACAGTAAATAAATGTAAACATGTGCAACATGGCATTACCAAGTTTCCAGCAAACGATAGCACACGTTACCCGAGGCCATACCTTGCATGTTGTTTGCTTGAGATTTTGGCTGAAAAAACTACTGCAGTGCTTTTATTTTAATTAAGCATACATCTATGAGTGCACTTACTTGTTAACCTGAATTTGCACACACTTGCTGGCAGCCCCTGTTCCTTCCCCTTCTGTCGGATTGCCACAGTGCTTCTCAGTTCACTTGAAATGAACCATGTAGTCTGTGGGAATATAGGGATGTTTTGAAACTAAACTGCCTTCAGACATGAGCCAAAGTATATTAACATTATGCCATAGCCCCTACATTTATTTTTTACATGGTATAGTCCACACATAGTAGCTGCAGTTTTGAGAGAAATACTAAAAGCAGTAAAGCTGGGATGAATTCCATTTAAGTTTATACATTTTTGAAGATTGTCATCCCTACCGGTATGCACTTTAAAAACCTAAAAGTTTCAGAGGGAGCCTTCCACCACGGATACTTTCTTTCCTGACCTTCTTATTCTTCACTGAACCTAAAGACTCAGAAGAAAAGGTAATGATTCAAAATGTGTATATACTTTCATAAAAAATGGGAACTCAAAGAATTTTAACCTCTCAGTTTAGTACCAGGTGCAAGGCAGCCTTTTATTTAGAGTAAGCTATGGCCATTGTTACACAGAGTTTAATTAGAAAGTTTGAAAAACTGAACTGAGTAGTAAATTGTTAAATGTTTATGGTGGCTTGAAAAGTGTTGAGCACAACATAATTTCCTTGTTATAACTCAGTGAGGTTCAGTGGTTTAATAAATAACGTGTAAGGTTGCTCCCGTAGGAAACGATTATTCATTATAACTTTTAACATTTCAGAGGTGGCTGACATTTAATATCTAAATTCTGTTTTCTTTATTGTTTAAGTACTACAAGTAAATCTATCTTGTCATAATTTTGCATTTCCACATTTGTTTTGGTGGATTGAGGTTTGTTTAATAACAAGACAGAAGCATCATAATCTATTATAGAAAATGTATAAATATATGTATCTCTCCCTCTCTCATTCTCTTCAAACGTGTGTGTGTCTGTCTGTGTGTATGCATGTATGTATGTAGAATTAGAGTAATTTTATATAGTATACAAAAGGGAGGTGTATGAGTCTGTTAAGCTGCTGCACACAGCGCATATAGACACAACATTCTTCTAATAGTAATGAACTTTGTTAGAGTCGTTGGGGTGAGTTGTTGATGGTGACATAATTTCAGAAAGTTTAAGGTGATTTTGAGTCAGACTCTGATAAAGTTGTATACTTTTTATTCTTCAAAAAATGGGTGCTGATGTAAAACTGAAGGAGTTGGGTCTAGGAATGTGGTATGGTACTAACACGGTCCAGCTGCTGCACTAGCAGAGTTCCTGCAGGTGGGTGAGGCTGATGCTACTGTGCTGCACATGCAGTGACAATCACATGCGAGAGGAGAAGGTGAGGTAGCTGGAATGGACAGTGTGTTTCTGTCTGCTGAGGAGAAGAGGACAAGACTCATATAGCCCTCCCAGTTTCAAGGTCAGGTGAAAGGTGTTAGGGTTCAGAAGGATGTCTGTGTTACCCTTGATCTTTGAGTGTGTGTGAGGGATGTACTACTAACATTTGTGATGTGAAGCACATTATGAAGCATGCAGACAGAAACTCTGAACAAGGGAACACACTCCATTTAATGTTGTATTACAGTTCTGCAATCACCTAAAATGCTTTTTCATGTTGAATTGAATCCACGGTGTGTGTGTATATGTCTGTCTGTGTCTGTTGAACCTTTTGTTGTTTTCTGGTTGCAGGTTGCAGTGAATCTGAGCATGGTGGCATCACCCCGCTGTGTAGTTTTTGACACGTTTCCTAGGTGGTTCACACATCTTTATTGAATGGTGCTGTACTGTACTGCTGTATTTGTGTGCTAAATGTTTAATGATAAAGCAAAATTAGTTGTAATTTTTTTATTGTGACCACATATATGTAACAGTATTTAAGCAAAATATGGAAAAATAGAAGGGATACCTATGCCTGATGGTGTGTGTTACTTAAAGCCACAGTTTCCCCTGACTTTATTTATATTTGCACTATCATAATCTCTGCCATTAAATGGTTTCATTTTGTACCAGTTCCACTGGATCAATGGGATAAAGTTCCAAGTACATCCCAGCTGACTCCCATTCAGTTAGTGGCTTAAGGCTCCTGCTGGCTTCTCTTTAGGAGTGAGGTTCTGGGGGACATACTAGAGACAAGATCATCACTGTGTTGCCAATGGGGATACTGGAGATCACAGCAGTTCATTGCCAAGCTAAGTTTCTGTTGGAGTCACAGATAAGGGTTGCATTATTGTAGAGATGGGTATACCCCTTTGAAGAAATCTGTATCATGATGACACCTGCACAAATAACTGGCAGTCAAATCATTGATCAGAAAGCGGTGAACATCTGCACCCCCCCTTTGCAGATTCCTGGATCCGCCACTGCTATCTAAATTTCCCTAGCAAAACTGCACGTGGAAAACGCTACTACAGCTGCTTTTGGAAGGTTAAACTCCAGCCATCACAGTAATGGTTATAAAAGCATAGCAGTACGTACGATGTGTGCAGAAATGGCTGAACCAGAATACTACCAATATTAACAATAAGAAAAAAAAAACTGTCACTTACATAGGATGAGAAGCACAGGGGCCAGGAGCACACAGCAGCCAAGGGATAACCTAGGTAGTAAATATGGCACCAGGAGGGGCAGGTAGTACATATAGGATTTGAGAGGATATGAGGTAGATGGGGGAGGGGGAAAGCGGAAAAGCAGGTAAATGCTAGGAGGGGCTAGAGAAGAGAAAATGGGAGAGAAGGAAAGGGGTCAGTTATCTAGGAATAAGAGGAGGGTAGGGAAAGGAGGAGACAGTGCAGTGTGATAAAAGCAGGGAATTAAAAGGCAATGGAAAAGAAGTGGCAGTTAGGTTAGAAGTATGAGGTATTCATAGGACACAATATGTGAGTAGAGCCAAGTGAGTGAAACAGCCAAGGTGAACAATCAGTGGAATGCTGACTGTTAGAGGTAAGTTAATTTGAGGTAGGTATAAAATGAATAAGAAGTAGAGTGGGAGAATATAAAGGAGGAGACTGGGTAATTACAGCAGAACAGGGATGTGTGAAAGGACGATAATAGGAAGGTATAGACAGCAGATAGTAGAGTAAGTATTTTCTGGGATGGAGGGATAGAAAAAAAAGATAGTGAAATGGTGTCACCTAGTTGACAGTCAAATGAATTACAGCAGAAGTAGTTTCTGGGGAAGGCTGGACTAGGGCTAGAAAGACGATCTATTTGGCTAGGGGAGGTAGTGGTAAAGCAAGAGAGGGACTATACTTTGACTACAGGATACAGGGGGTATGGCTGCTTGCTGACTAGGCAGAGAAGTTTACAATTACCAACAACAAGGAATAAGCAACCTACAAATTAGTTTTAAAGTCAGTATGAGGACAACACATACTCTCTTCTTTCTTTTCTTGGAAGAGCACAGGGGTACACTTATAGGGTGATGTTACAGCTGGTAGGTTAGGATGGGTCCTTAGTTGCCTGGTGGGTTCTTATCTCCTAGTGGAGGGTAGGGAAGCTGGAGAGCTGAGAGCAGTTATAGAACAAGACAGCAAGAAGAGAGAAAGGAGAAACAAAAATCCTTAAAGTTAGTTCACAGAAAATGCTTAAGCAAATACTTAATCAGCCACACATAAACATTCATCCCACAATGCTGGCTATAGTACAGGGAAAGATAACATCATACTGCATTTAAACTGCCATTCAACAATTTCAGACACTGTGGGATAATTAAATACTGGTATGGGCTGTATCTAACTTAAGTATCACTATATATAAAAATAGCTCACTGAATGCAACAGACCCAAATACAATTGCAGTAAAGGTAAATCAATATTAATTTTGGTACATTTAAACAGTAAATACAGTGTAAAATGTTCATAAAATATAACAGGCTCTAGTATAGTTGCTTTTAGTCAGTTTGTATATGTGATTAGAACAGTCTTATCAGTTCAGCATTTATTCGGCTATCAGCTACTTGCGGTCATATTTTATGGTCCTAACTTACGTACAAACGCCTGTTAATGCAATATTATAACACATATAATCCTGAAGATTGAAGGATACGCTTACTAAAAATGTCTAAAGCGTTACCGAACACCTAGTATCCTATGCCGTTTTTAAGTCTAGTGGAGCTGAGTTAATTAGAATAGCACACTACGCATTTTCAGAGACCTAGGCAATCTGATAGCTGCTCCACGTATATGGGTAAAGTATATACATTGTTTGGTAGTCGCGCTTACTATGCAAGCGATAAACAAAAAAAAAAAATAAAGCTTACTCCTTTGTCCGCTCTTAATGCCAGGAGTGCAAGCAGTTATAAATAGAATCAATTTATGGTTACGCCTATGCAGGCAATAAAATAAATATCAATTACTTCTGGATCCCCACATACTGTCAAAAGCGCATTTAATATGTTCTGATTGTGGTCACGGTTATAAGGTTGCAATTCCACAACTTTTGAGTGGCACGGAGCAAGAAAAAGCCCAATTCCTTCTTGCTCAGTAGCAGAATTAAGCTCACGACACTATTTATGAGTGCCGTGGAACATGGACAAGGTAAAAATATTTCTTGCTTAGTTGCAGAGTTGAATTCACATTTGTTACCAGGGTGACTTATAAGACCCCCAGTTAAATACAATGCACTCAAGTGGTAAGCAGGTACTAGACAAAATCTAGTCATACATTAGTATATCCCAAGGGACTAGGCATCAAGACAATATTAATAAATCATATATAACAAGTTAGCAGTTGTTCAGGACTATCTAAATTTCCCTAGCGCAACTGCACGTGGAAAACACTACTACAGCTGCTTTTGGAAGGTTAAACTCCAGCCAGCACAGTAATGGTTATAAAAGCATAGCAGTACGTACGATGTGTGTGTACTGCGGGGGTGGTGCTGCGGTAGCGTTGTCGCCTCACAGTAAGACGTTGTCCTGTTCGATTCTCAGCTAGAGTGTCTTCTGTGTGGAGACATGCGTGAATGGGCGTACCTTCGTTGAAGGTTGTGCATCAGAGCCGGCAACTCGGTACGTAAAAATCTACTGCTAATCATTAGCGGACCGAAGTTCCACTGTGGCAACCCCTAACGGGAAAAGCCGAAAGACACAACAAGTACGTACGATGTGTGCAAAAACGGCTGAACCAGATTACTACCAATATTAACAATCAGAAAAAAACTGTCACTTACATAGGATGAGAAGCACAGGGGCCAGGAGCACACAGCAGCCAAGGGATAACCTTGGTAGTAAAGATGGCACCAGGAGGGGCAGGTAGTACATATAGGATTTGAGAGGATATGAGGTAGATGGGGGAGGGGGAAAGCAGAAAAGCAGGTAAACACTGGGAGGGGCTAGAGAAGAGAAAATGGGAAAGAAGGAAAGGGGTCAGTTATCTAGGAATAAGAGGAGGGTAGGGAAAGGAGGAGACAGCGCAGTGTGATAAAAGCAGGGAATTAAAAGGCAATGGAAAAGGAGTGGCAGTTAGGTTAGAAGTATGAGGTATTCATAGGACACAATATGTGAGTAGAGACAAGTGAGTGAAACAGCCAAGGTGAACAATCAGTGGAATGCTGACTGTTAGAGGTAAGTTAATTTAAGGTAGGTATAGAATGAATAAGAAGTAGAGTGGGAGAATATAAAGGAGGAGACTGGGTAATTACAGCAGAATGGGGATGTGTGAAAGGATGATAGTAGGAAGGTATAGACAGCAAATAGTAGAATAAGTATTTTCTGGGATGGTGGGATAGAAAAAAAAGATAGTGAAATGGTGGAAGAGCACAGGGGTACACTTATAGGGTGATGCTACAGCTGGTAGGTTAGGATGGGTCCTTAGCTGCCTGGTGGGTTCTTATTTCCTATTGCAGGGTAGGCAAGCTGGAGAGATAGGATGAGAAGCACAGGGGCCAGGAGCACACAGCAGCCAAGGGATGGCCTAGGTAGTAAAGATGTAAATGATGGACCTCTATGCATTTCAGTAGGTGCCATGGGATCTTTTCCATCCATCTGTGCCAACACTAACTCAAAAAGATGAGGCCTTAGTTTAACATCTCATCCATAGAACAAAACATGCTAGAGTGCAGTACTCCCCTTATGCTGCACTGCAGTAGCACTAATCAATCTACCTGATGTGGGAAGAGAACACCCAGTCTTCGGCACCAAAATTCAGTGTGCTACCTGTTGCACCACTGAAACTGCATAAAGTGACTCATGCTTATATAGTGCAAGTATAACAGTCATGTTATTTGTTGATTACCGGAGATAAACTGAAGACATAAAGAAGACAATTATGTTAAATGCATTTAGTACAGATAATTGCTAGATATTAGCTGACCATATATTGCATTAATCAATCTGTTATATGTAGAAACCATATAGTAAAGTGATACTGAGACCTTTTCAAAAGTGAAGGGTCTGTGCAGTAGCTGAATGCATTACTAACAAAAATCATTCAAATACAACTGAAGTTTGGAACTCTTGCGTAGCTGAATGCATTACTAAAAAATCATTCAAATACAGCTGAAGTTTGGAACTCTTGCATCACTTTATTTTCAAAACCAAGTACATTGCTTGTTTCCAAAAACAAGTGAGAATTCATCTAAAAGATTGTGCCCTCTCTGATGTAAAAGTTATATTACCCCATCTGAAGTGCACTGTAAGATGGGTCAGACTTCAGCAACCACTAGATAAGAAACAAGGGTTACAATAAAGCTTGGCTGATTTTCAAAAGGAAATAAGGCAAATAAAAATATTATAGACTAGAATTAAGGATCAAAAGAGACAAACTGACAAGTGGGGAGGAAATAGTTTTCCTATCATGATATTTTTTGGTTTAATTTGTGTGCGCTGTTGTGTATGATCAAACTTATTTTCTCGTGTTGTACACAACAGAGCCATATAAATATATATATATATATATATATATATATATATATATATATATATATATATATATATATACTGTATAAATATGTATGGGACTATATCATATGATTGATTTTTCAGAAACTCGAAATTCATATGGTCGAGACCATATGATTGAGTTTCTGAAAACTCAGATATCAGAAAAAAACACAAAAAGCACAAAAATCTACTTTTTTTTACATTTTTTGCAGGGGGAAGCCCCCCCCCCCCATGAACTCCCCATCAACCCTGCAAATTAGGGTCTACTTTAGGACTTCAAAAGTTTAATAGCTTGAATGCATATGGATCAAACCATATGCATCGAACTATTAAACAATCGAATTCCAAAATAAAAAAAATACACAAAAAAAAATGTAAACTAGTATAGGAAAGGGGGAAAAGCCCCCTTGCATCCCACACATGGGGGTTGTGTCCCCACACCCCCCGCTATTTAAATATACCAACTCCAAGATTGCATTACATTATAGTAAACGGAAATCTCTACCTACAGAGATTTTCGTTTACATTTTCGATGTTTTGCGCTTTCGGTGTACTCGTGTCAAGAATATCGTATTCAATATTCTCAGAATTCGAGCACATAAAGTAGACCCCTGCAAATTATATATACCAACACCAGGTTCGCAATACAGTGAGAAAAAGGGTAACTTTCCCAATCCGCACTGTACCGTAATCTCCATTCAAAAGCTTCAGATTTTCAAAAATTCAATCATATGGTCTTGACCATATGAATTTTGAGTTTCTGAAAACTCGATCAACTGATAGGGACCCATACAGATATATAGCACAATGTGGTATTTCATAATTCAGAGACAAATTAGCTGCAATGAGGATAGAGCTCATTATTGGCTATTTTTAATGTCTGCGAGTCACTGTTAACTACTGCAAATGTAGATAAGCACTTTCTTTTGGTAGTTAACAGTGGCATCAGACACATTGTTTTAGCACAGGCACCCTACTTCATTAAATCTCCCATGCACAATACACACATTCAAACACACACACACACACACACACACACACACACACACACACACACACACACACACACACACACCACATACCCCATACCTGTGTTGTGAGAATGTCTGTGGCGTCTCCTTTTTGCTACCTTCATAAATCATGGATAATTTCTGTCAGTCATTAATGCCAGACGTTAAAGTTTTATACTTGATTTCTTCAATAAATCCATGGTAGTGCAAACATTGTTATACTAGTGATTTCCATGTTTACAGGAGAAATAATTTAAATCCATCCCTAATTTTGTCCCACTATTAGTTCTGTCTTGATTTCTTGTTCTGTGAAGGTGATATACAGTATATGCCTGTCATTTTCTTTCTCTCTCCATAGTGCATCACAAATGTTGCAGGCATTAAATAATGCCTGGGATCCTCAATATATATTTTAGAAAAACATCTGCCAGAGCTTATCAGACATCTGCCAGAGCTTATCAGTTTGACAGTGGGTTAATGGTGATGTTTACTCTGGTAAGGATGTAGCATTTGAATCCCCCCCCCCCCCCCCCATTTTTAGCTGACTCTATTTTCTTTTAACTGTTATGTGGTTTTGTTCAGTGTATGCCTTGTGTCTAGTAGTGGTTGCACAGACCTACTGTACTCACTGGGAAGGTATAGGGTTTTGATCCTTTTTAGTTCCTTTTTGGCAAGTACCTATAATAGTAATCCCTGGTGTCTAGTGGTTCTCCACAACAGTTTTTTTATATAATTTAGTGCCTTTAAGGCAAGCTATATTGCTTATCTTTGGTGTCTAGAATTCTAACTTGACCCATAGCTAAAGAGTTGTCCCTGATGTCTAGTGTTCCCCTCCATCTCTGTAATGTTTAAGTGTCATTAAGGCAGGAGAAGTCCTCCCTAGTGTCTGGAGTTCCCTCAATATCCATGTCTGAAATGTTACCTGGTGGCTAGTGGTACCCCCTGACCCGCATCTGAAAATGTATCCCTCATGGCTAGTGTTCCCCCCACCCAGTGTTACAAACTTTGGTCATTAGTGTAGGGGTGTGGGGAGGTATAACAGCCACCCCACCCCCCCATACACACACATTCATTCTGCACACATGCACATACACACACACACACACACACACACACACACACACACACACACACACACACACACACACACACACACAGTCAGAATAACACACACACACACACACTCACACACAGTCGCAGAATAACACACACACACACACACACACACACACACACACACACACACACACACACACACAAACCCCATACCTTGTTGTGAGAATGTCTGTGGCGTCTCCTTTTTGCTACCTTCATAAATCATGAATAATTTCTGTCAGTCATTAATGCCAGACGTTAAAGATTTACACTTGATTCCTTCAGTAAATCCATGGTAGTGCAAACATTGTTATACTAGTGATTTCCATGTTTGCAGGATAAATAATTTAAATCCATCCCTAATTTTGTCCCACTATTAGTTCTGGCTTGATTTCTTGTGCTGTGAAGGTGATGTACAGTATATGCCTGTCATTTTCTTTCTCTCTCCATAGTGCATCACAAACTGTTGCAGGCATTAAATAATGCCTGGGATCCTCAATATATATTTTAGAAAAACATCTGCCAGAGCTTATCAGACATCTGCCAGAGCTTATCAGTTTGACAGTGGGTTAATGGTGATGTTTACTCTGGTAAGGATGTAGCATTTGAATCCCTGCCCCCCCCCCCCCCCCATTTTTAGCTGACTCTATTTTCTTTTAACTGTTATGTGGTTTTGTTCAGTGTATGCCTTGTGTCTAGTAGTGGTTGCACAGACCTACTGTACTCACTGGGAAGGTATAGGGTTTTGGTCCCTTTTAGTTCCTTTTTGGCAAGTACCTATAATAGTAATCCCTGGTGTCTAGTGGTTCTCCACAACAGTTTTTTTTATATAATTTAGTGCCTTTAAGGCAAGCTATATTGCTTATCTTTGGTGTCTAGAATTCTAACTTGACCCATAGCTAAAGAGTTGTCCCTGATGTCTAGTGTTCCCCTCCATCTCTGTAATGTTTAAGTGTCATTAAGGCAGGAGAAGTCCTCCCTAGTGTCTGGAGTTCCCTCAATATCCATGTCTGAAATGTTACCTGGTGGCTAGTGGTACCCCCTGACCCACATCTGAAAATGTATCCCTCATGGCTAGTGGTCCCCCCACCCAGTGTTACAAACTTTGGTCATTAGTGTAAGGGTGTGTGGAGGTATAGCAGCCACCCCATCCCCCCATACACACACATTCATTCTGCACACATGCACATACACACACACACACACACACACACACACACACACACACACACACACACACACACACACACACACACACACACACACACACACACACACACACGCGCACTCACACACACAGTCGCAGAATAACACACACACACACACACTCACACACACAGTCGCAGAATAACACACACACACACACACACACACACACACACACACACCTTACCTACACCTTGCCTAACCCCAATACAGCTACTGCGAAAACAGACATGCTCCCCCACATAGAGCCTCTCACATACACACAAACACCCACACATCCCAATCGCTATCTGACCACTAATTTCCATAGTAATTTATTCTGCCATGATGGATGAAGACAGTGTTTTATCAGTGATTCTCTCGGCTGTGTAAATGCCTTCCCACAGGCACTTCCAGTGGACATCACATGGCTAATTAGTATATGCCTCTCCCCATGGATGT
Source organism: Protopterus annectens (assembly GCF_019279795.1). Classification (NCBI taxonomy): domain Eukaryota; kingdom Metazoa; phylum Chordata; order Ceratodontiformes; family Protopteridae; genus Protopterus; species Protopterus annectens. The sequence continues at coordinate 327,277,026 of NC_056734.1, read as the reverse complement.
GCCATTAGCATGTAGAATGGCTATAGAGGTAACCCACTAGAGTGCTGCACGTCTGTGTTGTGGCACCAGGGTAAGACTGTCTGTGACTCAGAAATAGTCACTTCATGCATACCTCCCTGTAACTTTTTTGAATTGGGACCATAGTTTTTAGCATGTGATCAATTGTATCTACACTACTGTTACTTGTTATAATGTACAGCACCATCCTTTTTTGCTTTGGAATGTCACTGTATCTCATGCCACACAACATCGTTTAGCTGATGTACATAGATTATGCTGATGCATTGCTTTATTTTTTATTTTGTAGTTAATTCAACACATTATGAAATTCTTTTTCTGACTGTTCTCAGCAACTAAGGAGTTTCTGCCTCCATTAGCCAGGCATACGTTTTAAAACAGGGGTGACTGACTTGTCCTTGCCAAAATTACTGTTTCACAGACTTCTCAAGTTTATTTTCTGCAGTCTGTAGGTATGTTTTAGAGTAAAATGGAAGCAGTCCACATTCACTGTTCCACAGGCTTTATTTCCTGCAGATTCTGGGTACATTTTAGGATGAAGAAAAAACAGTCCATAAATACCATATATGTTTCCCCATAAGAGAACCCAGAATTTGCATTACAGTCTCTGCTGTTGCTAGCCCTGTCACAGGCCACTTGCATGGCAATTAATTGTTTGTAGCACTGGCTCCAGACATGCTTTGCTATGCTAGGCACAGACACTTTCCAACATGGATAACAAGTCTCAGCTATATCTTCCAGTGAGCTGGTTATATTTCACACTATTTAGTCACTGTACCAAGGCTTTACCTGCATAACACACTATTTAGCCATTGTTGTGGCTGATGTGTCTGTTTTCCTGATACAATCTCATTAAAATTGTTACAATCTTGCAAGCAGAAACTTCAGAAGGTAGAATAATTTCTGACACTGCAGCACAGTTGCTAAGATGAAGAGAATAGAGGATTTTGAAATTCCTGTGACTGCCCCTTGCACACCCATGGCATTGTGTACATTATCAGTATCATGTGATGGAAACTGTAACTCTGGAGGTATAGTCTCACAAATGTCACTATCTGAAAATCCCTCACACAGAGAAATGGTGGCAGTATATTTCTTCTAAACCACTTTGCATCTTGTCACACAAAGCTGTCACTTGTAGAATAACAAGAACAATAAATTAATGAAATAATACATATATTCAGTATGCCCAATAATACATATATTCAGTATGCCCAATAATACATATATTCAGTATGCCCAATAATACATATATTCAGTATGCCCTGATTGTGCATGTTCAGACTTGAATGCTCTACAAACTGCTTCCATTTACATTGCTTCTCAGCACTTTGTAAATTATTTCCCATTTCTTTGTAAAACATGGTTTAATAATCATCCCCACTCTGGAATCATAGATAAACTTACTAAGTTGGGCATTAATCCCTATGTCACCCAATGGGTTGCTAAATGGCTTACTGATAGAACCTACACTGTAAAAGTAGCCGACTCCACATCCAGTTCCAGACAAGTGACAAGTGGAGTACCTCAAGGTTCAGTCTTGGGGCCGCTCTTGTTTGGCATCTACTTCTCTGAAGTACAGGTCAACACTAAGGGACTCTGGCTAACAAAGTTTGCAGATGACTGCAAACTGGGAGCCATTATTGAATCCCCAAATGATGTGGATACTCTACAAAAGGGCCTTACAGAAACAGATGCTTGGTGCCAGAGCCATGGGCTCAAGCTCAATGCCAAGAAATGTATTGTTATCCCCTTTGGGAAAAAACATGTATCCATGAATTACCATATAGGTGGTAGTACATTAAACACAGAAAGTGTGATAAGAGACTTAGGGACACAGGTGGACAGTGGTCTCACCTTCGATAACCACATTGCCACAACAGTCAGGAAATCCTTCCATGTTGCACATCTCATCACGAAGGGCTTTTCATCCAGAAAAAAGGAGGTCATTGTCCCACTGTACTCATCCCTCATTAGACCCATTATAGAATACAACGCCCCATTTGGTATGTACCTCTCAAGACATCTGCAACAACTGGAAAGGCCTCAGAAATACCTCACTAAAAGAATCACAGGCCTAAAGCAGATGCCCTACGCTGACCACCTTAAAAAACTCCAGCTATACTCTGTCGCATATCGTCTACTCAGAGGCGATCTCTGCTTAACATACAAGGCCATGTCAAACCCAGAGCTGTTGGACATGCTACACTTAAAGAAATCCCAATCCCTCAGAGCTACACGCCCAGGGATCTAAACCTTGTCATCACAATAAACGAAACATGCTGGAGGGATAGGTTCCTGACCCAGAGACTCCCCAGACTCTGGAATAGATTGCCCATACATGTCAAGCAGAGTGCCTCTTTGGACCTCTTCAAAAGGAACCTTGACGATTGGATGGGAGAAAGGAAATTCACCCCAGGGATCACGTCAGTCGCCCTGCTAGACAGGGGTCCAGGAAAGTAAATAATGTGGGAAGAAATAGCCAGGGAATTGTTATGGCTAGGCTTGTATAGGCCCTAGGGCTGATAGCCTAGTACCAACCTATGAACCTATGAACCTATGATACCAATGCCCAAACTTATCAGTAAATATAAATGCAGCCTGGTTTGCTTATGCATCTGCACTGTTACATTCCCTGAGCAGCTTTAATGCAAGAATTTAATGTTGTAATAAGTTTCACTGCAATGTGTTGTATTGTGCAAGCTGGTGGTGTACTTTTTGGGGGATATTCCCCTTTTCTTCACTATGCCGCAACCTTGGTGTTGGCATATATAATTGGGGGGGTATGGAGGGGCTTGCTTCCCAGAAAAAAAGTTTTTTTTATAGTTTAAAGTTTTTTATGGATCACTGTTCTCTGTTTGCAATTTTCAATGAACAGTGATCCGAAGAATCAGTCCTAACATTCATGTCATGAAACCATGCAGCCATCTTTTTCTCCACAGCAGAAAAAAAAACAGATGACGATTGCTTTTGTTTTCCAGAGTTCTGTCATAAACTTCACAATACTTTCTGATAACTATTTTTAAACACCCCTAATGTTTAAATATGCTAACAAGCTGCCCATTAAGAAAATCCCAGTTTCATAGTTTCATGGTACTTTGTCAGGTAATTCCAAGTAGTGAGTGCTAATTTACAGTGTAATGAAAACAGTGGTAAACATACAAATATAATCTGTGTTCCTCAAGTAAACATTCATAGGCTTAGTGTTTTTCACATGAAATACTTCACTGTATGCAGTAGAGTGTGTGAAATATTTAAATGAGTAACACTACAAGTAGTATAAATAAAATCAGATTTTACAAAAGTGCTAATAAGAACAGCACAATTAAAAAATAACAAAAGGAGCACATAAATAATCAAATGCATGACAATTAAGATATCTAAAAACAGCAGAAGATCCCTTAAAAGGATTAAGACAAACTTTCTTAATTAGATGCAGATGGCATTTCCGATATCCAGAGTAAGGCCTCAAAATCACTTGGCCTTAATCAAGGAAAGTAGTTAATTCCAAGTGGCTTCTGCAAAATAGACTAAATAGCTTAATCAAATGTTTCAGAACACCCTTGGAATAGCCAGAAGCCCCTCACCGGATGCCGGCATGAAGTACCTTGCAGAGGCCTACATCTTCAATTGTTTCTTTTACTAAGAAGGCTAGGATAGATAACAGTCAAGATTTTAAACAGACACCTGGCAGTACAGTTCACACAGAACACAAGTTATAAAATTAGTGCATGATGTTCCCATCAAAGGAGCTGCTGAATTCTATACCTGCTATAGATTCACCAGGTCCCCTTCCTTAAGGCTGTCATAGACAGTATTACAGCAGTAAAGGCAACACATTACTAACTCGTCTATCACTGTCATTAGGCCCAAATCATCATCATTATCAACCCCCTTTCCCCATTTTCTACATGGGGCATTGGAGTGTTGCTTCAGCTGTCACCATCTCTGTATTCAATGCCACTCTCCTACCTTCTTTGACACTTGTGCCTGACTGTTGCAGGTCTTCTCCCACACAAACCATCCACCTCTTTGGACAGCCCTGTTGTCTCTTGGCTTTTTTCTGTCTGTCCCAAATCCTCTTCAGATAGGTCCAAAGACAGAATGAAATGCCTGGTCTAAACTGTGATCTTAGCATTAAAACAGGATCCCCTGATGTTGTATTAAACTTGTTCCATGAGTCTCAAGCTGTCAACAAGTACAACCATTTGTTTGTAGACAAGTGATATATATTATATTTGACTTCCATTATATATAGAGCTGAATATCATCAGCAAAGGATGGATAGTGAATATAACTCTATGGAGTCAGGAGGAACTCTGCATTTCAACTGGAGGGAGCCAGAAGAATTAACTCTGGATAATCTGTTTGTAGTTGTCCAAGAGGTAAGATGCATGCCACATCAGAATGGTGTCATTTTACATTTCAAGCTGTCAGTCAAGATGTTACATAATTTCAGAGACTACATACAGATCAAGAACAGCCAAAGAGGTTACAACTAGTCATCCTCACCTTCAAGAGCTCTTTAATCTCCTAAATGAGGGTCAGTCTGTGTACTATGCCTCAGTCTAAAGCCAGAATCACATTGATCAAATGTATTATGTAATATTAGATAGGAAAGTATCTGGTGACATGCAATCTTCTCTATTACATTGCCTTTAAAAGGAAAGTTAAGAGATTGAGTAGTAATTATTAAGCATGCATTCGTTTTTTTTTAAAGGATAGACGTTACCAAGATCACTTTTACAGACGGTAGAAAAACTTAATTTCTCAACAGTTATCCAAGAATTAGAAAAATAACTATGCCTAGTGATTCAAGATAAGATTTAGCTAATCTTATAGAGCCAGAATCCAGCCAACAGTATGTCAGATGCATAGAAGAAGCAACATTCATGACTTACTCATATTCACAACAGCCAGACTCATCCCAGCAAAAGACTGGAGCATACACACCAAACACACTGCAGCACCCCATGGACAGATTCATGAGAAATGACTACCATATTCTGGCAAGCCTATTCTCAAAAAAGCATGCAACTCCTCACACACACTGGTCTGAGAAAAAAACAGCTTATACAGGTGTAGTACTAAAGAATGGTTGATGGTTGGTAAGCATAATGGAATGTATCTGGTCCTCATTGTAAATAAGAAACTTTACACCAGTAGCACAATTTCGATTTACTGACTGACTCACCTGCTGGTAATCCATCAAGGAACTGTAGGGTGATCAAAACATTATATTTTATTTTATTATGTCAACATTCACAGATTATTTAATTCTTTAGAACTAAATTAATATTAGCACTCGGGGTAAGAAAACAGGGAACTTTATGGAAGTATATGCTTTATCTCAGGATATTGACTAGACAACAACAGGATCAGTGTTACTCCTAATGGTGTTTTGTGTTTTTCTGTTCTTCTTTGATGGCAAAATATAATTTTTCCACAGAGTAATATCTGTAATATATTATAAAATGAGTGACTAGCCATCAGAGCTCTTTTTTAACATGTCCTGGTCACAAGCAGAGTCAGATCACGGTCAAATGGTACCCTGGGCAGGGTAATGAATCAGGTCCCAGACTCAGCAACACCTGCACCAGATATTCCAGAGCTTCTTTACTTGGCTATTTCTCCCCAGTTACCATAAAATCTGTAAACGTATCCGTGTACGTACTATTTTCTTCTTTACTTCTACAGTGTTTATATATTTAAAATTTTATTTAACATTTTATGGCGCAAACACTGATAGCCGTTAGCTAAACAAAACAGCGCAGTCTCACAGTGAAAACAGACTTAGCATGGATAATAAGTTTCTCTGCTTGAAACCCACATTCAAAGAAAATGCATCTGGCCAGTGGCAGGTTAAGTTTACCTTTGGGCTGCTTTTAAACCATACGCCCCTTGCACACATTTTTAGGACCATGCATACATGCATGTGTTCTTTGATGCACCATACTGATTGTATTAAATTATATTCCTTGTATAATACAGCACCATCTGTTAGAGTGTGATTTATATTTGTAGGTTTTAAATTTTTTCCAGTAAGCAATGAAACAAAACATATGAACCAATAATGCCAAAACTACCCATTACAGAAGATTTCAACCACAAAAGGCCACAATTAATTCTGTAATTACAATCCACCAATATCAGTCGATATATACAATCTCTGCATAAGTAAAAGTCAACTGAATAATTCCACATTAAAAAGATCTAGGCAAACAGCTTTACATTTCATTGTTTCATGCATAAATTCAGTGCCTGCTGCCTTTGAAGAATAAATTGCACGTTACATTTTTAAAAAACTTTTCAGGCTGGTAATAATGCAATAGGGAATGGCTATCAAACTGGCAACAGGTTCATAGTTACTAGGAATCTCATCCAATGGAGGACATACTCAGGAGTGTAGCACCCTCACCCCCCCCCTTAAAGGGCACTGCAATATCAGCACTCTATCTGTCTTTATGGTGGGAGAGTAGAACCCATAGCCTAATATACCAAAGGCAAGTAGTATGCTATCTGTTGTGCAACTAGCACTGCTTTCAAATTTTATAACACAAACACTGATGATGGTTATTTGATAAACAAAACAGTTAAACATTGAAAACAGACAACATGATGAAATCAGACAACATGATAAGCAGTAAACTTCTCTTCCCTTGAAATTCAACATTTCTTGAAAATGCACAGGAACTCAACATTCTTTGAAAATACACAGAGACTAAAATGCACAGAAACTAAACATTCTTTGAAAATGCACGAAATCTCAACAGTCCTTGATGACCGTGTAGTTGGATTCAGGCACTAGTCTTCTATAATGAAGATACAGTGTTTGACCCTGAATAAATTAACCAACCTGCCATCTCTAACTGAGGCATCACACACACCTCTTGTCCCTCCATGGCACTGGTTACACAAGCTGCACTCATTGTTTTCGTGGGCTTGCTCTAGCTTCAGTCAGTCCTGCTGCTGGATGGCCATCAAATCTCCCTCTCTGCAGTTCTCATGTAACGTTAGCAGGCTCAATGGCTCAGTTCTCTCCTAGAGGATTCTGGAGCTTGCTGTACAACTTGCAGATGTCCTCTGTGAGGTCCTAAAGCCCTCTAGATTTACAGATGTCTCTCAGATTTTTACAAATGGATGTCTTCTTATTTCTAAATGATTTTATTTTGGAGCCCTCCCCAGCCAACATAGTCCCTAAGCAACTGCCTAGGTCACCTAGTGCTGGATACAGCTGTGGTTACAAGTATAGTCTAACAAATGACTTCTGGAATATTTCTTTAATTTCAGACTTATTAGGGACATTAATGTTGAAAAGAAAGGGCCTCCTTTCAGGTAAATGGGATAGTTCATTGGAATGCATCAAAATGGTATGTCTGCCTTCCATCATCATCAACCCCCCTTTTTCCCATTAAATGGGCTCAGGGTGTTGTGTCAACTGTTGTCATCTCTTTTGATGCAATGCCACTCACCTATTTTCTTCAGCAGTCATGCTTCACTGTCACAGGTCTTCTCTCACACAGTCCATCCACCTCTTTGCTGGATGTCCTCATTTCCTCTTGCTTTCTTCCTGTCTGTCCCAAATCTTCTTCACCACATTGTCTTCCACTTTCCTGCACATGTGCCCATACCACAATAATCTGCTCTCTATGACATTCTCTGCAATTGGAGCTACTTTGGCTTCTGTTGTCTTCTGGTCTGACGTTCTCATATCTTCATCTGTCCTACAGTGTGCACCCCACCACCCATCTCAGGCACTTCATCTCCATCAGCTCTAGCTTTTCCAACTGCTCTGTCTTTACTGCTCAGGTATCTGTACAATACAGTTGTACTGGGCTCACCACTGTTTTGTATACATTACTTTTCAGCTTCTTTGACATTTTTTTGCCAAACATTACCCTTGATAAGTTCTTGTTGGCTTTAGCCCCTCTAATTCTATCTTTGACTTCCTAATTCAGACTTCCCTTCTCCTCAACCATCCCTCCCAGGTACTTAAAGGTGTTAAAGTGCTGCATTATTTTCTCTTTTATCTCAGGTCTCAACTTATTTTGATTTCCCCCATGTTCTGCCATTCCAACTGTCTTATCTATACTAAGTTTCATCCCATGTGCCTTCAGTTTTACATTCCATTTCCCTGTCATTTGTTGAAATTCTTCTTTAGAGTTTGCCTGTAATGATCCATCATCTGCATACAGCAACTTTGTTGATCTGATTGACATCTGCATTCAATCCCATGAGTTAAAACTGCAAGAATATCAATTAACTGAAACTAATATAAGTCCTCTGTGAATATTAATGGAAGAGTAACAGTCACGATAACATTTGTGCATTAATCAATGTCATCATTTACCAAAAAAACTCTTTTATAAATATTTTTGAATGGGGAAGGGTTACAACTGGAGCACCCAAATGCCCTTAAAGTAAAATGAGGTTGGATATCATTAAACATTTAGTTTATAACACCTTGCCCGCATATTTGTAAGTCAATTGGTTTGCTTAAACTGAAACAAGAACACATTTTCCTTATGCCAGAAGAAGATAACTATATCAGGAAATAATATTATATGTAACTGGATAAACAGTATTTTTTATGCAGTACATTACTTTTAGAATACCTAGGTTGTCATGTTAACTAGAGTTACCATATTTCTAAGAGTGTTACTCACAGTACATTTTCTAGACAAACATTTCACTGTGGAATATGCATCCAAGTTCATGTCTGTCATCACACACTTCTACACCTTATTTAAACATAGCATAGTTTATTTTGTTTTGTCTCTATTTTAAAACATTAAACTAAGAATTTTGAGTCAGCAGGAAACAAGCATCACATAGATTTGACATATTTGGGTGCTTTTAGTGCAATAAAATTAGGGAGTTTCCATCTTCATGTTTCCTTTCTTAGAGTAGCTTGCATTTCAGCAACTGTTTTTTAAGATGTAAGGGGATCATTAAAACAGTCTTTCCAGTACAAGTGTATCATCTAGTGGACATAGTTTGCACTGCACACATTTAGGCAAGCTGACTCTTAACATTTATTGTCCCATAAGTCTAAGAAAATGCATAAATTCCTCATGATGTAAAACCCCTAATAAGCAAAGTCAGATACTTTATATTTGTCATGTCATCTTATATAAAATGTTTGTATTGTGGTGAAAAGGACAAATAAACAAACAGAAAAATAGAAAGTGAATGCCAAAGTTGCAAGGAGCTGCTTTTCTGCCTTTTAGCCTGCCTAACAATTTTTAATTTTCAAAAAAAAAAAAATCAGAAACTCACACTACTGAAGAAAAATAAATACAGATACAATTTAAAGTAGTAGAAACAGTATTGACACTATAATTCATAAACAAATTTCAGAACCAGATTTCCTCCATTCTTGGAAGGGTGTTTTCTTCAGTCACAAGCATTCACTATCTGTGATACTGAAAATGGTTTGTCTGTATCACTCTTCAGTTAAGGCTTGTAGGGTGAAATTCAGAGACATGGTTCATATTATGTAGGGCTGTGCAATGGAATATGTCAGGGAAACAGATAATGCATATTGGGCGAAAGTCAAAACTACGCATTTGGTAATAAAATACTGCACTCCTCAAACAAGACTGCTGCATGGTAACAAATGCAAGTGAGAAAATAAATGAGTATAACCAACGGTGAACAATTCAGAAAACCTCACGCACTGCACTGTAACCTGCTATGGATGTGAGTTACAGCTTAGAAGATACTGCTTATTAAATATACTTAAGGACAAGTTTTTGCCTCTGCTTTAAATTATCCTCTTTCGTTGTGACTTGCTTAGAACCTGTGGTTTTCAATGTTTCACCTCAATATATCAAATGTCAATAAATAAATAATACATCACTTCTATAGTCATCATATTTTACTTCCCACTGCAGCTGCCATGAATAATAAAGTTTCACTTTATTGGAAGTTCTTTGGATCACCCTTGTTTACAAAAGAACTTATTGCTCTATGCTCTGTAGTCATTTTAAAGTTCTTCAATTCACTAAAATTATTACACCATACTAATAACAACATGGCTTTAATTAATGCATAGCATAACTTGTGCTTTTTTCATTCTTTGGTCTCTTCTTACAATATTATAGTGATAGAAAAATAAAAGGGTTTACTTAACCCAAATTCCTTAAGAAGGTTCAACCCCAAAGAAGCAAATCAATTCTGTAACATCCCTGAAGGATAGCAGCACTTTCCTTCATTAATTCTTCATCATTTCATAGATGGATGGATAGATACATACATACATATATACATACATGCATAGCAAACTTAAAAAGTACAGATATATCACTAGCTAAACTTCAAGTCAACCAGAACATGCATATCTCCATAATAGCCACCTATATCCCAGCAGGCATTAATATTCACTTACTTGAGAACATCCTCCAGCACATCTCAAATTCCAGTGCCCAGGAAACTAACATCATGGGTGATTTCAATACTGATGGGATGACATGGTCTTCAGAAAACCCAACTAATCGTATAAACTTATATGGGTTCACACAACTCATACAGTCCTCTACCAAAATAGACAAAAAATCTAAATTACAGTGCATCCTAGACTGGACACTAACAAGCAATCCCTCACTTTACCAAAATGCAGGCTGTCTACCTGACAGTCTTGGTGACGGAATGCCAACCTACCTCTTAAAAAAACACTCAAACCTAATAAAACATACTGTGCATCATCTCATCCGCAATAAGAAAAACCTCAATCCCCAAGATCTGACCAATAGACTAAAAAAAACAACTGGACACCTCTCAAGAACCTGCCCCTAGACACTGCCATAGAACTTTTCAACCCTCTTCAATATCCTTAACAGAGTAGCACCTACCAGAACAGTTCATGCTAAGTTAAACTATGCACCATGGCTAACTAACAAAATACAAAATCTCCTTTAACTTAGGGACAAGACCTGGCAGTCATGGCATACTAACAAAACTCAGGGCAATTGCCTAGCTTATCAACAAATCAGGAATAAGGTAAAATAAATCAAAGAAGACAAAAAAAATATTACATTAACTTACAGTGGAAACACAAGAATAATCCACAAAATTTCTGGGGGATAATCAAAAAAATCCTACACTCTGGTAAAACTCATCCCCTCTCCCTAACATAACAGATGGCCCAATTTCCATAGCAGAGCAATTTAATAAATATTTTACTGAAAGTATCCTCTCACTAACCAAAAATAACCTACCCCACCCATCAAGTACAACTAAACCAAATAATAATCAAAATGACACTTTCTCTTTCCAACCCATCCCCACAAAAAAAACAGAAAAATTACTAAAAAAACTCAAACCTACCACAATAGCAGTGGATAACCTATGAGCAGAATTTCTAAAACTATCAGTAGAGGCCATTGCATCCCCTGTATTAATACTTATAAATCGGTCTATGGTTGAACAACATGTGCCATCCATTTGGGAAATCGTATATATAATACCATTGTATAAAGCGGTAATTTAACTGAACTGAATAATTCTCCATTCTTTCCCCTTTATTAAAAATTCTAGAAAGGTGCATTCATTCTCAACTCTTACAGTATCTAATAACCAATAATCCTCTCACCAAATTCCAACATGGATTTAGGCCCCATCATAGCACCCCATCATAGCACCACAACTGCCTTCCTCAACTTTATCAATACTGTCAATCAGCTCAGAAATGAAGTTAAAATAGTTTCATCAGTCTTCCTTGACATGTCCAAGGCCTTTGATAACGTTTCCCACAATAAACTACTGACCATACTCACCAACTTAAATCTCAATGCCACTGCCCTTACATGATTCCAGATCTACCTAACAGGTTTTCAACAAGCAGTAAAATGGCTCAGAGACCTATTCCCAGGGGCAGCTCGTGCTATTGGACTGCAGGACTGCAGCCCCTCCGGCTGTAAAAGAAAATAAAACAAAAAGAAAAAAAAACAAAAGAAAAAAGTAAAAGCAAGTCCATCTTGAACTCCACACATGCATGTTTGCATGCATTCCCGGAACACCACGCATCCGGACTGGTTCACCAGCAGTCTGGATTAGCCTCCATGCAAGCACACAAACATCCGGACTGATTCACCAGCAGTCCAGATTATCCAGATAGCATTCAGACAACAGAGACCCCAGAAGTCTATGCAGTTTACAGATGCATAGACTTGAAGGGGATTGGAATACAACAACTGCAGGCTGGTAGCTCTCGTGAGAAGGAGAAGGACTTTGCTCTTGCGGGGCTTTTTTTACTGAACTCTGAAGCTGCAGGAAGGGGTGAAACTTGCACTGGAGACTTTGTGGGACTGAAGGGTACTTTTTTTTTTTTTTTTTTACTGAACTTCGAAGCTGCAGAAAGGGGTGAAACTTGCACTGGAGACTTCGTGGGACTGAAGGGTGCTTGGAAACGGACTCTGAGGTACGGATTCATCATTTTAATGAGGCCAAGGTATGTGTGGCTTTTAACAGGGCTTTTTTATTCTATGTGTGTGAGTGTGGCTTGAAACAGGGCTTTTTTATTGTGTGTGTGTGTGTGTGGGGCTTGAAACAGGGCTTTTTTATTTTGTGTGTGTGTGGCCTGAAACAGCACGTGTGTGTGTGTGTGTGTGTGCGTGTGTGTGTGCGTGTGTGTGTGTGTGTGTGTGTGTGTGTGTGTGTGTGTGTGCTTGTGTGTGTGTGGCTTGAAACAGGGCTTGTGTGTGGCTATTTTATATTTTTGCATCACATTGTTGGTCCATTTTTCATAAAATTGTGGTTAACCTGCAAATTAGTGGCAAATCATTAAAGATTGAAGTTAGAAAATAATGACAGACATTTGAGTTTCCGATTTCATACCTTCAGAAAATTCATACTAATGCAAGACCTACTATTCTATTATCTTTCTAAGTTTATAAGAACAATATTTAAAAATTGTCTTATTTTTGGGTCTTTGCCCCACTTATGTTTATGGCTTTGTCCAGAATTCCTGGCTCTGAGGCTCAGAGGTATAACAAATGTGTCAGAGCCATCTCCATCAGCCAGAGACATTTCAAATTGTAACATACTTGTTGCACCCCACTCCCCCAAGTAGTGACTCTGGATGTGTCCAAGCAAGGGAAGGAGCAGTTATGCAGTGTAAGTGTGCAGAGTATCCCCCCATCCAAGGTAGACTCCAGTGCTACAGTGGCTTTTCATCTGTCCTTAATTTTGCAGAATGTTCTGGTTTTCTGTCATATTTTTATACTGTTGATTTATGCTTCTTATTCAGAAAACGCATGTCATTGCAGTGCTGTTGCTCTGTGTTTAAGTAGCAATGCTTTAATGACCATCAGGTAAGCTTGTCTGAGACTGTAAGATACAAGTAAGCTTTAATAAGCATACTGTTAAAGAATTACCAACATTGAAAGCCTTTTCATTGTTGCCATGCCGAGAATATTTACATAACTAGATAGCGTATAAGCCTTAGGTACTGAAATGCATATGACAGTATTTGTAATAAAGGACAGGATTACAGTATTTTCAGAAGCTCATTACATTTGTTGGAGACTTGCAGTCATCTTTGCAAGCTTTACCCGTAAACTAAACAGAATGCCAATCTATCGTGTGTGGTCCATAACCTGTGCAGTAATCCTTTAAGCAGTTTATCTTGAGCTTGTTGTTCATTTTTTACTTTTGATCATGTTTTCCCCATGAAACAAGTAGATAGTTGTTGTCAGGCAGCAGGTCTTTTTTGGATAAGAAACAGTTTTACAAGTAGGGGTATCGCAGAGATTTCTACTTTCAGCATGTTACTTGGTACTTTTATAAAGCTGAATATAAATTATAATTAGAACTGTAGTGTGAGGAGAAGTGGTTTGAGTGCTGCTTGTTTTTTTATAATTGATTTTGACTAGCATTCCAGTAATGTATTTAAAAAGTAATTTATTTTTTCATGCCTCACAACCTTTTTGTTTCCATCTAGATATTAAGTAAGCTGTCATGCAGCCAATGCATTGAAATATTTTTTCTTCTTCTCCACTTCATTTTGTCTTGATTGGACTCTCATAATGACGGTTTGGCACCCAGGGCAGCGTATTTAAAGTCCCAGTTTTTGCATTTTTTAGCATAACTCCACCCCATTTCTAATTGCCCCTACCCATTCAGCTGTCTGCTGCAGCCCCCCTTTGATTTGAAGTCACCAGCCGCCACTGCCTATCCCCCCTTTGCCCAGTGACATTAGGAGTCTCACAAGGATCCATCCTCGGTCCTCTTCTTTTCACTTATGAGGTACCCAGAGAAAACCCACATGAACAGTAAAAAGATCATGTAAAATTGACAAACAATAACCAGAAGTAAGGACTGAATCAAAGAACCCAGAGGTGTTAAGCAGAAACAGTTAACTGCTGAGTCACTGTGCCATTTCAAATAGGAAGACCCTTGGAGATCATCCATGAAACCCTGCGATGCACTAGTATTACTGATGTCTCCACTTTTGTGTTTTCCTTCTCCTTTGTGCTATTCACCAGAGGGTTTGTATTCTACTGCTCATTTGATACAGCCCACTTTCTAAATATAACAAATGTAGTCTATCGCCTCCCCATGCTGGTAGTTGTCTTCCAACAATTTTCTTTTGATCTCAGCCAAGGCTGCACTTGCTTCTCACCTCTAAAGTCACAATTTATATGGATATATAACTGTTCAGTTTGCCACTATAGCTATAATACTGTGACAACCCTTGATAGCTATCTGTACACAATCCTAGACCCTTTATTGAATTATTTATGAGTATGACAAATTTTGTGAAGCTAGTAATTTCAATCTTGATCATGTTCAGCACTAAAGGACTTGATCCATCCATCCACATGGCTAACTATTCCCCAAGGTCAGATCTTCCTTTCACTGTGTTTTTCAACTGGACTGTTAACTGACATATTCTAAACCATCACATCTAAATAAGATACCCTTTACGCAGTAGTTGCTTTCTGGCATTCCCAAACACAGTCTGTTGCACAAAATTCTGTTTTATAGTACTTATTACTATTAGCTCTGTGATACAGTCACTCCCCACCTGTATCCATCTCACTTAGGTTCTTTGACAGGTGATCTCTATGTATTTGCTCCGTCTGCACTGTTAGACTTTAACTCATTTTATCTTGCTTTCAGTTTTAGTTGAACTTGCATCATTCTCCATTATCACTTAAAGAGTCAGTTGTTTACCTCTGCTGGCACATGGCCTTACCTCTCTCACAGAAAAGTTTATTTTTTGTTTGCTGTTTTTGGCACTCTACTCTTTTAGACCATCAGGGAACACTGTGCTTTGAATAGTTCAGTCCTCACTGTTTCTTAACATCCAAAACCTCCAGGAAAGAAATCCGTGAAAACAATGAATCAAAACAAACACTGAACTAGGCCAAGACATCTTATGCTCCTTTAGATTTCTCCCTCACAGTGGATTCAAACCACATCTCCTAATACCTTTTAGTACCAAAACAGTGGTTATAGTGTGAGATTCCTCCACATCACTGAGCTTTTCACTCATTCATGGAGAATTAAACATTTACCCACCAAAAGAATGACATTTCTGCCACCGGTGTCTGTGCTCTCATCCTTTCAGTCAGTAAACAATGCAATTGACCACAGGGAATCATGGTAGCATTAATTGGGAAACTGAGGGCTTCATTCTACAGTTCAATATTCACATTACCACCACAGCCTGGCACAACACCTGTAATAGTGTCACAAATGTATGCAACTTTAGGTTAATGTTAAAGATGCTATTTTCACTCTTGAACAAAATAAAAGGATACCAAACCTCCCCTTGAGGTAGCAGCTGCTCTCGCTTACTGAGAACAGTCGATTGTTTTCCAGGAAAACTGCTCCACAGACATTTGAAGCTAAAAGAGCAACATCATCTTCAAGCAAGAGAGATGCAACAGCTGCATCATTCAACTGGCTATTCTCTATATCAGTGGTGTCTTGAAATCCTGTCTAAGAGAATCACAAACAGGAGGGGAGACAAGACACAGTCTTTACAGAAAATGATGTCTAGTTTAAATGTATTTGACTTAACAGCAAGCATGGGGACACAAGTTTTAATCCTCATACACAATGTCTGAATTTCATGCAGCAACAGCTTTATCATCTCTTGGCACCTCCCACAGTGCATTTCAGGATATACAGTCATACGCCTTCTGTAGGTTGACAGGGCACAAGCACACAGTGAGGTGCTTCCACAGTGAGTTGCAGGTTACACAGTCATATGATCTCTCTAGGTTGACAACACATTTGTGCACAATATAGGTAAACTCCATTAACCCCCCCCCCCCCCGGAAAAAAAACACTCGGACAGGGAAATATTTGATCAACTGTTCTATGTCCATGTCAAAAACCACATTTCTCCTCTTGAATTGGAGGTTAACATTTTGAATGAAGTCCCCTTTCCAGCACCCTGGGATAGACTTTTCTGGAGTGGTTGAGGAATGTGATCCCTGAATAGCTGGTATCCATCCTATTGTTGCCTTCTTGAAAACAGTAACCATTATCCCAGTTTGTCATTCTAGAGGTAATGTGTCAGCCTTCCATGCAACATTTGAAAGGCATTTTACCTGTGCTACCCCAACAATGTTTCATGCGCTCAGTATTTTCATGAGGGTAGCATCTGTTCCCATGGCCTTGCAACTGTGATACAGTTTAATCACTACAGTGACATCATGTAGACAAATGGATAATATCCCAACAGTTGCTTCTGGTTATTATTCCACAGTGGTTGGTTTGTCTACCAGATTTAGAATTTCTTCAAAATGCTCTTTCTATCTCTTAACAGTATTTCCAGTCAGTGTTACCTTTCCTCTACCTTTGCTGAAAACGGTATTTGCCCCCTGAGCTGCTGAGCAACTTGCCAAAAAACACTTTCAGACCACCTGAAAGTCATTCTTGTTACCCTTCCCAAATTCTTCTCACACTTGGCCATTCACTTCAGAAGCTACAGTCTTCCTGGTTTGTCAGTCATTTCTAGAAACTCCCCTTTTAATAGTGAATAGAAAGCCCCATTCTTTAACATGATGATTTCTGTCACCACAGGTGTGTCCACTTGATCATAGTGTTACTAGTATGAAAACTAGAAACCCTAGAGTTACCAGTATGAAAACAACCTAGCTGCCTCTTGACCATTGATACATGTTATATCCTCAGATATTGAGGTTGTGAACATGGTCCATTGAAAATCTACACTTCCTGCCTTTGCAGGTATATAGGAGAGGATCCTCTTGAGGTGGATGTTAAACTTAACTTACACAGAAAATCACATCTGAGTTTCCTGGACATATCTAGCCACAATCCTGTCCATCTGAACAACTTTATTACTGCATTGTGATCATTTCACAACTCATCATGTCTCTAGACTTCAGGTATGGTGACATAACAATGTTAGTCATTGACCTTTTATACAAAGACACTCTTATACTACATATTACAATGTTTGTGGTCAGATGTGGTGTTTGTCCATGATGACTGTAGAAGACCAAGAACATTTCAGCACTCAGGTTCAAGATAAGACAAGCCATTCTTCGCACTAATGCCCCTCTAGGTATCCCCATTATTCCTCATGTGAGCTCTTCGCACTAATGCCCCTCTAGGTATCCCCATTATTCCTCATGTGACCTATGATGTCTGCTAGTAAAATTAAAGAATTGGTAGGGGGTGCCCTATTGAGCACTATGCCAGTGGTCACTAAGAAAAGAAGATATACTTCAAAGCAATTCTTTGCATATGCACAAACAATGGACAGTTATCTGTTTTCTTAATTGCAAATTCATTGACAAAACCATCTTGTTTACCGATACAAACTACAGCTGAATGGTACCAAGCTGGAAGCATGTGAGTACTCCCACACCTTTCCAGGGCCTTTCCCTGATGGTCAAATACAGATTGACAGAGAGAGACCATCTCTGATAAGTCTGGTTCTAGAACCAGTGCTGCATGCAGAGGTAAAACTGTAAATCTAACTGGTACTTTTTAACCTACTGCACAACCTTTTATTCCTTTCCCAGTAAAGAGATGTTGTTCCATGTCTAAATATCCAGTTTGCATCACCAGAATCTAGTCCATGTTGATCTGTTCTATTCTGTTCTATCTGATTCTTAACTGGCAACACACCTGAACACCAAATTTACAGTTTCACACCGAATAGCCGTCTGTGGTGTTAGGACAGAAACAAAATGCAAACCAATCCAGTTCCAGGACTCAAATGGTCTTTCATCAACCAGTGTTTATTCCACAAAAGGCAACCCAAAATAGGGCCGCAAACTGTTGTAGACTGGTTCAGTTGAGCACATGAAATGGCCTTCCCAAAGGGAGAGAAATCATTGTTTTTGAATAAAGCATCAAAAGAATAAATTAAGCTTGTTCTTTGTAACAAGTATTTGTAAAGAATTAATAAGAGAACATTAAATATTATTTTTCTTTAAAGGTCTGCACTCAAAAACTTGCCTCCTCTCTATTAAATGGCCTTTTGCACTGATGAATCCTTTCTGTTAGTTGAAACTAGTCTGCAACAGTATGTGGATCACATCTGACTTCCCACTCTTTTGTCTTGTAGGTGGTGAGCAATACAGCTTTTCCTGGCTAAGCTAGACTGGACTACATGGGTCACACAGCCATGGGAATCACTATCACTAGTCCAGGCACCAGCAATGGTCCCTGGTTTACTTGTTTTAGGTAAGGTTTTCAAATTCTTTAAGTGAACCACCATGGAGGGGCATTCTTAATCAGATCATTGTTTGCCGCAATGCAGTTGTATAAACAATTCATTTTTTGCCTGTGAAAAGCAACATCAATTACATAGCAGCAGTGAGACTGTAAGATGGAACAAACACAGAAATCACGGTGACTTTTTAATAAAAGGCTTTGAAACTATGCAGACAACATTATGAAGACAAATCTTTAACACTGTACAAAACTTGCTATAAACCTAGAGATAACAACAATCCAATTGGTAATACAAATATTGTCATGTGATTCCTCACAGTTCCTCACTGTTTCCTGAGGGCCTTAAACATCATGGAGATCACAGTGGAGTATCCTTTATGCATTTTGTCATGTCACTTCTCCCCCACATATAAATCACACATGTCCATTTCCAGTTGCATACACCCTCTCTCACAATGATAGCCTTACATATATGCACCTCCATATACTAACCATATCCCTCATGGTGCCAGTGTGGATCCTCATTTTCCAAATTCCACTGGATACATCCACCTTAACTGTATATCCCAACATTCAACTTTGCCCTCAAGCAGTCATTATCATCTGACTCTGCTACCCTTACTCTTTGCTTGCTTCCCCAGTCATGTATTCACTCAGTCCATTATTTCTCTACCTTTTCTTCCCTAATTCAGCCAGAACTTCTCATAACCTTGAAAACCTATGCCTGAAGCTGTGCTTTAACTGTCTTTTCATATCCACCATCTTTCCCTTTCCTCACAATCTCCACGTTTATGTATTCTGCTATACCAGTCTTCTTCTTTCCTTTCCATGACTATCCTTCATCCACTACTCCAAGCAATTGCAACTAATAAATTCACTCCATATTCTGCCCACAAATTTCTGACCAGAAGGACATCACATTTCTCCACAAACTCTTGACTTCCCACAAACCTGTGACATACACAGATAATCAGCATCTTGGCTGTTATATCAACAGCAATTTCTATTAGTACATCTGCCTTTCTTCCATAGTCCCACAACAGTAGTGTACCAATGATGCTACAGGTGCTTATATATGCCCAGGACTGGACGCCCAGTTCTTAGCCTTGACTCACACTAGTCACCCTTTCCCAAAATTCTTCTTTTCCCTAATTTGTCTTCCATAGGTCATGTTCCACATGCTCTACCCAAACCCACTGCCTCTTCTTCTTACCCACATCCTTATAAAGCCACTGAGTAGTTCTTTTTCTATTCATCCTTTACTGATCTAGCTTTTCCTAGAGCCATCTACCTACCATATAATCTGCCTATTATGTCATTCCCTTTTCCCCAATACTTATAACTAGACACTCATGAGTAGCCTTGAAAATTACATTTCTTATCTTTCCCTCTGCTTCTACTGCCCTCAGCCTATCTACCCCATCTTACATGAAACACCTAAACAACATCTCCATGTTTCCTTCCTTCCTTCTAATACAGTACACCTTGTCCACACTCATGTCTGCTCATAACTCCCACCCTTTCACAACCAAGTTATCACTTTCTCATTAACTTTATCCAAGTAGCATTGTTCCTATGCCAGTGTCCCATAGGCACCCATTCTATTCACTCTGCCTAAATGTCCATCCAGATTAGCTGCCAGTACATACTGTACCTGTTGAAATATTCATCCCTAAAAAGATCAAACCTCCAGATAACTAAAACTTTCCTTACCTATGTGCTCTCCTCCCCTCTCTACATAAAATGAGCACATGACGTTTGCCATTCTTTCAGGTGTGTACCCTTAGAGGATATCTGCCTGTTCTTAGATATATAAGTCACGTGTGAGACTATCATCATCATTACCATTACTTGGATCCTTCATACCCATGAATTCCACTATCCAACATCTTGTCAGTCACTTCAGTGCCATCAACCAGATTCAACTGCCTGGTTCCCTTAAAGATTTTTCATACACTGAGCCCCAGTACTGTGATACATTTCTGACTTCTGTTGCCTCTCACCTTCCCTACTTAGTTCTTCCCAGTGGTACTGTCACCAGTTTAGAATTGAGTAAACACAGCCCGTACACTACCCCAAACACATTGAATATTGCAGTTAGACTTCTATGAAGCTGTGCCTCTGTGCACTAATTGGAGACATTATTCCACCTAATTTGATGATTTGCTCAAGTCTCGCTAAATTATAAGAGTAAAAGACTTTTTGCACTTGACATCATTGTCCAGTTATACTTGTTAAAACTCTTTTTGGAGCATTTAAACAGAAACTGGCTTACATAGAGCAGCTCGTTTAGAAAGGTGTTGGGGGCCATCATGGAAGCAGTTATGGTTATTCTTGAGACAAAAGGTTAATTGCTGCCATTTTCTAAGTATATGAGCACCAATGGCTCACTTAAAGTTGTTTGCTGATTAGTTCTTTTGTGTCGTTGGTTTTCTGACTTTGCTGATTATAGCACCATTCTGGAATCAGCTGTGCTTTGTGCAGCACCTCTATAGTTTAACTGAATAGTGAGTGCATTTTCCCCTTAAATTCCTTTAGTTGGCTGTTGCTTGTCTAAGCTTAGGGCAGCATTAGCTTGCATGTATCTATCCTTGGCTGCTCTGATCTGCTTCTAGCCATGCTACGAGCATCATCTACCATGAGGCACTATTGCCTTCCACATGTTACTGCCACAGCCCTTCCTTAGCCTTCACCCTCTGTTTTGCTCTGTTGGCATCCCTGGCACTATCATGATAGTACCTCCCTAGGCCTCCATCCACCTCCCTTAGTTTCTTTGTGCACTTAGCCAGCTAACATTTAAAGCAGTGGGCAATATGGAGGGCCAGCAAACTCGCATCCCTTTCATCACCAGCCTTCTAGCACTTGGTATTCTAACACAGAGTAGCAACTGCCTTATGCTTACTGATAATGATTTTCTACTTACCATAGAAATCTCTGTCTGTCTGCCTGTCTGTGAAAGGTGTAAATGCCTAGCTAATATAGAGGTATCCCTTTCATTAACAATATGTAGTGAATCTTGTATAATCATACCCTTACCTCAGCCTGTGCCATATTTACAAGTACAGCACACTAAAATATCATAAACCGATGCCGTAAAAAAGTCTTTGTCAAAGCATTCTAAAACTTGTATAAACAGGCATCAGTGAAAGTTCCTCCACTCGCCTTCTCCAAACATACCTACAAAAAGAACAAAGTTAATGCCAATCAAGTAAAATGAAACTAGCTTCTAATGAATATATGTTTTAGTAATGGGTGACTCAATAGGTAGGCACCAGATTCCCCACTCACCAGGCTGGGAAAGGATAGGGTTACTATCAGCTGCATTTTGGGAGACAGGATCACAGACATCACAAGGACTCTCAGGAGCCTTGCCAGAAATAAGTATGATTACAACATGGAAGTTGTGCATGTGAGAGTGAATGTCCTGTGGTGCAAAGCCCTGATAGACATGCAGAGAGACATGGTGGAACTCTCTGGGCTAGTGACACATGCAGGAAAGACTCTGGTCCTGACTGTAATTCTTCCTTCACTAAGACTGATTCCTAGGTATAAAGAGAAGAGAGTTGGCTTTAACGATTAGATTAATTGCTGATGCCATTCCAGAGGGATCTAGTATACATCAGCCTGGGATAAGATGATAGATATTCCAACTTGTTTTGCAAGGGATCTCTCATCCAATGATTTTGTCATACTGACCAAAGATTTTCCTGCCTCCATAATGTCTTTTTAGGCATAGCTCATCCAGTTGACATCCCAGTCTTGTAAATCAGTCCAAACCTAAACTGGACCAGACTAAGATGGCTGTTCTCAGTGCCAGGAGTCTCAGTAACAAGCTGCTCAGTCTTGAGGCAGCCCTGCATCTGAAACATGCCCTAGTATGCATAGCTACAGAGACCTGGTGTAAGTGTAAAAAAACGCTCCCTCCATACCAGGGTTTTGTGGCTATCTTACATTCACGCCTGATGGTAGCTGCAGTGATGTTTCCACATTTGTCAAGAAACACAGCTCATCTAGACTGGATACCCAGATACCCACAAACTGATAACTCCATAATCATAGGAAACTTCAATTACCCAACCATAGTGTGAAGCACCTATAACTAATGCAGTGTATGCCTAGATATATTTTTTTTATTTGGTCATCAGGAATCTCCTGGATCAAATAGTGAACCCAATAGATGCCAAATTATTCTGGATCTAATCTTAACTAATATTGCCTTCACATTTTCCCCTCACCTAGTGTCCCCTTTTCTAGTTAAGTCAGACCATAAACTCATGGCATTTACTCTCAGAAGCACCATATCCACAAAAACAAATGCCTAAATATTAAAGGGTTTCAAAACCTTGAAGGGGACGCAATCTCTAAATTTACTAGCGACATCAATACTGCTGATCTCAGCCAAGCAGCTAACTACACTATGGAGTTTTCATGTCCATATGGGAAAGTACATAGATATACAAGTCATAACTTGAGCTAAGTACAATGGAAATTTTAAAAACAAAATCCCTGTCAGTCAACTGATATAAACAAGCTTTATAACAAAATAAAAAAAATCCTTAAACTGTATAGTAAGGCTAGAACACCACAGAATGTAGATAGTATACAAATATCAGCAAAAACCTGAATATACTATAAAGATTTGTGAAGCAAACCTTGAAGTGAGATTAACGTCTAAGCTGAAGAGTAACTATAAGTCCTTTTTATGTTAGTAAAGTAACACATGACACTCAACATTGATCTAATCCATTCATTAGTGATATCCCACTGCATTCTCAATGATACTATAAGTATACTAGCAAATGAATTCTCTGCTTGCTAACTCATCTTGAAACCCTTATTCAAACACCAGTCATCCAAAAATGCCTTACAACCCCTACCCTCACTATCAAATATGTGTTTAAGTTGTTTTCTAAAATGAAAACCATTTCATCAATGTGTCCTGACAACACATGTGGGTGAGTATTAAACAGTAGCAGGCATGGTCTTGCTGAACCTGTTCTTAAACTCTTTAACCTAGGCCTTACTACAAGTTTTTCTCCCAAATCCTGGAATCCTGGCATTGTAAGGCCCCTTGATAATAGTGGCCTTACCATTAACTCAGTGAATTAAAGACCAATCATCCTTAAAAGTTTGATCTGTAAGCTATGGAACATATCATAAATTATCTCATTAATGCTGATATCAAGAACCTCTTTGGGCTTGACACCATTTGGCTGCATGAAATCAAAGGAAGACCATGCTTGCTGCATCTTGTTAATTTTTTTTTTTTGAGAGCAGTATGCAACCTGTAGACTGTGCTCATTCTGTTCAAACAGCATATGCCCAAAGCATTCAATACCATACCTAGTAGCAGTAGTGGGTAGTAGGGGGGGGGGGGTGTGTGTGTGTGTGTGTGTGTGTGTGTGTGTGTGTGTGTGTGTGTGTGTGTGTGTGTGTGTGTGTGTGTGTGTGTGTGTGTGTCTACACAGGCCATGTAGTAGTGATAATAATGGTGCCATGAATGTAAGAAGTGTGTGTGTGTGTGTGTGTGTGTTGTGTGTCATGCTTCCACATGCCTCTCCACTACCCTATAACTATCTAGCTAGGCCTGCAGGACAGGGTCAACACAAGCCACCAGGGAGACTTATAACTACATGGGTCTGGGAGGGGGACCTGTAGCCATCATGTATGATTATAAATATGTGGCTCGGGGGAAACACTAGACACCAGAGAGAACTCTTCATATCATGCCATAACAGTACTTTACCTTAACAGGGTTCAGCAAGGGAAACACTAGACACCAGGGATAAGTTTTTTATTTTGTGCCTTAATGGCACTTCAACATAACGGTGGTCAGGAAGGCAAACACCAGTCCACAGGGAGCACTCTTCATTATGTAACATTATGGCATTTCAACATAATGGTGATCAGGAGGGGAATCACCAGCCACCAGCGAGTACTCTTTATTTTCTGCCTTAATGGCACTTCAACATAATGGTGATTACCACTGGCAAACACCACTCACCCAGACATCAACTTCATTGTGATGTGTCATGCAGATAATGAAGAGTCAGGAGGTGATTCATCAGCAGTCTTCATGGTATATATTTATTGTGTTTTCTGGTGCCTTATCTCCCAGGAGGGCTATTTATTTTCATCCTTATTTTATCACCGCCTTAATGGCACTTCAACATAGGGGATCAGTCAACATATCAGTCACCAGGAGCCATTTTGTAACTTTATGGCACCCTCATTCAAACATTAACTTCAGAATAAAGAAGAAAACATAAATGATAACATGATTGGAAAGATTTATTTAAAAAAAAAATATGCCATGCAATAAGGTGTTAAAAATGTTGTTACTGTGCATTCATGTAAGTGCAACCACCACTAACCCCATACCACACTGTGTAGTTTGTTTTTGTTTTACTGTTGTGAGGGGGAGGGAATGTGGTGTGTCCATTTTGGGGAGGAGGCTTCAGGACAGAAAAAGCTAACACAATGTGGTTGCAGCTACTGTTTACTGCAGGAAGTGCAGATCTGTATTCGCAGTAGATAATGATGATTCCGAGGTATGCAAATTAGCTGATAATGAAGTCTTTTCTCGTTATGGCTAATATGTCTCTGAGAGCACTAGTAGTGTGTCATGAAAACAGGGCCTTTTTACTGCATCCCTTAAAGCAGTTACTAGGGCTCTTTATAAACCTTGGATTGATGATCCATCAAAATATTTATGTAAGTACTTAAATTATTTCTCTTAATGTTATGAATGCATTTAATATAAGGTTTTAAATGTGCAACTGTACACAATTACAGCTTACTGGATTTGGTTAATAGATGACAAAATGGAATTAGAACTGTTAGCTGAAAACATTTGCCAGAAGACAGAGACATCAGACTAATTTTTTTCATATCCGATAAAGTATATATATAACAGGGTTGCCACCTTCACATACTGCATTTACTGACAAATAAACCATGCTCCTTGTATAATATAAACAAATCCTTTACATCAGTAGCAATTTCAGGTGCCACATAAAGTAAGTATAGGCCCAGCTTAGATGAAACAGAGCCTTCACTCCATTGTCAGCTCTTCACCTGGCACACTTCCATGTGATCCTCATTAACTCTCCATCCTGGTCTACTCACACCATTCAGATTACCCTTTTTTTTTCTGTTTCACACTTTGTCTTACTCTTTAGCTTTTTCCTGCATCTTTTCAACACATCCTGACTAGTTCACATTGCACTGTAATAACTGACGAGAAAAGAATTTAAATGACCCTGGGGTCTTGGCAATGCAAGACCTAAATACACTAAGGTGCATTTTAAAATCTTTTTGTCTTTTTTTGAACTAGGTGAGGCCCAGGGCAGAGATCCCTACTAAGTCTGTGTCAAAATGCACTTATACAGATAGAGGTATGGGATCAGTAGGCCCCCAGAAGCTGTGAGGATTTAGATGTCTATTCTGCATTTTATGCTTTAGTCTTGAAAGATAATGAGTTCCTGTTTTTTTTTTTTTTGCTGCCCAGAAGAGTTTTATTTGTGCCTGCCAGTACCGTGTGTGTGTGCTTTTATGTGTGTCTGCAGATAAAAATTACTGATATTTCACACACACATTATTCCACAAAGACAGGCTGGAAGTTAGCACAGACAATCTGGTAGTTAGCAAGAGAATTAAGGCTATGAACTGCTAGCAAACTGCTATCTGTGATCCAGGATTTGATTTCCTCAGCCTACATTTTGACAACTCTGTCTCTCTTAAGTACATTGCAGCTCTCCCCAGTACACACACACAAGCATTTGCCATAGCAATAATCACTTTTACACTGATTTTATCAAATACAATCGACTGTGTGGCACTCTTCTTGTCATTCTAGATCAATGACAGTTTAACAGTAATCAAACAGTAGTGATGAATCACTTTAATCAATACTTACCCTCTACATTCATCAACTGTTGCCACTTTATTTGCTTTGTAAAACTCAAAAGTCTGATTGTGATAAAAATGGCCACAACAAGGTATTCCATCTTACTTTACACAAATGTATACTAGTTCTGCAAAAGCCTGATTATGGATTGCTTAAATTTACCATGACAGTAGGGTCAGACTTTTCATCCATACACAGCCCCAATACTCAGTTGTGGCTGTGTTTACCTCAGATGTCTGAATAAAAAATTAAAAATCAAAATACTAAAATTAAACACATGGTAATCAAATTCAACTCTGTTTCGCATTGAATTATCGATGCTATCCCAGTTCCAAATGCAAAGCTGTCCACTGTCTCAGTGCCCATGCTTATCATGGACATATTTTAAATATTGCTCTTACATACTTATACCATTACTAAACTAGCAGGAGTTGCATTAGTATGCATTTTATGAAGGATTTGATGGCTGAAACCTAAATCGTTATTATTTAATGACTGCAATCCTTAATGTTTTGCCAGAAACCACCAATTGTTATGAGGAACATACCATAAATATCAGGCAAAAGCAGGGACATTCTATGAAATCAGTGAGAGTTGATAGTTATGGATCTATCATACCTCTTAACTTCTTTGTTCAAGAATTCTGGGAAAGAAAAAAATGTGTGCGGGAGAAGCCTAAAATAAGGAATAGTTTTTTTAAAATATTACCCTAACTTATTTAAAACTTACTTAAAAGGTTAACAAATCAGCTGATTTTGAATCAACATGCATTTTTTGATCAATAATAAGTATGAAAATATAGAACTCAAATGTGTGCTATTGCCTAACTGTAATCCTCATTGAGCTACCAGAAAATTTAAATTTTATGACAAATGGGCTAAAAAAAAACTGAGACAAATTCAGGGACAATTGAAGCAATATAATGTTGGTACTGTTCGACAAGTCAGCCACAAACCAGACCTGTGATTAATGGTTTGGCACCCTTTATATACATGATTGCATGCAGTGCATTTCACATTATTTTTCCTGCTTAGACAGTCATACTATGTGCATCTCAGAATCAGCACCCCTGTGTGTATCACTGATCACCATGCTATTTTGCCTAATGCAGTGTCCTATTTCTTTATTTGAATGCACCCCCCTACAGTTTTGTTTCATGGAATATAAATGGGCAGTGTCAGAATTACTGCAATGTTGCTATACCTGTACTTTTAGGATTGCTTGAATTCCAGTGATTGTGACTGTGATTTCCCTTTAATCATGACACAGAGACCATGAACTTAGTGTCCATATTAGTAAGAGAATGAAGGCAGTGCCCCTATGCAAATATTAGATTTATTCTCTTGTTTTGTGTAGCTATTGTGAGTTACATCAATTTTATATTGAAATTGCTATAGCTGTTTAGCAATATACTTGGTTTCAATGATTAGGGTGATCAACAGTTTTGTTTTTAAATGACTAATGTATTGACTAGTTTCTTGTTTGATTATGTGTGTGTGTGTGTGTGTGTGTGTGTGTGTGTGTGTGTGTGTGTGTGTGTGTGTGTGTGTGTGTGTGTGTGTGTGTGTGTGTGTGTGTGTGTGTGTGTGTGTGTGTGTGTCTCTCTCTCTCTCTGTATATATAGATATATATATATATATTATATATATCTATATATATATATATATATATATATATCTATATATATATATATATATATATATATATATATATATATATATATATATATATATATATTTATACATATACGGATCTACTTCACAAAAACAAAACCCCATAACACCGAAATCCACAACACCGAGACCACATGCATGTAACCCCATAACACCGAAAACACACAACCACGTAAAAACACATACATAACACACACATACACAACTGCCCCAAACTACCTAACACAACATCCTACAATACAGATAGGCAGGGGGGCAAGCCCCCCTGCACCCCCACCCCCCTTCTTTAATATTCTTACTCCGAGATCGTACAAACAGACACACAAGGCAAACTCACACCCACATATTACAGTCTCTCACACACACACACACACACACCACAGTCACAACACACACTTACACACACCACTAACCCTCAAACATACACTTATACAAACATTCTTACCTGCACCGCAACATCAGAAGTGCAAAATTCAAAACCCCATAATACGATTTTGAATTTCGTGCTTCTGGTCTTTCGGTGTAATGGGGTTTTGTTCATGTCGTCTTGATGATGTGAATTCCGGTGTTCTGGGGTTTCATTTTTCTGAAGTAGACCTACATATACATATATAGATTGATAGATAGCAAGACAGACGAGTCTATTTAGAACTATCAAATAACCCAAATGTTGATGTTGGCAATGTTGACAAACAAAATCTCGAAATTGCGGATGCCAACATGCTACTATGAATGTGCCAAGCAATAACCTCTGAGCATGTCAAATTACGCAAAGTGAAAAAAATGGAAAAAAACCTTTGCCCCTCACACTTTAATAAGTGGACATTCACCAAAAGGACCCATGATAACACTCGTAGTTGAAAAAGCAAAATGCTTCGTGGACCTACTGCCCTGCAAAACCCACGTAAGCCTTCATTTCCCAGTAGTGCACTTGAGTTTTGATGAGATATTGATGTTTGGTTTTGATTTGTAATTCCATCAAAGTTCAAGTCATTGAAATGATATTGATTTTATGCATGTGTGTGAGTATCTATAACATATATATATATATATATATATATATATATGATAATTTTTTTCAGTATTCATTTTTTTTTCCTGTGTGAAAGTTCGTTTTTGATAACTTAATTAGAAATGGACAGAAGGTGAGCAATTTATGTTTTGCTCATTTGAGATGCATATGTGAGTGATGGGATATATATATATATATATATATATATATGTGTGTGTGTGTGTGTGTGTGTGTGTGTGTGTGTGTGTGTGTGTGTGTGTGTGGGTGGGTGTCTTCATTTTGGTCAAATGGTGACATGATCAATGTCTGTTTGGTAAACACCATTTAGTCAACAGAAACAGACAGACGTGAGCAAGACTGATAATACCTGGGTAGGGGAATTTTCCCTTTCTCAAGGGATTGTGCAATCTTGGAGTTAGTATTTATAATTAGCAGGGGTGTGGGGTGTGAAGGTGTGCTTGCCCCCTGCAAAACACTTATTGTGGTTTCACATGCTCTTGGGTTAATCCTCAGAGCATGCACAGTACATGTTGATGTTCCATATGTTGACATTTTGGCATGAATATTTTGAAAGTCGATCATTTGTCCATTTGATGAAAAAGAGTAGGTCCATTGTATACACACACACATATATATATATATATATATATATATATATATATATATGTGTGTGTGTGTGTGTGTGTGTGTGTGTGTACAAACATACACACATATCGATCTATGTGTGCACATGCACACACAAACACACACACACACACACACACACATGCACACACTCACAGATATCTATGTGTATCTACCTACATATATATAGATATAGATAAAGAGATAGCTATAGATATGCAAAACAAAAGCCACATTTCCAAAGCTACCTTCCTTACTGCAAAATTTTCACTGCAAAATAACTAGTCACCTCCAGCAGGTTACTCCAAAAAAGTTGGTTTAGCTCACTCCCACTAGATGTATAAATATATACTGGTATCTTGATTTTGGTTGAATTCCCTTTCCTCAGGGGTTCCCCACTGTAGTGCGATCCTGGAGTTAGTATATATTGTAAGGGGGTGTGAGGGGCATAGCCCCCCACCTATTTTAAACATTGTAAACCATAGATGTGGATACTTACAAGTCATATACCCTATATACCTTAACTATGTGAGGGGCTATGCCTATACTATCTCCAAGATCGCACTAAGTGGGGAACAGGGCATATACCTTTCAGCAAAATGAGTTTCTGTCAAATGAGTTTTTAGTGAAGTGAGCTTTCAGTGAATTGTGCTTAAGCAGCTGAGTTTCAGTGAAATGAGTTTTCAATGAAATGAAGTAGACCCATATATATATATATATATATATATATATATATATATATATATATATATATATATATATATATATTTATGGGTCCCCTACAGATGATCAAAATTTTAAAACTTCGACTTTCATATGGCCAAGACCATATGATCGAAGTTTTAAAACTTCAAACGTTCTGAATGGAGATCTCTGTACAGAGCAGAATGGGAAAATTTACCTTTTCCTCGCTGTAGTGCGATCTCGGAGTTGGTATATTTAAATAGCAGGGGGTGTGGGGGTGCAGGGGGATTTGCCCCCCTGCAACATCATCCAGGAATTTTTGTTTTGTTTTATTTTATTTTTTTTTCAGGTGTTCAAACTTTTGAAACGTCGATCATATGGTCTCAGCCATATGAAAGTCGATGTTTTAAAAGTTTGATCAACTGTAGTAGACCCATAAATATATATATATATATATATCAACTTGTTTGTTGGTTTGTATAAAATACATGTACGTACACATTTCTGACCATATACATTTATTATATAAGTGCTAATTTTTGCGATATTACTTTTCAATTTACTTAGCAGTTGTGTCATGCTGTTCATACTGCAAGGTGCAATATAATTAAAGGTGAGCATGTGATACAAAACCTTAGGAACACTGTTTGATGTGAACACTCAGTTATTTGTGAAGCAGTATTTATGGTTTACTGCAAATGCTCTGACATCTTTGTTGTACTGGAGACATATGAATTTGTTACATATACAAATGTAATATCTCAGGCAAGGAGATGTTTAATCTCCTTAATTACATGACTGCATGCTGTGTGAGAAGCTTTCTTCTTACTGTATAGCTGCATACCCAGCTGCCACTTGCAGTATTTTTTTTCCACTATTGCCATTAATATAACCATTTGGAGGCTGCAGGAAACAGACGGAGTCAAACACTGCATACAAGTTAACTGCAGCCTTCATTAATTTAGGCTGACCTCCTACTGAGATAACCACTGGGAATGACAGGAACAAAAACGGGTTACAGCAGCTCTAATGTCTACCCCAGTAATTCTTATGCAGAAATAAATATGCATGTATTGACTGATTGCTTAATTGACTAATTAATCTTAGTAAAACAGTGAGTCAACATAGACCTGAGGGCCCCGTTTTCAGAGGTGACTTGGGATTAATAATCAGCATAAATTATTGCGTCATTTCAAACTTGTAAAGACTGATACAGAATTATTGTAGAGCAGATTTATGTTTTGACATGAGTTCATTGTAAACACAAGTTTCTTATTTTTAATTTTTTTCCCAATTCTGATTACATTTCAGAAAGAACACAACAGTATTCTTCCTTTTGTTCTACAGATAATTACAGTCAATTTGAACAATATGTAGTTAAACATTTAGTTACTTTTTCACTTGCTGCAGATATGTTAACCAACTGTGAGTATAATCTGAAAGACAGAACACCCA
Source organism: Protopterus annectens (assembly GCF_019279795.1). NCBI lineage: Eukaryota > Metazoa > Chordata > Ceratodontiformes > Protopteridae > Protopterus > Protopterus annectens. Next base: position 327,244,985 of record NC_056734.1, on the reverse strand, counting down.
TTACTTACAAATACGGAGCCTTTCTTCCTATGTTTACTCCATAAGTTTCATCAAAATTCATATTACTGACAGGGTACAAAAATATAGGAATTAAAGAAAGAGGGATGCAGAATTAGGGCTCATCTGAAACGTTCTCTCCAAATGTATCAGTTTGAAAAGCTTTATCTTTGAGCTATTACACAGAAAATCGCAGACCATCAACATGGATGAGTGAAGCTTAGGTCAGTGGGTTATAAGTTAGCAACTTCTTTTTTCCAGCATGCATTGTCCTGCTCTACAACAAACAGTAGCTGCCAACCAGTTTGGGTGCCTCGTAGATGAGTAAGAACACTGAATTTACCTAGTTCCCTTTAAATCAGCGAACGCTTACAATAGTGAATGCTGATTTTTCCACCCATTAAGAGCGAAACCTTAAAATCCCAAAGACACAGAACAGCGATTTTTTTCACAGGGAAAAAAAATCACTGGGCAATTTCCGGGACTTTGCCATTTCCTCCACTGTGGTGCGATCTCAGAGTTTGGTATATTTAAGTAGGGGGGGGGCGAAGCCCCCCACTTTATTTTGTGTTTTGAACTTTTTGTGGAACGATTTTTTTCCCTGGGAAAAAAAAAATCGCTATTCTTTGTCTTCGAGATTTTAGGGTTTCATTCTTAATGGGTCAATAAACCAGCATTTGATATTTTAAGCATTTGCTGATTTAATATAGACCCAATTTACCAAGTGATGTGAGACACACATACTGCACTGTCCTTTCACAGAAAGATTGACTGATCTTTTCTATACAGGGATACAGATATAACAGTCATGAATGAGCTGCAGTCACAGTCACTGCAGTTGTATACAGAAATGAATGTCAACATTCAGGACTTGATAAATCACCTTTCTCAGCATGGATGAAGAGGAAACTATCAGGGATATAGTGCAACACTAACAACCAGGTTCTGCTCAGATAACACTGGGCTCACCACCAGCATAAATGGACAGATAGCCATATCCAGAAATATCTCTGTGGCTATTATTCAAACATGGCAGTGGAGAGACTGCAGAGCATATGAAGAAACCATTACAGCCATTTAAGTGATGGAAATGTCATAAGGAGGAGGCAGTGGGTTCAAAAACCACCGGCTCCATGGAGTAAAACACCATGGGTAAATGCTTTGATTATTACTAAAACTTTTAATCTATGTCAGTGTGAACCAGAAGATTAAAGCAAATGTTTTCCTTTTTTACCACAGTGGATATTCTGCTCAATCTGGTACACAGTCCCATACGACTGATGTTTGTGACACTTCCCACATGGATGACTTTGTGCATGCAGCTCTACACTAGCCATGGATATTTGGGAAGTATGGATGATACAAGGAAAGGACCATTATTACATTGTCTTATGAGTTCCAGTACCTAGTCTGCAGATGGTAGGCTTTTTCAGTTGCAGATTCTTGCAGATAAGGTAGAAGTGGCTTTGCATCCTGAATTTGTACTTAGATTTTGACATGCTATGACTAATGAAGTTACTAATACTTTCCCTGAGGCAAATGTCAATAGGTATATGTTCCTCTGGTGGCACATTAAAAAAATGGGAATTCTACTGAAATATGCCAGATATACAGACAGCCAGCTGGAGACAAACAGATTCCTTTGATGGAAAATCTGCCACCACAGATAACTAAGGCTGCTTTCAGTGTACCACTTGAGAAGTACTCCCCCTATGGAGATTTTTTGTCATTTTGGATAAATGCATTCATGAGAGGCAAAGGGGGTATGGCACTCACATTTCCAGCTATCACAGGTAGCACTTGCTTTTTCTATGCAAATTCTGGTTGGGATATAATTTGCCATTGCTGTCCTTCCTCACATCCAGAGTAGCATGGAAGAGCAGCACAGTGGAGACTGCAGGCACTGAAAATCAGGTTACATAAACTGATAAGTTAGTTGTGAACAGAACAATGTAGATGAAGTGCAGGAAGCTGTAATTCATGGGCTGCAAGCATCATTTAAAAGGAAACTGTGGATGGTGTGTCAGGAGGCAATAGACCAGATAGGTCATTCGTTATCACTTACATTGATGATTGCTCTGTTGCTCTATGTTTGCACCTTTTTTATATATATATTTTTTTTCTATTAACATGTGTGCTATTTCCAATAATGTAGTCATGGATTTTATTACTGGCTCCAATGCACTGTTTTTATACTTTTCTCATGATGAGATTTATGTTGTTGTTTTCTTGTAAGAATAATCACATTTTCTTGACTTTGGTGCAGCTTGTGGCATTTTAAATAAAGGTTTGCTCGTTTTTTTTTTTGTTTTTTTTTTATATATAACGGGAACAGCCAAAAGAGAAGATATATATATATATATATATATATATATATATATATATATAATATTGAGCCTATTTATTCCCCATCGGCTCTAAGCAGTACAGTCTTGTACAGCACAAGTCAATATTCTCAGTTTTAGTATGATTTGTTCAAAATTATTTAAGCAATCCCTTTCACATTGTCTTCTGCCCACTTTAAATTCAAGTAGATGAATGTCAACAAATAACACCTGTCAGTCAGTTAAATTCATTACAGTTTATTTGTGGTCACCTTTATTTCATCCTTTTATAGTCAATGGTATAATTAGTTGAACTAGTTTATTCACTTATATTTAAAAAAAAAAGTGACAGGTTCCTTTTTCAGTGAATTTTTTCGTGGGTCAAACCATTTCTTTTTTGTTTACTCCATCAACTGGGCAATGTGATGAATTACAATTGAAGAAACTTCATTTAAAAGTAAAATGAAAAATTAAATTTATAACAAGACAAAATTAAAAAAAACATTTACAAAATATTAAATGTTAAAATATAAAACATATGAGCAAACAGCATTATATGAAAATAAGTTAATATTATTAATGTATTGATTAAATGTAGGGGTCAAGGGAGGAAATATAATAAGGTTTATTGTATATAAAATCTCTTATTTTAGCTGCTCTTAATTTAAGAACAACAGAAATGTATGTGTTCAGTCCTGGCCATTTATTTGCCACCAAAGTTCTCTATACTCAATCTTTTCATCCCATAGGCCTCCTCACCCATCAGTGTTATTTTTTTCAATTACATAGAAAAGGAAATTAGCCATGGGACCCTGTTGTTTATGTCTGAATAATGCATTTGTTTCATTACCATTCTGTATGTCGTAATTGTGTTCATATATCCTTCGCCTTGTTGCAAATTAAAATGTTCATTTTACTTTTAAATGAACATTCTTCAATTGTAATTCATCACATTGCCCAGTAGATCGAATCAACAAAAAAAAAATGGTTTGATCCATGAAAAAATTCACTGAAAAAGGAACCTGTCATTTTTTTTAAATATAAGTGAATAAATTTACTTAGAGTTTTTAGTATTTTGTACGATGTACACAACATGTAAGTATTTAATGTTTTTATTGAGATTTATACATACTTTTTATGAATTGTGGCGACCCCTAACGGGAAAAGCCAAAAGATGATGATGAATGTATGTTTTTTGTAAACATTTGAAAGGGGTTTTAATGTTTTTTATTGGTTGATTAATTAAATGATGTCAGCAGGGATTTGATTTATAAGTCTGTTGATTTCACATTGAGCCCACATCTGATGAAGTAATATGTAAACGAAAACGTAATGTGGAACGTTTATATGTGCTGACTTTTGTTGGAAGTGAAAGCTGTTTTAAAATGACTCCTCTGTGGCTTTATTGTTTCACCTACTGCATCGTTTACTAAGGAAATCATCCTGAACGTGTGTGCTGGTAACTCCAGCAGTTACCATGACTCCCATATCTCTACAACTATCAACTCTACCAGAGGTTTTGTACTAGGAATATCCCACAAAGTCATTTACTGGGTGAAGCAGAGTATGCGCTCGAACCATGACTGATGGCACCCATCAGAAATGCTCTAACATAGTCCTTTAACAAATGACAAGAATCATAATTTATATTCTTTATTTAAAGCTTATTCAACAGACCAGTTTCAGTTCATATGGAGTTCTACACTTTTCTTCTACAGAAAAGGACCAGTTAGCCTCTAGTAAAAGTTCAGAAGATAACTTGCTAAGTTATGATTTGCAAGCGGGATGTGGGCTTGTGGAATACATTGTTTTTGTGGCTCCATCATTTCTACATTTAAATAGAAAATTCATACCTTCTTGTCATGCTAGCCAAAAATGTATGAATTGCATTTTTGAGGCATTATTTAAGCACAAGAAGTTATCACCACTAGGACGTATCAATGTGTCTCCCACAAAATAGCTGAGGCACTGTGTTCTTGGGAGAAGACCAATGAAACTGAAACTACTTCTATTACTTATGTAGGTGAATGTTTTGTAACAAGTACTTTGCTTTCTTTCTCATTGACACATTTATTCCTCTGTACTATACAGTTTAGAGGAACAAAACTGTTGGAGATTTTCACTAAAGGAAATATCATCTTAGGTAAGTAATTAGACACGTTTCTGACTTAAATCAAGTTTAGTAGATTTTAATCTATAATTATACAGTATATAGAAATCACTTTATGAGATTATTTTATCAAGGAACATGAAAAACAACTCAAGGCCAGTTCTCATAGATAAGTACTAGGCTAGCTGCCCTTGTGGACCATTTTAAAATTAGTTAATTTCTGTTACAATGATGAGAATCAAACTCTGTACCTTGTGCTTGTAAGGTAAATGCCTTACTCATCATACCAGCCCCCAACCCCATACCACAATAAATAATGATACCAACAAGTTGTGTATGGCAGTAGTGCCCAAGATACTATACAAGAGATCAACAATGAAGATATATTTGCCTCCTTTAACATGACCACAAGCAGTGTCGATATGTGACTAGATTTGATTCAAGGGATTGTTCTGAAAACACTATCTTTCCACCATTCCTGTTTTGCTCATTCAAAAGACCACTGAAAGCACTATGTCCTGGAAACAGGCAGTAGTTCACCAAATACATAAAGTCAGTGACAAGCAGCTTCTTAGCAAAATCAGACCCATTAGCCTAACATCAGCTTTAGGAAAATGTTTGGAAAGAATAATTCTTTATTCCTTACCAATTACAGAACCTGAAATCCAGGAGTTTAATCAGCATGGTTTATAAGTGAGGGATCCTCCCTCATACATTGTAAGAGGAACCACTGACAAAGGAGGCTCTTTAACAAAATCCACAATGATGGGATTACAGGAGACCTAAGGAACCCGGGCATGTATCTTTAGATTCTTACTTGAATTGTGAACTAGCCTGATTGGAAAAGCACTAGCAATTTCAAATAAACTCTGTAGTCGGATTCTGTTTAAGTTCCTGGTGAGTTCCCTCAATGTTCCCTGCTGGAGTCATTCTAACTTGAGTCATTATTTGCTCTCATTACTGGGTCTAATAATGTGCAGTATACTACATCTTATGACAGCTATAAAGTCAGAGTGGTAGCTACTTAGACTGAACATATTACTAGTCTCTAGAGTTATCTAATCAACCTAAGGCAGTTGGCAGAAGAGAGTCTAATATTCAACATCAGTAAATATGCTGTCATCCAGATAAGGACAGATATTTTGAATACTCCTGTGCCATTAATAATTCTATCTTAGTCCAAAGGGACACCAATAATGACCTGGGCATGATTATCTCTAAAATCTTATCTTTCTCTCATGTCACTAACATTGCTTGAAGTACACTGATAAAGCTATCACTTTTTTAAAAGCTTATGACAGACAACTATTGAACATTTTGCTTTTTTTCTGCAGCTACTTAGTAATTATAACAAACTTGAGAAAATTAAAAGCAATATATCAAGCAAGATCAAGATTTAAAAGGAAGACCTTATTATGACTGACTATGTTACTTGTGTGTACACCACCCTAACAACACACCAGTAACTGAGGTCTGCCATATTTACCAGTTACAAACCAAGCACAAACTTAACTTTTTTCCAGACTACAGACTTTACTCTGGAATAAATCACATATTGTTTATGTTCATCTTCTTCAGTTGCTACTTTCATGTTTTTTCCTGGATAACCCCATAGTAAATTTAAAACATAAATCCATGTGCCTAGTATTCAAGCCCTGTAACAGTCGCCTTATAATGCTCAGAGTTTGTAAATTTAATCTATTGTAACTTTATCAAATGAATAGGAATGAGAAATGTAAATAGTAAATAAAGCAACAAGCTTCCTTCAAAACATCTGAGTCTGCAGACATTCCTTTAAACCTAGAAGTCCTATTGTTACTGAACTTATTTCTTCTGCACTGAACAAACCGCTGCATGATTCTCATGTTCATAGGTTAATAGTTTCATAGGTAGGTACTAATATTGGCCCTAGGGCCTATATAAGCCTAGCCAAAAGGTACCCTGGCTTTCGCCACCCAAGAAAATTATTTTCCTGTGCCCCTGTCAAGCAGAGCCACAGAAGTGATCCCCAAGGTGAATTTCCGATCACCCATCTAATCATCAAGATTTTTCTTGAAGAGTGCTAATGAGGAGCTCTGTTTGACATAGATAGGTAGTTTGTTCCAGAGTATGGGAAGTCTCTGGGACAGGAATCTATCCCTCCAGCATGTTTTGTTTATTTTGGTGACAAGGTTTAGGTCCCCAGAGCATGTAGCTCAGAGGGATTGGGATTTATTTTAAGTGGAGCATGTCCAAAAGCTCTGGGTTTGACATAGCTTTGTGTGTTAGGCAGAGATCGCCTCTGAGTAGGCAATATGCAACGGAGTAAAGCTGCAGTTTTTTGAGATGGTCTGTGTAAGGCATCTGTTTGAGGCCGGTAATCCTCTTTGTGAGGTATTTCTGAGGCCTTTCCAGTTGTTGCAGATGTCTTGTGAGGTACATACCAAAAGGGGTGTTGTACTCTATAATGGGTCTAATGAGTGATGAATTGAGGGGAACAATGACCTCTTTTTTTCCTGGATGAGAAAACTTTTGTGATGAGGTGTGCCATGTAGAAGGATTTCCTGACTACTGTGGCAATGTGATTATCAAAGGAGAGACTACTGTCCACCTGTGTCCCAAGTTCGCTTATCACACTTTCGATGTTAAGTAGACTACCACCTATGTGGTAGTTCATGGGTACAGAGTTTTTACCAAAAGAGATGACAATGTACTTTTTGGCATTGAGCTTGAGGCCATGGCTTTGACACCAGGCATCTGTCTCAGCGAGGCCCTTTTGTAGGATGTCCACATCTTTTGGAGTTTAGATTATGGCTCCTAGTTTGCAGTCATCTGCGAACTTCATTAGCCAAAGACCTTCTGTGTTAGCGTGTACTTCAGAGAAGTAGATACCAAACAGGAGAGGACCCAGGACTGAACCCTGTGGTCCTCCACTTGTCACTGGTCTGAAGTTGGATTTGGAATCTGCTACTTTCACAGTCTGGGTTCTGTCAGTGAGCCAGTTGGCAACCCATCTTGTGACATAGAGATTTATACCTTGTTTAGTGAGTTTATCTATAATTCCAGAGTGGGGGATGGTGTTGAAAGCCTTGGCGAGATCTGGATAGGCTGTGTGGACCACCTTACCCTCATCTACGGCTTTGGTGACCACTTCAAAGAAGTCTATCAGGTTTAGGAGACATGATCTGCCTTTTACAAACCTGAACTGGGTGGGGTCCAGAGTTTTGAGATTACCAATGTCATTGTTTATAAGTTCCATGATGATACTTCCATAGCCTTGCAGACCAGGCTCGTCAGGCTAATGGGGCGGTAGTTTCCGGGGTCCGTGATGGCTCCCCCTTTGTGGAGTGGGATAATTGTCACTGTGCGCCATTCAGTGGGCACATAGCCTGAGGTGATGCTATGATTGAACATGGTACTTAGGTGGGGTGCCAGTTCGTTCTGTAGTTCATGTAGAATGCAGCCTGGGATGTTGTCAGGTCACATGGATGCTGTGTTCTTGGCTTTGGAGAGTGTGTTTTTTACCTGTGCAGCCGTGATTACAGGAACTTTGCATTCTTCCGGTATAGAGATGGGTCCTTTAGGGGATGAGAGAGGGGTAAAGTTAGCACTGAACCTCTCTGCCAGAATGTTGGCAATATCAGTTGGTTCTGTATATTTAGGGCCATTGTGCTGTAACTCAGAGCAGATCTGAGTGTTGCCATTGAGATTCTTGACATAGCTATAGAATGCTTTATGGTTGTCTTTAGAGTCAGTGGCGATTTTGCTTTTGTAACTAGCTTTGGAGGATTTTATGAGGGATCTCAGCTTCATACTGAGACTGACCAGGGAGTTCCTCCAATCATGGGATTTTTCTCTTTTTTTGCAACAGTTTCTTTCTTCTGTTGAAGAGTTTGTTTATGGCAGGGGACCACCAGATTGGCTTCCTTTTTTTTTTTTGGAGGATAGCATCTTGATTCTGTTAGGGATTGCATGATCCATGCACTTGTGTAAGTGCTTATAAAGTGCATTTGTGTTGGATTCTGCAATCATACCTCTATTGTCCATCAGCATGGGTGTCGTGAAGTTTGCCACTTCTGTCTTAAGAAGCGTGAAGTTTGTAATTGGAATTAAAGTACCACATTCAGAACTTGTATTTCAAAAATACAAAACCTATTTTTGACTGCAGAATGGAAACGTAAAAATTCACTTTCAAAATTATAATTTTTCTCACTCTTTCGCAATGACCCACTAAGAAAAGAAGAAAAGAAAATACTGTCCTGTCCTTTGATCAACAAATGAAGTCAGGCGACTGATGACAAAACATGAAAACAACAAACAAAAAATATCACCCTGCCCCTAACACATACAGATTTATTGATGTTCTTATTTATTTTATGTTGCTTATTTGCTTGCCTGCATTTCATTACCAGATACATTAGACTGAGTATTAAATAATCCCTTTTCAATGGAGGCACATGCAGATAAAGTTCAGAACTTTCAGAAATAAAATAAAATAAAATCTATAGCATGGCTAGCAAAGAAAAAAAAGCAGTTACATAAAACTTCAAAGTGCTGATTCAAAAACTGATAGAAGCTCTGGAAAACTATTAACAACCTAATAATCTCTGGTACTAAAACCCAGCCTTGCTCAATCTTCTCAATCTTAAATGAGACAAATTTCTTCAGTGCCTCCAAATTATACAAAATCTACACTCACTCCTTATAAGCACTAGATCTCTTAAACAAATTCAGTTGACTCATCCTAACAATGACTCCTGAACTCCTCACAGCCAGTTCACGATATAGTCAATCTCTACAAAACACATAAAACTTTATACATAAACTAAAGTTTGCAACTACACCTTCAGATCGACTCCCATTTGAATAACTTACACAAGCTGCATACTCCATAACTCATCCAATATAGGTTCATAGGTTCATAGGTAGGTACTAGGCTATCTGCCCGAGGGCGTTTATAAGCCTAGCCAGAGTGTGTCGGCTTTCGCCGCCCCATTGATTAATTAACTGATCCTCTGTCAAGCAGAGCCAATGAAGTGATCCCAGGGGTGTATTTTCTGTTACCCATCCACTCGTCAGGGTTTCTCTTGAAGAGTGTTAGTGAGGGGCTTTGCCTGATGTAATTTGGAAATTTGTTCCAAAGCATGGGGACTCTCTGTGACAGGAATTCCTCCAGCATGTTCTATTTATTGTTGTGGCGAGGTTTAGCTCACTAGAGCACGTGGCTCGCAATGACTTGGATTTCTTTAGGTGGAACATGTCCATCAATTCTGAATTGGACATGGCTTTATAAGTCAGGCAGAGATCACCACTGAGTAAGCAATATGCCAATGAGTACAGTCGGAGTTTTTTCAGTCGGGCTGCATAGGACATATGTTTGAGGCCCAGTTTTTTTTGGTGTGGTACTTTTGTGGTCTTTCCAGCTGTTGGAGGTGTCTTGTGAGGTACATCCCAAATGGGGCATTGTACTCTATGATGGGTCTAATGACTGATGAGTAGAGGGGCACTATAACCTCTTTATTTCTAGATGTGAACCCTTTAGTAATTAGATGGGTCACATAGAAGGATTTCCTAACTACTTTGGCAATATGATTGTCAAAGGAGACATTACTATCTACCTGGGTCCCAAGATCTCTTATTACCTCTTCTCTATTAAGGGGGCTGCCACCTATGTGGTAATTCGTGGGTGTTTTGTTTTTCCAAAATGGGATGACTATGCATTTTTTTTCATTTAGCTTGAGGCCATGACTTTGACACCAGGTGTTCATCTTAGTAAGGCCCTTTTGGAGAATGTCCGTGTCAGCCAGAGAGTCAATTATGGCTCCCAGTTTGCAGTCATTGGTGAACTTAGTTAGCCATAGTCCTCCTGTGTTTGCCTGTACTTCTGAGAAGTATATGATGAACAGTAGGGGTCCCAAGACCAAGCCTTGTAGGACACCACTTGTGACTGGTTTAGAGTCGGACCTGGAGCCTGCTATTCTTACCATGTGAGTTCTGTCTGTAAGCCAGTTGGCAACCCATCTTGTGACGTAGGGGTTTATGTTCAGGCTGGTGAGTTTTTCTGTAATACCTGAGTGGGGAATGGTGTCGAAAGCCTTGGCGAGGTCAAAGTAGGCTGTGTGAAGCACCTTTCCCTCGTCTATGGCCTTGGTGACCGTCTAGAAGAAGTCAACCAGGTTTAGTAGGCATGATCTGCCCTTAACAAAGCCAAACTGGGTCAGGTCAAGTGTTTGGAGGTTTACAATGTCTTTGTTAATGAGTTCCATGACGATGCACTCCATAGCCTTGCAGACCAGGCTAATTAGGCTTATGGGGTGATAGTAACCAAGGTCAGTTGTGGCCCCTCCTTTGTGGGGAGGAATAACCGTTGCTGTGCACCATTCTATGGGCATGTAGCCTGTGGAGAGGCTGAGGTTGAACATCATATTAAGGTTGGGGGTTAGTTCGTTCTGTAGTTCATGCAAGATGCAGCCTGGGACACCATCTGGTCCCAATGACGCTGTGTTTTTGGCTTTTGAAAGGGCTGTTTTCACCTGTGCATCTGTGATTTTTGGGACACTACACTTTTCTGGTATTGTTGTGGGCCCTTTTGGAGGTGAGAGGGGGGTGATGTTTGCACGGAATCTATCTGCCAGGATGTTGGCAATATCAGTAGGTTCAGTATATTTTGTGCTATTTTGCACTAGTTCAGTGCATATCTGTGATTTGCCACTTAGATTCTTAACATAGCTAAAGAAGGCTTTGTGGTTATCTTTTGAATCCTTGGCTATTTTTCTTTCGAAGTTAGCCTTGGATGATTTCATGAAGGACCTTAGCTTCTTACTGATACTGATCAGGGATGTATTTCCTTCTTGGGATTTGCTTTTTTTCTGAACTAGTTTCCTCCTTCTATTGTATAGCCTGTTTATTGCAGGGTTCCACCAAACTGGTTTCCTTCTCTTAGAGGAGTGAGTCTTGGTTTTGCTAGGGATGACATGATCCATGCATTCTTGTAGGTGCTCATAGAGTGCATTTGCAAAGGTTTCTGCATCTTGGGCAGCATTATCCTTTAGCATGGGGGCTGTGAAATTTACCACCTATGTCTTAAGTAAGGTGAAGTTTGCTTTAGAAACTTTTTTTACTGTGGTTTCCTTAGTTGGGGGTGGTGGTGGGGTGTGGACATCCAGAGTGATTAGTTTATGGTCTGATCTAACCAGTGACGGGTTGATCTCTGGTGTGGAACACCTGTCACCCATGTTGATGATGACCAGGTCCAATATATTTTCACCTCTGGTAGGGGAGTTTACCAGCTGATCCAGGGCATTTGAGTTGATGAATTCCAGGAAGCGCTGGGCCTGGGAATTTGTACTTGAGTAGTTTTCCCAGTGAATGGTAGGGTAATTGAAATCGCCCAATATCAGGGTGTTCAGTAGGACCTTCATGTTTTCCAGTGTCTCCAGAAAGGTGGAGTGGTGGTCCTGGGTCATGGAGGGTGATCTGTAGCAGGCCAAAATTTGCATTGCAGATTTGCCCGATGTTAGTTGCACATGGATGATCTCAGAGGTATCATGCTGTGCCACTAACCTGGAGGTGTAGGCATCCTTGATGAATATGGATACACTCCCTCCTTTTGTGTTTCGGTCCGTGTTCTGTGGCCGAAACGTGTGGTATGAGATGTAGCCCAGTAGTGCTGGGGTGCTCTCTGGAGCCTTGAACCAGGTTTCAGTTACTGCACAGATGTCAATGTTCTCCATACTGAGGAGTGCTTCGAGTGCATGCATTTTGAGATTTAAACTCCTGGCATTGAGTAGCATACCTTCCGTTTTTTGTTAATTGTGCTGTTTACGGAGGTGGGTTTGACTTTTGAGCCTTCTCTAAAAAAGGCACTATGGGGGCAGCAAGAGCCTTGGCCAGTATTTGAAAGCCTATGGGTGACAGGTGCAAGCTATCTCTTGTGAAGCAATGCAGCTTGTTGAGCATGTCGTCCCAGGCTGACAGACACTGGATCCCCTTTGAATGACACCAGAAGCTTAGCCAATTGTTGAAATTGATCATTTTTTTCTTTATACTGAGGTATCGTTCTTGGTGAGGGCAGGATGCTACTCAGGATCAGGGTCATACCAGCCTGGGCTACATGATCAAAGAGCTCTTCCATGTCTCTTTTCATGTAGTCCAGGGAGGTACATCTCAGGTCATTCACACCAACATGAACAATGACAGAGTCAGTGACCTGAGTGCTTGTGTTATGTGGCAGATTCTGGCTCCTGACAGGCAGCTAACAGTAACCTTCTGCTTGTCCAGCCAAGTGAGTGGGACGTCAGTGTGCCTGACTATAGAGTCATCCATTACTAGTGTGTTAGGTATGTTATTTCGCCTTAAGGGCTGTGATTGTGTGGCACACTGATTTTGTGTTTTATGTGTTGTCTGGTTTGTGACGGGAAGTGCAGGTTGTTTGGGTGTCTGCTTTGGAGGTCTCTGAAACTTTTACAGGTTTTTATTTAGAGCCTCCGAGTATGATTTTGTGTATTTATGTGTATTTTTTGCCAGTCCTGTTTTAGTAGGTCTGTGTGTGGCTGGAGGTGTGGTGCAAGTGTTAACCTTCTCCTCTTGACTGTCTGTTCCAGTCTTGGGTGGAGACAGCTTAGCTTCCAGTTTGGCTGTATAATTGCATCTCTCACATATGTTATTGTTTTGTGGTAAGAGGAGAGGGTTGTCTGTGTACATGAGGCAGTTGTAACATTGCCTCAGGATACCCAGATTCACCAGTTGGACTGGAGAGTGCACCTGAAGTTGCCCTTTGGTCATGCCTGAATAGTAGGGTGAGCTGCTTAGTCACTTGGTTGGTGAGGAGTGAATAAAGAGCCTTGCCCTACTGGGCAATCAGTGTTGGGGTATATTAGTGCTTGCTATTAGGTCTGAGCAAGTGCTTGGCTGTAAGATGCTTTTTGAGTGCTTAGGTTGAGAGTTAGACTAATTTCAAGGGAAAAACTGAAGAGGAGACTTATTGGAGCTGGGAATAATTTAACCGTAGCTAACCGGCACTGCCCAGTGTGCAAAACTTTGCAAACCCAGTTTTTATAGTAGGGAAATGAAAGAGATAGAAATTAGCCCAAAATGACCAATAAACTACTAACTTCTGGGCTGGAACCACTCCTCCAGGGACAGATAGGTTGCTCAAAGCTCCCTTCTCTCACAGGTGAACAGAGAAACTTCCTTCTATCCAAGTAAGGTATGGGCAACTCAGAAACTTAGTATCACAGCCCTGAATTCAGCACTAGCATGAAAACTGGACTATACTAGCTTCAAAAGCCGGGAAACAAGGACGTTTTTTGGGGTTTTTTGGGGGGTTTTTTTGAAAATATAAGGCAAAAAGTAAAAAATACACTTAAAACAGCTTTAAATGACTACAAACAATCAAAAAACGCTATTGCACTTTATTTTAGCCTACAACAGTCAAACAAATTATTTAAACAAAAAACTTTTTAAAAGTGCAGACAGTCAAATAAGTACAATATGTGAAATAAACAAGCTTTTAAATCACAATAAACGCTGGAAAATCTGCATTTAGGCGGAAAAAAGTTAAGTACAGCAAGAAAGTACAGAAACTGATACTTAATCGCTCCAAAGTCTCTCTTCTAAGCTAGAAGGCTTGTATCAGTTTAAGGATTTCTAGTGCTACCCAGTAGAGGAGTTACAGGAAAGATGGTAAACAAGCACAAATGTGGTCTTTTAAACCAGAAAGTTGAAAGAGACAGACAAACTGTCCAAATGGTCAATAAACTACAATTTCTGGGCCAAGAACCTCTCCTCTCATGGTAGACAGGCTACCTAGTGTTTACCACTCCCATCGATAAGCTAGAAGGCTTTCTTCCAACACAGAAAGGCTAGAGGGGCTCAGAAGCTTACCAACAGTCCTGGATACAGCAACTCTGTATCTGGACTAGGCTAGTTACAGGAAAGGTGGGAAACAAGCGCAAGTGAGGCTTTTAAACAAGAACATTGAAAGAGATGGAAAAAAAACTGCCCAAACGGCCAATAGCTACAATTTCTGGGCCAGGAATCATTCCTCTTGTGGTAGATAGGCTACCTAATGCTTACCACTCCCACTGATAAGCTATAAGGCTTCCCTCCAACACAGAAAGGCTTGGGAGGCTCAGAAGCTTACAAAGAGTCCTGGATACATCAAATCTGTACCTGGACTAGACTAGTTACAGGAAAGGCGAGGAACAAGTACAAACGTAGGCTTTTAAGCCAGCAAGTTGAAAGTTGAAAGAGATGGAAAACTGCCCAAACGGCCAAATAAACTACAATTTCTGGGCCAAAGCTCACTCTTCCTTTGGAGGATAGGCTACCTAGTGCTTACCACTCCCACTGATAAGCTAGAAGGCTTCCCTCCAACACAGAAAGGCTTGGGGAGCTCAGAAGCTTACTAACAATCCTGGATACAGCAACTCTGTAACCAGACTAAGCTAGTTATAGGAAAGGCGGGAAACAGGCACACGTGTGGCTTTCAATCCAGAAAGTTGAAAGAGATGGAAAAAAACTGCTCAAACAGCCAATTTTTACAATTTCTGGGCCAGAGACCACTCCTCTTGTGGTTGATAAGCTACCTGATGCTTACCACTCCCACTGATAAGCTAGAAGGCTTCCGTCCAATACGGAAAGG
The DNA here is from genome assembly GCF_019279795.1 of Protopterus annectens. Lineage (NCBI taxonomy): Eukaryota > Metazoa > Chordata > Ceratodontiformes > Protopteridae > Protopterus > Protopterus annectens. The sequence goes on along the minus strand of NC_056734.1, from coordinate 327,229,930 downwards.
CTTGGGGGGCTCAGAAGCTTACAAAGAGTCCTGGATACAGCAAATCTGTACCTGGACTAGACTAGTAAATGGAAAGTCAGGAAACAAGTGCAAACACAGACTTTTAAATCAGAAGGTTGAAAGAGATGGAAAAGCTTCCCAAATGGCCAATAAACTATAATATCTGGGCCAGAAACCACTCCTCCTGTGGTAGATAGGTTACCTAGTGCTTACCACTCCCACTGATAAGCTAGAAGGCTTCTTTCCAACACAGAAGGACTTGGGGGGGCTCAGAAGCTTACCAACAGTCCTGGATACAGAAAATCTATACTTGGACTTTACTAGTTAAAGGAAAGGCAGGAAACAAGCTTAGAATTTTTTTTTTGTTACAGAAAAGCAGCTAAAACAGCAGTAAATACAATTTATATTGTAGTGCAGGCCAGCACACCCGAGTGTGTAGCAACACTATGGCAAATACAGTTCAAATAAATGCAATTAAATGAACAAATGACTAAAAAACAAGTGCAGAAAGCAGTAAATTAGATGTCTACTAACAAGCAGTAATAAGTGCAGAGTAAGAGCAACTGAACAGATAACAGCATGCAGAAGAGCAACTAAGACAGTTACAGTAAGAGCAGTTGAATAATATATATATATATATATATATATATATATATATATATATATTTTTTTTTTTTTTTTTTTTTTTTTTTTGAGGGAAGGAACAGAGCAGGATTAAGAGGCTACAGGGGTTGTCCTTCCCAAATGCTCTCTTTGTACACAGTAGGAGTGCCTGAAATCAGAATATGATCTCATTGCATTCAGTTGAGTGAGAAAATGAGATGGGCCCAGAAGGAGTATCCAAATACAAATCTACAAGAGGGGCGGGCAATTTCAAAGCCACCAACATTAACACCGAAACAAGAACAGGGAGGGTGGATGCAGAACTAACTGTAGAGAGACAGTCACAACTTCAGTTGAGTTAATATTCAGTGAAAAACACAAATAAATAAATTAAATACAGTACTATATGCAAAAGAGCAGATAAAAGTGTACTTAAATTCACTTATATGTCTAGATGATTTCAGGTAGATGTTAGCCGGCCAAAGCTCTGATGTTAAGCAGAGATAAATCAAAATGTACCACTTATATAAGGCAAGACAGAATGTCAGTGATGAGCTGAAACTACCCCCACTGTTATCAATGGCTACACAGAAATTCTAAAAAGTACTCTGTAGAGAGACAGCCACAACTTCAGTTGAGTTAATACTCAGTGAAAAACACAAATAAATAAATTAAATATAGTACTATATGCAAAAGAGCAGATAAAAGTGTACTTAAATTCACTTATACGTCCAGCTGATTTCAGGTAGATGTTAGCCGGACAAAGCTCTGATATTAAGCAGAGATAACTCAAAATGTACCACTTATATAAGGCAAGACAGAATGTCAGTGATGAGCTGAAACTACCCCCACTGCTATCAATGGCTACACATAAATTCTAAAAATAACTCAGTAGAGAGACAGCCACAACTTCAGTTGAGTTGATATTCAGTGAAAAACACAAATAAATAAATTAAATACAGTTTGTTTGTGTCTTTCAGCTTTCCCCAGTTAGGGGTTGCCACAGCGGAACTCCGGTCTGCTAATGATTGGCAGTTGATTTTTACGTACTGGCTTGCCAGGCCTGACGCACAACCTTCAATGAAGGTACGCCCATTCACGCATGTTTCCACACAGAAGACGATCTAGCTGAGAATCGAACCGGACTGCGTCTTACTGTGAGGTGACAATGCTACCGCAGCACCACCACCGCGTCAAATAAATTAAATACAGTACTCTATGCAAAAGAGCAGATAAAAGTGTATTTAAATTCACTTATACATCCAGCTGATTTCAGGTAGATGTTAGCCGGCCAAAGCTCTGATATTAAGCAGAGATAACTCAAAATGTACCACTTGTATAAGGCAAGACAGAATGTCAGTGATGAGCTGAAACTACCCCCCACTGCTATCAATGGCTACACAGAAATTCTGCAAAGTACTCTGTAGAGAGACAGCCACAACTTCAGTTGAGTTACTATTCAGTGAAAAACACAAATAAATAAATTAAATACAGTACTATATGCAAAAGAACAGATAAAAGTGTACTTAAATTCACTTATACGTCCAGCTGATTTCAGGTAGATGTTGGCCAAAACTCTGATATCAGTCCTTACTAACAGGCCAATATTTAAGCAATACATCCACAGCCTCTGTAAGCAATCATACATCATACCAGTGCATAACTTATCCAATATTAGTTCTTACTAACAGGCCAGTATTTAAGCAATACATCCACAGCCTCTGTACGCAATCATACATCATACCAACCTATAAGGGGGGGTCATGATACACAGACTCATACTACTGAACTAATTCAAACCTTATTTCTATTCACAAGATACTTGAAAATGTATAAATAAGCAACTTCTAAGATGCTTAGTTACTAACAACAAATGTCTGTAACAACATAGTTTTCACCCTGGGAATGGTACAGACCAAGCTCTTCTCTCCTTCTTAAATACTATGTAAAACCATTTGAACTCCCTGGAGCTAATCATAGACCTTTTAAAGGCTTTTGATACAATCTCCAGAGAACTCTTATTAAAATGGTTGGCTGATTTAACAGTATATTAACTTGGTTTAAGAGCTATTTCTTAGATACGTTCTGAAGTAAAGTAGAAAGACTCTTTTTCTACCTTTTCTCTAATAACAGATTCCCTCAAGGTTCTATCCTTGGAAGCTTGCTTGAAGCATGGCATTTTTTACCTTTCACGGCATTTAAGGCTTAATGCCACATCAAAGCCTGGTATGAATGATAATATTTCTATCGGAAGTGTCCTGAAACTTTGTGTGGCTAAGATATAGGTTACTTTAAAAGTTTAAACCAAAAGGCAAGAACCCATACAAAAAGTAAAAAAAAAATATTTATTCACTCTAGCGCCTCTGCTGATACAAAGCCTTCAAGGAGTACAAAAAACATTCCCAGACAAACAGAATAAAATACCATCATCAATTAAACATCAACCAGTAAAAGCCAAAAAGCAATTAAAAAAAAAACAATTAAATAAGCACCTTCCAATTACACTCCAAATTAAGACCTGAAGGAAACAAAGTATTCAATTTAAGAATGAAAACAGCCTCTTTATACAATAATTTCCTTTTATGTGCATTTTCTGAACAAAAACGTGTAGAAATCTTCTCTAAAATTGTTGCTTTTAATAAAGTAGGGTCTGAGTTATGAAATTGTGCAAAATGACTTGCTACAGGGCTTTCTAATTTACTTTGTCTAATATTCCTCACATGCTCTAGCAACCTCACTTTAAATTTTCTCTTGCTCTCCCCAATGTAAAATGAATCACAGAGACACTTAAGAGCATAAACAATGCCCTCAGTTCCACAGAGGGCAAAAAGAAATATTATTAATATGATCAAATGTCCTAACAATATATTGACAACCACTACAATGCCCACATTTATATGTACTTGAAACATTAAGAGGACTAACAACCACAGAAGGAGGTAACAGAAAATAATTATGGACTAAAATGTCCCTTATATTTTGACCCCTCCTGTAAGAAATACTTGTTTCAGAACACAGTACACTAGCCAATTCTCTAAATTTAAATAAAAAGCTCCAATAATATTTAACTAAAGCAACTACCTCATCACTAAAAATACTATAATTAGTAACAAAATACATTTTACATCAAATTGATTCCTGTATTGCATATCTATTGGTTCTTTTCATACATTCACTTTCTCCATACTTATATAATCTTAAACCATTATAAGTCTAGGGAACAATAGGTCTGGGGCTATTGTAAATCTTGGAAACAGCAGATCTAACCAGTTCATACTCATATCCCCTTGCACAAATATAAAAAACATTCTATCAATTTCCACTTGTAAATCATGATCATTATTACATAATTTGAGGATGGGGGCAATGTTTGGATGCCTGTAGTTGCCACCCTCCCCATGTCCTTAAAGCTCTCCCTTATGGTGAATGTGTTTCCCCTGGATTTACTAATCCTTCGTGCTGGACTAATCTAGGCCTGCATAGAAGCAGACACTTAGGAGCAGGATGGCAGCGCGCCATGCATAGTAATGAAGGCGTGCCGCCCGAGCCCCCAGGCTTACATGGAGCGTGTACGAGTGCAGGGGGCATGTCTGAGAGCAGAGCCTTCAGAATAAACAAGCCCCTGCAATGTTGAACAGAAGAAAGTGGAAATAAATGAGTGATACCGCTCATAGGTGTCCACATATCCCCACCAATAGTCCCCCATGTGTACAACAGCAACAGGACATAAAAATCAAAAGAAGAAACCCCTGCATTGATGTCTAAAGCTCAGAGTACAGCTAACTGTAGGTGTGTGGGTGTGCCCATTGCTTAGCCACGGTGAAAGCAGCCTAAAAGGCTGAAGAGGATAACAAGGACGATATATGCAAATGAAGCATGTCAGCAATAGTGTAGTGAGCAGAGCATTCGCCTAACAAGCAGGCATTCCCAGTTTGAGTCCCAGTGCAGCACAGTTTATTTTATACAGCAAAGCATGGTATAAGCAATATTTGTAATGCAAAACCCACTAAATAACATACATTTTTATGAAGAGGAGTACTGCAGGAAATGCACATGTCAAGAGTCAGCATCATAATGAATAAGGCAGCTGTAAGCAGGCATAAGCACAGATAAGCAGTAGTAAGCATATGTAAGCACTAGTAAGCGTGTGCAAGTGCATTTGCATGGGGTTAAGCATTGCCAACACAGATTAAGCAAAGGAGATGCTAAATGAGTGTAAGACACTATGACCAGAAGTTACCAGTGCTTACCTCCACGCAAACCCACTTACAACTGCTTTAAAGTGCCTTAAGCACACCGTATACAATGGCTGGTGTCCTGCCCAGCAACAAAACAAACAGCTTCTGCAAGGCCGGAACCCAGGACCATGCACACTATACACAAAATGATTTACCACTAAGCCATGCCAGATATGCATAAATCGTATGTTGTCAGAAACATAACCCCAGCCCAGTCATGCAACAGTACAGAGACTGTACACCTACAGCTAGATGGACATGTGTGTGCAAATATATAACTATCTAAACGGATACAACATATCTATAGATGTAGTCACATATGTGTGTGTGTGTGTGTGTGTGTGTATATATATATATATATATATATATATATATATATATATATATATATATATATATATATATATATAAAATATGGGTCTACTACGTTAGACCAACAGTCCACAATACCGACACCCACAACACAGACACCACAAGAACGAAACCACAAAAGCATGAAAGTTCACATGCCCGACAAACCACAATACCGACAGTTAACAAAACAAAACGTTCGCTGTTCCACACAACACACACCCAACACAAGCACACAAACAACCTAAAAACCTACACTACACCTTACACACAACTATCTATGCAGTAACCTTAACCCAAACCCTAACCCTAAGGTCCGTCACTATCGCACACTTACCTTACCCGTACCCTAACCCTAACTCACTTAATCCGCCCTTAACCCTCACGTCCCTCACTATCGCACACTTACCTTACCCGCACCCTAACCCTAACTCACTTAATCTGCCCCTAACCCTCAAGTCCCTTGCTATCGCACACTTACCTTACACGCACCCTACCCTAAATCCCTCACTATCGCACACTTACCTAGTCGCGCTCACACGTTTCCCATGTTGGTGTTTTTGCTGTCGTGATTCCGAATTTTCAGTTATCTGCTCCGTCAGTCTTCTGGCGTCGGTCGATCTTCCGATCTTTCGTTCTAACGTAGTAGACCCATAAATATATATATATATATATATATATATATATATATATACACATATAAATATCCAGAGATATATACACACATATATATATATATATATATATATATATATATATACACAAATATATGAACAGATATACATGCAGATGCCAACTACACATATATATGTCAACATCTATATGCCCACATATACACAGCAAGTTACATATATGTACGCAGATATAGATCTCCGTAGGTATATACGGACATAGTTAAAAATATGTAAGCAAATATATATACCCACAGAGGTATATATGGCCAGACATCTGCAGATAGCAATGGTAGATTAACAGACACATATATGTCCACATGCACCAAAAATGGGCTTGAGAGGTCCCAAACAATATACGTCACATATGAATTGGCATACCTCCCGCCCTGCCAAACATGTTCACCCTGCAATACACTACCAAGCTCATTGTATTGTACATGTGTCATTTAAATAGGGATTTAAAGTAGCCCTCTGTTATGTTTCACATGTTGACATCACATTCCCCTCTTCCCCCACCCACTAGGTGGGCCGACCAGTACAGGCCCATCCAACCCAGGCTATCCCTGACCCATACATTCATTATCCGCAGTTCTGCTCCCGCCCACCCACTGCACACATGCAGCCACCATCCCTACCCTGGTTACCGGCCCATAGCTACCAGACCACCACACATTGCCCTCCCTCCACCCCACCCCGGGACCCATCCTGTATGTTGTCCTGACCCAAGTATCCTAGGTCTGGCACACACCATAGTCCATGCACATAGCCATGGGTACCTATGTAACTCTGGGTGTAGACGAAAGTTGTATACCCAATGTTCGGGTTGTCCCGCATGGGACGAATGACTTCCAGGTACTAACAGTAGGCTTCATGTGTGACTCTGTGTACACTAACGGATTTAGTTGTAGGTATCACAAAGCATACATGGCACACAAGGTTGGCCGGTATGCACACGAAACACAGTATCCACCAATAACAAACACACAAACAATGTAAACAATCCACTGCTCCCCAAACCACAGACAGGACACAACCAGTGGGGGGAACACTGTGGACCCACCAAGTCAAATCTTGCAACAGAGACCAGAGCGTCCCTTGCGGGACACCCCAAAAATTGATGATGACCAGAGTCAGTCCCTGTAATAATTTATCTATGCGAGCCGTGTACGTACACAGACTACAAGGTTGGGGAAGCCTGATGACCCATGGGTCGAAACAATGTACGACATGGGTCCCGAGACTTGGAGAGTGGGCAGTGTGTAGTGGTGTGGTTATACCTGACCTGCACCCACAGTAAGGATGAGTGCTGTAGAGGAGGGGCGGGTGGGGGAACTATGGGTATGCAATTATGGGCCTAGGCATGCAGGTGTTGGCTGGTGCGGTTCTATTTGGACCGCCCTGGGAATGTAAGCAATAGTGTGAATTCGGCAGAGCTTCCGCCTAACAAGCAGCCATTCCCGATATGGGTCACACTGCAGCACAGTCTATTTTACATGGGCAATGTACGGTATAACTATATGTGTTGTTGCAAAACCCACTACATAACACCAAAGAAAACATGGTCGCAACACCCCACTGTAGGCATGTAAGCCGATCTAATTGGCATCACAAGTTATTATTGTAGTCCTCACCCCCACCCAGGGGTGTGAGTGTCCAACGCAAACTCCAAATGCAGTGTATATGCACAGCTGTTACTGTAGAAGACATGGCCAGCTGTGGACCTTCCCTGCAGCCTTCCTGCACATCCCTGGATAATTCACCTACTAACTCCCCCCTTTGTGTCCCATGAACACCACTTACCTATCAACCCCTGTTCCATTTCTGTTAATGTTTAAAGTTACACATAGGTGACACCCTCTTCCCCAACTATATTGCCAGAATCTGGAACCCCCAAACCACATGCATCACCTCAGCTGTCCCACAGGACACATATAAATAACACATGAAGGAACACCACAAGCACACTTGGATCAGCACAGGCTCACCACCTTGTGAAATCCCCCCCCCCCAACTTACACTCTATACCACTACATCAACTAGTGGAACTGACACCTCTTGTCCTGCCTCACATACAAATCCCAACATCCAACAAACCTTCCCTATTGCTCCCCATCCAATTATTCCAACTGGCTACTATACAGTTACAATGTCACCCCCCCCACTACCTACTTACCTACTCCTTCACTGTTCCCCTCTACTGTACCACACAGGTATGGAATAACTAAACCTACCTTGAATACCTGTGTGTAACCTATCCAGAACTGTTTAACTGGAATCCAACTTCACCTTAAACTGACATTTGCCAACAGTCATACCTGACATGCAAACCTATAATACCGACATGTTAACATAAACTAAGCATGAAGAATGGGGAACATAGCTATGTTACATCTGTTACTCTATATGAATGTGAACACCTCAGTGTTAATTGGAATTAGTAGCTGGGGTCACTGTGGAGCTCTACTCCCCGTGCCACAGCTAAAAATGGACAAGCATCCAGTCAGATTGTCCCGGTCCACAAATGTAAACTAAATACATGAAGTAGCATGGGGGTATGCGGGAGCAAGTGGGTGTAAGCCTGTTTGGGCGGCGGTAAGCAATTACTACACTGGTTAAGCTATGTAAATGCTAACTCAGTGCAAGACGCCGCAACTGGAGGTCAGCAATGCTGAGCCTCACTCAAACCAGTGCATACCCACCTACAATTGCTCTACAGTGCCTTAGTCACTCTGTAGCCAACAGCTGTCATCGTGGCCATTAACAAAATAATCTGCACTGCCAGGTTGCAACCCCCTGACCCTGCACAGTATAGTCTATGTGAGTTCTGCTAAGCCATGGCAGATACACATTCAGCTGCTGTGATCACAAACGTATCATCCAGCACAGTCATTCAACAGTATAGGAAGTGTATGTAAGTGTATAGATTAATACCAGCAAACATGTGTACATTACTCAACCACAGTATTACGAGCAGTCTATGTGCATCAAAGAACAATGCCTGTCCAATCATACTGTGAGAACAGTAGTCTTGCATAATACCAAAGAGAATAATGAAAAACAGTGCACACCTTGGGGGCGTGTGGGCATGCTTCATGCACAGAATGTCACACCTGGGGCGTTGGTTCTGCTGACCCGGAAGATGAGGCTGGCCAGTTGTGTGAGCAAACTGCTGCCTCTCAAAACCCTGGCAGGATGCTACCAGTGGGAGAAACAGTGTAGACCAGCTAGGTCTACTCTTGACACAACAACAGGTCCGTCCCTGGCGGGACGAACCAAAAGTTGTGGGTCACATCAAAGTCTCCACCAGTATCGGAGGAGGATCAAGGGAAGGCTCATACGTACATGGACTAAACGGATGAAGTGTCTACAGACACTTGGGTTGAGACAGTATACTGGAGGAGTACCGAGACGTGCAGAGAGGGAAATGTGTGGAGATGTGGTATGGCAGGGCTAGCAACTGGAGAATGGATGGATGCTGTGTACGTGGAGCTCAGGGGCCAGGGAAAGGGAACATAGATATGACATTATGGCAGAAATATGCTAATGACGCAGAACAGCAATAGTGTAGTGGGCAGAGCATTTACCGAATGCGCACGCATTCCCGGTTTGAGTCCCACTGCAGCACATTCTATTTTCCATGTGAAATCTGTATAT
>NC_056734.1:327202910-327217910 GCF_019279795.1 Protopterus annectens | reverse complement strand
TATATATATATATATATATATATATATATATATATATATATATATATATATATATATATATATTTATATATATATATATATTTATGTATATATATATATATATATATATATATATAGAAGATATATGAGATATATAGGTACATACACATATACACAGACAAAAGGTATTAGTAGTCATACATATGTAGATGTAGTGTGGATGTACTGGGTGCAAAGTATATCCCTCAGCCACAAGTCTTGTAACTGGTACCTGTGACATGTGTAGTGTGGCAACCATTCCCATAAAGGGAATACTTACATTACACATATAACCACTCACAATCCAAAGGACATAACATGACACACAGGTATGTATACACAGACAACCTTTATTTGTGTACTATACAATAATGTATCCCATTACTTACAGCACATAGAATTTGAATCATTTAATCAGTGATGAATGCAAGGCCCACACAAAACAGTAGATGCAGACAGTGCGGATATATAACATACTATGCTGTCCAGGCTAAGCCCTTCAATTCGTACAACAGTAGACAAAGGATTTGCCTTCAAGATAAGTAACAATCAACAATAACAGATGCAGTTCAGCAGCCTCCAATTAAACCCTGTAGTCAAGCCCTAGGGGGAACTGTATTACTTGTGGTAATGTCAATGTATCTGTCACATGTATGGACCCTGACCAACAAATGTTGTGGGAGTCCACGATATGACTGGGATGATAGCAGGAATGCTAGCAGTAAATAATGATAGGCCATTACCTAACAACCCCTAACCGTATCACAGCAGGACAAAGACTGCCATATATTTGGAGGACAGAGGCAGGAACACAGGGCCATATTCGCAATATTGCAGTTACACACCCTGAAAATAGCTGGTATTTCAGGCTTTGTAGCAACATACCCTTTTGCAGGAATAAGACATCAGGAACACAAATGGATGTAGGCATGTACTGATAGCATGCAACAGACAGATTGCCGGGATATATCTAGGACAAGACCTGTGTGGTGCACAGGCAAAAGCAAACAGACAATCCACTGGCCATCGTGTGGATAGGCCCACAGTTGAGAGCTATGCAGACAGACTGCATTCCATCCTAAACTACTATGTACACGCAAACCCTGCAAGACCAGCAATATACAATGCACATAACAGCACTACTCACTCTGTCTGTAGGTCTGGAACCTCTTACAAATGTGTAGTTGGCCTTTGTCTGCAAGTCCTGCTGTAAGAGGTACTGCAACCTGCCATCTGTAACACTGCTGCCCACATACAGGAAGGTTGTCCTCCATACTGGAAAGGTTAAGGGACAACACCCACATGAGTCAGCAATTTATAATATTGGGTTGCCATGACAGTGGTTATCTGAATCACTACACAGCAGGCTCCATGCAGTTAGCAACTGTTGCACACTGCTTAGTGCAGAGCCCATCACCTGATCATGAGCAACACCTAGAAAAGTCATGCTGCAATCCATTAAAACCAGCTCAATTGCTCTAGTGGAGACACACACACACACACACACACACACACACACACACACACACACACACACACACACACTGAAAAATAAAAATATAAAAGCCAAAACCAGAAAGGAGTCACACCAGTCATAAAAAAGGTATGTAAAACATAAATGCATGTAATTTAATGTAGAATGTGGTATAGATTAATAGAATATATGATGTTGAATGTTTGATATGTGCCATCTGTAGTTGTCCCTGTAATGATGTTCTGCTGAACAACTGCTCTGGACAATACTGTCTGTCCCTGTAGGCAGTGGGACATACCCACCAACTGTGCAGATCAGCAATAAATGACAAAGATGTCAGCCATAATATCTGTGTGTATTATGTTAGTGTGGGCAATAGCTGGTGGTGGAAGTACTGCCGTCATGATAGACACATGGGTGTCAGAGCACACCACTCGAAGGACAGTCATGTTAATGTGTAATGTTGCATGTACAAATGCCATAGGCATATAATAAGCTTACCAGCAATCTTACACTGTATATACCACCCTAATGTTAGTCTGTGTTCACATGTGACACCTGTCTGTGTTGCAGCAAAGCAGAACAGTGCAGCTGTGAATGAAAGACAGTTACAGAATGCGAACCAGATGTCTGTATGCACCCCACATATAGATAAATATCTGTGTGATACAGAATGAGACATGTATGTCTACAGATTCACAGACACTCATATAGACATAACTATTTCAACAACCTACAAGATATATCTACACATATATGTACATATATATATATATACTCACTCTGTCTGTAGGTCTGGAACCTCTTACAAATGTGTAGTTGGCCTTTGTCTGCAAGTCCTGCTGTAAGAGGTACTGCAACCTGCCATCTGTAACACTGCTGCCCACAGACAGGAAGGTTGTCCTCCATACTGTAAAGGTTAAGGGACAACACCCACATGAGTCAGCAATTTATAATATTGGGTTGCCATGACAGTGGTTATCTGAATCACTACACAGCAGGCTCCATGCAGTTAGCAACTGTTGCACACTGCTTAGTGCAGAGCCCATCACCTGATCATGAGCAACACCTAGAAAAGTCATGCTGCAATCCATTAAAACCAGCTCAATTGCTCTAGTGGAGACACACACACACACACACACACACACACACACACACACACACACACACACACACTGAAAAATAAAAATATAAAAGCCAAAACCAGAAAGGAGTCACACCAGTCATAAAAAAGGTATGTAAAACATAAATGCATGTAATTTAATGTAGAATGTGGTATAGATTAATAGAATATATGATGTTGAATGTTTGATATGTGCCATCTGTAGTTGTCCCTGTAATGATGTTCTGCTGAACAACTGCTCTGGACAATACTGTCTGTCCCTGTAGGCAGTGGGACATACCCACCAACTGTGCAGATCAGCAATAAATGACAAAGATGTCAGCCATAATATCTGTGTGTATTATGTTAGTGTGGGCAACAGCTGGTGGTGGAAGTACTGCCGTCATGATAGACACATGGGTGTCAGAGCACACCACTCGAAGGACAGTCATGTTAATGTGTAATGTTGCATGTACAAATGCCATAGGCATATAATAAGCTTACCAGCAATCTTACACTGTATATACCACCCTAATGTTAGTCTGTGTTCACATGTGACACCTGTCTGTGTTGCAGCAAAGCAGAACAGTGCAGCTGTGAATGAAAGACAGTTACAGAATGCGAACCAGATGTCTGTATGCACCCCACATATAGATAAATATCTGTGTGATACAGAATGAGACATGTATGTCTACAGATTCACAGACACTCATATAGACATAACTATTTCAACAACCTACAAGATATATCTACACATATATGTACATATATATATATATATATATATATATATATATATATATATATATATATATATATATATATATATATATATATATATATATATATATATATATATATATATATATAGTGGCACTGACAATGGCATGCAGGTGAAATAGTCTGTAACAGGCCAGCAAAGATAGTGTCCCCACAGGGAGCATGGCTACAAACACATAGCACAAAGCGTGGCACAAACACATGGCACAAAGCTTGGTACAATACAACATATGTCCCAATGGTAGGTAAGCAGCCAACATACCAATTGCATTCTGTGAACGGTTTGTTGTAGCTGATAATGTGGGGGGAGACAAAAATGTGTATTAAGAACTATGGTAACCCTGCTGTATGAGTGGCTCAGACCTGTTTCCATCATTCTGTCTTCCAGGGAAAATGGCACACACACATCTGCCATCATACAGCGACGCCAAAACTGAGGTGATTATAGAACATCTGATACAGCACTATGAACAGCTGTTTGGCTGGACAGCCCATGATCAGCAGGAGAGGACCGCCATGTGGAATGAGCGAGTCTACAGGGTCAATGATGTCGGACTGCAAAACCACAGCTATGAGCAGGTCCGGCATCATTGCACCGACCTGCTTCGTCATGTACGTCGGCGTGCAGCTACCATATGTGGGGACCACCTTGCAACAGGGGGGGCAACCCACCCATCCACCCCTCATCCGTGTGGAGGAGCTTCTCAGCAGCCTTGTGGCACCTGCCCACCTGCAGCAACAACACCTGGCAGGGCACATTGTGGAGGTGGGTGCCACCAACACACCAGCTGAGGAGCATGCAGGTAAGACCCCAGGTCACATTGGTTCACCACTCTTGCGTATGCATCTGTACAGGTACATCATACAAATCTGATATGCCATATACATAGTCTGTTGTTGTGTAGTAGTAATAAACAGTTGTGCATAAGTTGTATTATTGTGGAATTCTACTGTTGATGTAATGTAATGCTGCACTCACCCTTTACGAATGCCACAGCTGTGGCCACTGACATCAAATTTCTCACACTCTTATGTAGGTCCCTCCAGGATACCACCATGACAGCAGCCCGTAGCCAGTGAGTATGGTTCGTGTTCATGCATGATAATACACTGGGCATGAAATAGCTATGGGATATTCCATGCATACATCTAACACACCTACCCATACTGCATGCTGTACACATTCACGTTTTGTTGCTGCGAAATGCACTGCATCACAGTAGAGACCATGCTGGGGTATCGGAAGGGTACAACAGACACATGCAAGATAACTAACATCCTGGCAATGTGTCCACAGGGATGTGAAGTATGGCAGGACACATGGCCTACAGTAGGGACATGTGAGAATCAACACCACCATGGCTGTAGCTGCACACAATCAGGTTAAGTAAATGTGGCAGACGTAACCCTGACCCCACAGCACTCATGACGGCAGTGTGTGCACTCCAAGGGATGTGCACATGAGTAGACCTTGCAACCATGCAGAGGTCTGGGACATATGTAGGCACCCCCACAGCCATGGTAAGGTCTGCTGGTTGTCAGTGTAATAGTCTTGTACTGGTCATACATGCACTGCTGATGTTGTGATCTGTAAAGCAGACATCAGGCATTCACAAATGATATCTGTTCACATATCATTCCAGGTATGAGTTGCTATAACACATAGGGGCTGTGAGTATTGAAGTTGACATAAATGACACAGTACTACATATGCAGCAATGGTTTCTACACCTGTGAGGTATGGTGCATAGTACAAGGCAGGGTGCAGAACAGGTCCACAGTAACACTTTGTACATGGCTGCAGTGTTAACAAGGGGAATGGCCATCAACTACCAACACAGCCCATACATCACACACATGTACACTGTCACTAGCATGAAGTCAGTATAGTTGCACTGCATCCTGTTGAGCACCACATGTAATGCATGCTGACAGAAGGGTAATGGGAGGACTGTGTGTACAAACGTTTGTGCAAACCCACATGTAGGAGTGTGTGTGGGAGTGTGTGTGTGTGTGTGTTGATTGTGTCTGTAAGTGCAATCTAGTGGAGTGTGGTCGATGCATGTCAGATGTGTGTGTACATGTTTGTCTGTGTGTGTGGGTGTCCATGTACGCACAAGTGACAGTGGGACTGATCACATGGCAGTACTTCTCCTTGGGATTGTGCTGTGCATGTACATGGAGTGACAGATGGGACACCAGGACAACCTGTCTGATATGTGAACACAGGACAGCTGATAGCATAACAAGGTCTGTAACATGGAACATGCATTGGGAGGGAAAGTACATACCAGGTATACACATTATATTGCCAGCAGCAGATAGATAACCAGCTACAAATATATGCAGCACTACAAATGCAATGGGGAATTACCACAGCACATCAATGAGTGTATCCAGGTATTATTGTTGTGCGCATGATGGGTCGCTTGTGCAGCAGATGTGGCATGGACTGAGCAAGACTCTAGTATGAGTCTCTGCTATGTGACATATGTAGTGAATGCAGCAGCCCCAACCATATAGGGGGCATGTACAGCATGACTGCACATACACAGGGTAATACGGGATGACAACAGTGAGGCCATGTACAACCTATTCCACCCAAGTCAGGGAGGTGATGGAGTAACAGGTCAGGTGTTGTGATCACACATGTAGGCATGGAGAAGAATTATATGTTAATTGGAATTAGTAATGAGTGTATATTAGCAAGTGCCATGCAGGATGGGGAATATATGTAACTGAATGTGGGACTGTCTGTAAACCCAGGGAAAGGGAGGTAGTAAGGTGGACTGTCAGTGTGAGTGTGTGTGAGTGTGTGTACTGTTATGCAATGCTGTGCATGTCTTAAAAGTGTGTATTTGTTCCCTCCACAGGTGGCGAAGTGGGTCAGGGTCCCTCCTGCATGCAAACTGAGGTAGGTGTCCGTACAGACACCGATGGTGATGATGGTACAGTTGAGGCACAGGTGGGGTTGTCAGAGGTCGACACTGCGCCATGTGTCATCACCTTCCTAGCCACCCCAAGCCCACACACAGTTACAGTGCCCCTACAAACCCCATCACATGTGGCCATAGCAGAGGGACAGTTTGTGGTTGGTGGCAGTAACCAGGAAAGTGTGGTGCCCATGCCAAGTGTGTCGGGTCACAGTCGACATAGCCAGATGTCTGGAAGGCCACCACATCGGCAGATGAACCATGGTGCTCATGGGAGGGCCATAGGTCATCATGCCCCTGGCAGAGGTGCCACAACTGGTACCACCAGGAGCATGTTTCAGGCTATAATGGAGGCACAGGCATGTATGGAAATGCACACCAGACAGGGTATGAGGCTGCAGAGGTCTGCTTTCTCAGCTGTAAGTGGCAACCTCCATGAACTAGCTGTTGCCCTCTGTGAACAGACTGAGGTCATGGATAGATGGTGGGATGAAATGGTGGGCCTCCTCGACCGTGGTATGTCTGTGCTGTGCTTGAATGTGTGGTGGGAGTGGTGCGATGGCCATGTGGACATAGGCCAGAAACACCAGCAGCTGGCGGTCAACGTGGATGTGCCAAGATGACTAACCGCTTCTGAAGTGGCAGTACCAGCCCCAGCACACCACTGGGGGTGCTGTCCACACCACACTACAGCAGACCTCAAGCACATGGCCCTGGCCAGTCCCAGGCAGGACATGGTTCCAGTGGACATCTGTCATCATCAAGGGAGAGTAGCGCCTCAAGGTCTGTACCTGTACGTGCCCATGGAACCCCTGGCAGGCACAGTCAGTGTGTCCATGGCCGGAGGCAGTGAACTGCACACCCTGCAAGGTATGGTCTGCAGCTGTACAACAACACCTGTATAGGGCAGCCACATGGCAGAACTGTGTACGTGCATACCCACACACTATGCAACCACACCTAGGGTGACACCATACCGACACACACCACATCACCATGCCCCAATAAAAGAACCAAACCCCTCACCCACACACATGGTGACACATGTTTGGACCACCCTCGGCCTCTGGCACACCAGCAACACACCCTGTGCATATGATGATACCTGTACCACATCCTTGTCATCAATAATATCGATGCAGGGACTGGCTAATATGGTTCTGATGCACACGGTGACTGTAATAGAGTGCTGCAATGTACTGCAGTGTAAGATGTTGTCAGGGGTAATGTGTAATGCATACATGTCAGGTAGTGTAGCCATGCAGCTATGATGCATTTCACACCCTGTGAATATGATGATACCTGTGCCACATCCCTGTCATCCATAACATCGATGCAGGGACAGGCTAATATGGTTCTGATGCACACAGCGACTGTAATAGAGTGCTGCAGTGTACTGCAATGTAAGATGTTGTCAGGGGTAATGTGTAAAGCATACATGTCAGGTAGTGTAGCCATGCAGCTATAATGCATCTCACCTGTTGGTAATGCTGATTGTTATCTCCATACTGTCATCCATTTGTGTTATAGGCATACATGTGTCTGCAGGAGGATGGTCTGTAGAATTATTCCACAAGGGTATGTCACTGTGGTGACACCATGGCCGTGACATATCTGGTGTATAGTTGCACACATGTCACAGGTGTGTATAACAGTTATTGCCCATGTAACATTGACCGGTGGCCTGCTGGTACAAGTATTATCTGCACCCTTATGTCAACCCATCCACATACACACACATCTTTACTTGGTGACACTGTGTCTAAACCACTACCCAGTTATGTAGTGTTACTGAACTGTGTGTCTGTCATTGCACACATGACACCATCTGTAGGGTGAGGTGTGTATCAGGTCACATGTTACATGCAGAACATCCACAGACATGTACAATATGGTAATCGGGGATGTAATGTTTGTATATGGAGAATACATAGTGTGTCATAGCATCATATACACATTGACTGACACATAACAGGCAGACACACGTCTTAGAGACCTGGGTGTATTGCTGCTAACTAACTAGTCTGTGTGTCCAATGTGTTACAGGTAGGCTGCACACAGCACATGTGTAACTGGGCTGTATCCTGTTATCGGTTACCTGTATGGGTGATGGTGACAGTGGCCACCAGATAGTGGTACGTGGGCCATATACTGGGTGTACCATGGTGTAATGACAGTGTACACAGCACCCACATCCCCACATCCCCCACTGGATATTGTACACACTGAAACCCATCTTGATACTCTGACATACCCACTATCACACATTGCCCACAATGCCAAAACAACCCATTGCATATCACAACAGTGGTACCACAGGGATATGCATGTAATGCACACGCCACAGGCATAGTAGGGTGTTGCATTGTGATGCCACACCTATGGGCGACAACAATATCTGTACTACTGTGTGGCAATGTGTATTGTAATAGGAGTATGTGGCCTTGGAATGGTGTACCCTACAGACATGCAGACATGCACACATACACACACGTGGCAGACCTCAATGGGATTCCCATGCCTACCAACCTATTTGTACAACACTGTTGTGCTGGTACTGCAAGGAGCATGTAACTGTTAGGGCGAGGAGTGTAACAGGCTACATGTCATGTCCAATACAGCAGCAGCCACATCTGACTATGGCAATGGGAGTGGTGGTGGTTGTGAAGGCAGTCATGGACTTTCCAAATACAGGTGTATTAACACATAAAAATGCTATCCTCAGTAATGCACATGTACACATGTCAATACTGTGGTGCATTGCTGCAGATGGTCATAGCTGTGTACCTGGCTGTTGTCCATGGAGGGACTGGATGTGTAGTGGGTGTGTGTACATTGGTATCATGCCACCTGCCATGTGCCAGTAGGCAATCTATCGACAGACACCACGTTAGTGACTGGCAGGGTGAGAGTGACATGCATCAGCCAATCCTCTGGGTGCCTTCTACACATGGCCACCAAGGTGATCCAGTCAACATGTATGCAACATGTCATACAACATGTGGTTAGTGTCTGTGATGGAGACCTGTACCCAAGCATGTTCAGTAGACTGTAGTAGTGTAGTGTAGGTACCGGTGCATGTGGCCCATACAGGGTGATGTCTCCTATATGTGACAGGTAGTGCACAGCTGGCCACACATGGTGGTGTCAATCAAGCATAGGTTGTCTGTCCGTATCCCAGGCTGGAGACCTGCCATCTGCACATCTGTAGAGGGGCTGACAGACACCAGTTTGGTGAGTAGCTATGCAGTAGGATGAATGTGTCAACAGATGGATGTTTGACAACAATGAGTATGACATTACTACATGATGTAAGCCCTCACTAACATGTGCTGTACCGACGGAATTCCACAGTTACATTCCACATGTCTGAGTATCAGCCAGTAGGGCATATATACGGTGATACAGCCCACACACCAGGTACACGACAGTGAGCCCTCAGAGTGCAGCAATGCCCGCGGGTGTGCTTGTTGTCTGTAGTAATGTTAGCACTGCACCCTTCCCTCAGACAGCACTGTTGACAGTAGTAATGCCATGTTACACTGCATGCCTGTGTGACAGCACATACCCTGGGTTGCTACCCCTGCATGTCACACATTCACACAGATAACAGTGCTGTGCAGGCCTCATATACTTGTGCATCCAGAGACATGACACTCAATACCTTTTGGTACAGTACTGAGAGCATATAGACACATGTACTGTACATGGCAGTGCATACACATATTACAAATGTCATTTTCCAGGGTTTGACATAGCCTCTGTGTAGACAGTATTCCACAGAGTATAGCTGGAGGATGCCTGTGAGTCTTATAGTGAGGTATTTCCACTGCCTTCCCAGCTGTCACAGCTGTCTTGCGAGGTACATACCAAATGGGGCATTGTACTCTATACAGGGTGTAATGAGGGATGAGTACAGTGGGACACTTACCCCCTTTTCTCTGGATGTAAAGCCCTCAGTGATGAAGTGTGTCACATAGGAGGATTTACTTACTGTCATGGCTATGTGGTTAATGAAGGTGAGACCACTGTCCACCTGTGTCCCTATGTCTGTCAGCACACTGTTGATGTTTAGTGTACTGACACCTATGTGGTACTTCATGGGTACACGGTATGACCAAAGGGGATAATTGTACATTACTTGCCATTAAGCTTGAGCCCATGGCTCTGGCACCAAGCATCTGTGTCTGTAAAGGCATGTTGTAGAATATCCACATCATTTGGGGATCCAATAATGGCTCCCAGTTTGCAGCTATGTGTGAACTTTGTCAGCCAGAGTTCCATAGTAGGGAAGTAGATACCAAACAAGAGCAGTGCCAGGACCGACCCTGATGTACTCAAATTTGTCAGTTGTCTGGAACAGGGATTGGACATGGCTATGTTTACAGTCTGGGTTCTGTCGGTAAGTCAGCTGGCAACTCATCAAGTGACACAGATGTTTACGGTCAGCTCCACATGTTTAACTATGTCTCTAGAGTGGGCGATGTTGTCAAAGGCCTTTGTGAAGTCCAGATAGGCTGTGTGCACTGCCTTACCCTCCTCCACAGCTCTGGGGACTGAATCAATGTAGTCAAACAGGGTCAGGAGATAAGATCGGCCCTGCACGAGCCCAACCAGGGTGGGGTCCAGTGTTTACTGGTTGCCAATGTATTTGTTAATGAGTTGCATGATAATACATTCCATGCCCTTGCAGATCAGGCTCGTCAGACTGATGGAACGGTAGTTCCTGGGATCCAAGGTGGATTCCCCCTTGTGGAGTGTGTCAACTGTAGCTGTGTGCCACTCAGTGGGATAGATGCCTGAGGTAGGGCTATGATTACACATGGCACTTAGGTGAGATGCAAGGTTATGTAGTAGTTCATGTACTACACAGCCTGAGATGTCATCTGGTCCCATGGCTGCTGTATTCCTAGCAGTGGAGTTGGCAGATTCCACCTGTGTGGCCATGATTACTGGAATGTGGCAACCTTTTGTTACTAAGATGTGCCTTTTAGGGGGTGAGGGAGGTTGATTGTGGCACTAAATGGTCTGCCCGGATATTGGAACACTCCTTTGAATCAGTATATTTAATGCCAATCTGTTGTAGCACAGAGTAATTCTGAGCATTGTGGTATAGATCCTGGACATAACTATAGAATGCCTTGTGGTTGTCTTTGGAATCTATGGCAATTATATTTATGTAACAAGCTGTGGTGGTTTTCAAGGGATAGCAGCTTCTTACTGAGGCTGGTAAGAGAACAGTTTCCATTTTGGGATTATCCTCTTAACTGCAACAGTGTCTTCCTTCTGTTGTATAGACTGTTCATAGCAGTGGAGCACAAGACTGGCTTCCTTGCTTGGAGTTTAGTGTTTCAGGTCTATGTGGGATGGCACAATGCATGCACATGTGGATGTGCCCACACAGTGCCTTAGTTTAGGAATCACGAGTTGCACGTTCAGCTCCCATCTCCATGGGTGTCATGAGGCTTGTCATGTCTGAGATGAGTAGCATGGCATAGGCTTTGCAGAGGGTATTCATGGAGGTTCCTTACTGATGGAAGGAGGTGGAATGTGGATGTCAACGGTGATTACCTAATGGTCAGACCTGACCTATGAGGGGTGGCTACTGGTGTGGGGCATCTGACACCCATGTTGGTAATGACTAGGTCTATGATATTGGAGACACTGGATCGACAATGGACAAGTTGATCCAGGGGGTTGGAATGTATGGGTTCCTGGAACCGTTAGTAAAGGGTGGTGGTACACGAGGTGGTTCCCAGTTAATGGCAGAGTATTTGGAATCACCCTGTATTATGGTGTTTGATTGTATCTTAATATTGTCCAGTATGTTTATAACAGTGTAGTGAGAACTCTTGGACCATGAAGGGGGATCAGTAGGCAGCTGCAATTTGGATTGCAGTCTTACATAGTGTCAGTTGCATTTGGTGATTTTCAGATGCATTGTGTTTGAGACTAGGCTGGAGGTGTGAATGACCTTGGTGAATATGGACACTCCTTCACCTGTAGTGTTGTGGTCTTGGTTTGTTGCCCGACATGTGTGATAAGGATTGTAGGCAAGGTATTACAAATGTGCTCTCTGGAGCATTGCACCTGGCCCCAGGTACTGCTCAGATATTGATGTTCCCCAGTTGTATGTGTGGCTCAGGAGAGTGCCTGTTTAGGTCAAACATTGAGTTACATTACCGGCAGTTTTGCATGCTTGCATCTGTTACAGTGGTGGTTTTGCCCTTGGAAACTTGCCTAGATTAGGCACTATGTGGGTGCCAGGGGCTGTAGCCAGTAACCTGAATCCCAGGGACAATACGTGCAGTCCATCTCTGCCAGATCATTGTGGTTTGTACATCATGTCGCCCCAGGCAGACAGATAACGGATCCCCTTTGAATGACATCAGAAGCTTAGCCACTTCTTGAATTCAGTGCTGTGTATATGTATATGTGTGGTATTTATATGTAGATATATGGCCATATATGTATGTGGATATGTATATGTGTTAATTTCTACATAGATATGTGGATATATGTGCACACATATCAGTTTATCATATGTCCAGAACATGGAGTAAAGTCCTACCTCTGTACCAATAGTCCTAACACCATAGTGCAAGGGGATATCACAGATGTATTGCCTGTATATATGTAGACTGTTGTCACTGTCATAGGGGTGTGTTAACAGACATGTTGGGTGTGGGAGGTCGCATCTGCTGTAAACATGTGCACCATTGCCTATGGACAGACATCCTAAGGGCAGCATAGTACGGACTCACTGCTAGCACAGTAAGGATGCTGTGGACTACAGCAGGGATATGACCACTATATGTGAACAGTGTGGCACTCTGTGGTCAGTCCAGAATTGTACACATGTCCCCTTCATACGAGACATGTGGACCACGCTTCCCAATGTGGATGTTACTAGCTATGTACATGGGTATATCACAATACTGGGGTACACATGCCCACACAGTGTAAGCACGCACACACGCCAGTCTGTCCAGACACATACTACCTGGTGCTGCTGAGTTCACATGGCCACATACTACCGAGTAGAGAATGACATGTATCTGTACAGCATACAACAGCTTTGTCAGTAATACACAACAGTCATGCTGGCCTGGCAGCAGAATGTCCTGCAAATAACTGGACATAACACTAGGTATTTACAGTAGGCTGCTAGGCATGTCACAAAGCACTGTGCAAACTACAGGCAGACTGCCACAACTCTGGAATACATATTGTATGGGGGAATAGACATGTACCTGTGGTTATAGCAGGCTCGACACGCAGGTCACAGCACAGCATAGCAAACACCTGTGAGTAAATGCATACCCACATCCAATGGCAATGCAGCCACAGCCACATATGATACACAAGGTTACCACTAGAGTGGCATGTAACATCAGAAAGAACTGGATGGAGAACAATGGCATCTACCACAGTCAGTACAGAGCCCATGTGTTGTAAGTGCAATACACATACAGTCGTCAATCATCCTAACCCAGGGGTCTGCAACCACAGATGTGGAGCCACAAGTGTCTCTTCAGCCCTGCAGTAGTGGGTCCTTGTACATGTGAGGATTAATGGACACACTACCGCACTATACACACACACACACACACACACACACACACACACACACACACACACATACACACAGACCTAGCCATCCCAACACAGGTATGGACATATGTTAGGTATTGTTGTTATACACATGGTTATATTATATGTAGTATTACTATATATGGGACCGCATATGCTCTGCTATTTTCATTGTAGGTGTCAGATAGCTGTTGTGCCCCCAGTGATATTACTTTGGTTGGTGAGGGGTCAGGAATGGCTATTTGGATAATGAAGGCCGCAGACCCCTGCCATACATACACTGACCATAGTACTGTACACACATACACAGAATGTCCTGGTAATGTCCTCGGACACAGCCCCTACTACACACATGTCCAGTAGTCTGTTATCTGACTGGCTGGTTATCAGGTATGCTGTCAGTAACTAATGGTGTACAGCCCATATGCACCATATATATGTGGGCTTCATTTGCACAACACGTGTGCACCTCTGCAGTCTTGAAGTCAGTGTATGTAACAGTGTACTATGCCCCTGTAAGGCAGTGTATTCGGGATATGCACCACAAGTATCCCAGGCTGTTACAACATGTGAGGACCACCAGTAGGAGGCTGCCTTACGGTATACAGATGTACATTACAATACATTTCACCTTGTGAACACTACTGCCATCAGTGTGATTGTCATGATTACAGTTATGCATTGTTATGTGACAGAAACCACCCATAATTTCAACCCAGGTCTTTTCACCCAAGGGATTGCATGCAGAGTGTATTTAGAGGCAACTAGGCTATACATCTACATGACATACTGTGGATAGTTTGTTATGCTGTGGCCATGTCAGTCTTTTCTGTTGAATTACCTGAAGGCCTTGCCATGGACACCAACAGATGTGATCCTTTTGGACTACTGTCCTAAAGGATATGTTTGAGTGTTGCATTACTCTGTTTGTATGTATGTCAGAGCATAATCAGCTATATGACATGGCATATACAACTGTAATAGTACACAACTGATACTTCCCTATGTATACCAACCTGTCTGTTGTGTTACATCCATTGATGTCTCTGTGGATATATGTGTCAGGCAACACTTGTCTGTGGTATGGGTGACTCATACAA
>NC_056734.1:327092910-327197910 GCF_019279795.1 Protopterus annectens | reverse complement strand
CTGATGAAGGGTGAACTTTGAAACCCGAAAGCACTTATCTTTCTGTGTTTGTTTTATTATTTTAACATGTTCTGATGATGTTTTATAATAAATAGAAGGTGCTTTAAAATTATTCAGAAGTGGATGCTCAGCTCTATTGATGCCAACTGTTTTAAGGTGATGCTTATAGAAATAATGCTTGCAAACGAAAAGTGTTTTTGAAGAAAGTGGATGTAAGAAGTAACTCGAGACTTTGTCAACTTGTAGTGGTTGTGTTTTCTTGCCACACCTATCAGTTCTTAGAGACTCTGTCCTGGATGTGAAATACGTGCTGTTTGCTGCTGTATATATATATATATATATATATATATATATATATATATGTGACTACACATACACACACACAGCTATATGTACAGTAAGATACATAAGTAGAAGGTGCACACAATATGGAACAGCCACTATGCCTACAGTTAACCCCTGAATGGCTGGACACTGTATGGGCCACCCATACAAATGAAAATCATTACCTGTAACATATAGCCACAAAGAGACCATAGCTAAAACACCACCCACAGGTTTGCAGACATGGAAACCTTTAATCATGTACTATTACAGTTCTGTATGCAATGTCATATAGCTGTTTAGACACTGACAACTATATAAACAGAGTAATGCAACTGTGAACCAGTTGCACTAATACAGTAGCCTGGAAAGGTTCACAGCTGTTGCTGTCCAGGCCAAGCCATTCACATTGTACAATAGGGAAGACAAACTGGGCCACAGGATACCAAACAATCAACAGTATGTAATGCAAGTATATAGTTCAGCAGCTTCTATCTACACACTGTACAAACTCAGTAGGTGGTAAAGACATCATCTGACCACATGGCTTGTAACTGCTACATAACATGGCATAAATGACACCATCACGAGCACACTGACAAACACAACAGTTTGTATGGTAGGTGGTAGTAGTCTTGCATTAACCAGATCCATGTCAGTAATGTATATATAGGTAAAATATGTGGTACTGTACATCCAGATACCTTAAGGCAGATCAACCCTGATACCCCCACATTTTGTAGCAGCCTAAGTCATTTATGGTGCTCCCCCCAAGACTCAATAATACAGGGCCATATACCACTGTTACATACACTGACCTCTGGAGTGCATAAGGGCACACATGCATTGTGTAGGTGATGCCCACACATATATGGCCCCAGCCCGACTATATGTGTGGGCAATGCAACAGCAGTGGACTGATGGCAGCGATGGCAGTGTGATATACTCACAGCCCACTACAAAACAACTACAGACATCATGACATATGTGCAAAGCTTGGTATGTAGGTGATGGGCAGAGGCTGGAATACAGGCACATATGTGGACAACTGTTGCCATACACTAAGCAAGGTGCTGGTGTTACAGGATAGTCTGTAACATACCCTTAGTCAGGGAATTGAGGTTAGAAAACAGTCATGGATGTAGCCATGTACCGATAACACTCAACACACACTACCAGGACCTGTGTGGTGGACAGACAAGACATGATAGGCATTGCTCTGGCCGGCATGAGGATAGGCACACAGTTGTGTGCTATGCAGATGGACTGCATTCCAAGGGAAACTAGTATGTACACTCACACCCTATAACACCAGTACTATACAAAGCATAACACAACTCTACTCTCAGCCTGTCATGTAGTTGCTGATCCTCCTACAAATATGTGGCTTCCCTGAGTGTGCTGGGTCTCCTGTAAGGGGTATTGCCACCTGCTGTTGGTATTACTGCTGCCCACACACAGGACAGATGTCCATCACACAGGAAATGTAAAGGGACCATGCACACATGATGTGGGGATTTATAGTAGGTGGTTGACATGACAGTGTTAATTGGGAGTAGTACATATGTGTAATCATGTATATCTGGCTATCTGGATAAGTATATGTACATATATTCCCACCATATGTCCTGGACATGACGTGTAGCTCAACCCCAGCCCATATGATCCCAATGTCGTAATTAAATGGCATGTCATGTATGTATAGCAGGTATACTAGTAGACTATTACTACTGTCATTGGGATTGTCTTCACAGTCATGGTGTGTGAGGGAGGTCACATCTGCTTATAACATGTGTGCCATTGGCTACTAACAGACATCCTAAGGGCATCATTGTACAGTATCGCTGCTAGCACATAATGCCGCTGTGGACTGCAGCAGAGGTATTGGCCAATATATGTGGAAAGTCTGACACACTCTGTACAGTCCAGAGGTATACACATAACCCCTTAGTGCTACACTTGTGTACCATACCTGATGTAATGTATGGATGTAAACGGTCATGTAGATGGATATAACACATAACGACTGGTGTATAATGTCCACCATAGGTCATGCATTCACACACCCCTGTTTGGCCTGACACAGTATGACTACTGGTACAGGGGTGCCATGGCCACATACTACCCAATAAATATTGACATACATCTGCACTGCATCCCACTGCCCTGTCTGACATACATGACTGTTAAGGGAGGCCCGGCAGCGGTACATCTGGCAAGTATCCGCACATGACATCCCACTGGGTAAGTACACTAAGCTGCTAGGCATTTAACAATGCACTGTGCAGGCTGCAGGCAGACTGGCTCAACACTGGCCTACATCTCCTATGGGGGAATGCACATGTACCTGCATATAAAGCAGGCTCAACAGGCATGTCACAGCACAAGGTAAGATACACCTGTGTGAAAGTGCATATCCACAACCAATGTGAACACAGCCACATATGGTTAGCTAGCATGATATTACAGTATATGGACTATCTGTTCTACACCATCCTCATATGTGCCACTCACAGACTGACTCTACATATGCTGGCCTGCAACACAGTTTGGTCTGATGGCTGTCTGTGGTATGGGACACATGTGTGTATGGCCCTACAAACATGTACGCCAATACAGTACCATACAGTGGAGCAGTATGTAACATCTGATAGGAGGGGAACTAGAACAATGACATCTACCACAGTCTGTACACAGGCTAAGGTACATATTGACAATACACACACTGTCGACATTCACCATAGGTACACAGACCTCAGTACTGTATGAACATCCACTGAATGTGCAGGTAATGTCATGAAATGTAACCCCTACTTTACATAACATGTGTAGCAGTCGGCTATATCAGTGGCTTCTTCTCATATATGATGACACTAATTATGGTGTACAGCACATATGCACCACTTCATGCATGACATATGTATAAAGGTTGACAGAGGTGTGGCTGAAAGCACAACAGGGCCAATTTTGACATGTTGCTGTGATAACCGCATACATTTACTGTTGTTACAGGGTTTGTTGCAACATATGTCCTATGAGGGATATGACGTCAGTGACTAACATGGCTTTCACCATTTACTGACTGCAATCCTCACACTACCTTCTGCAGTCCACAGCTAGATGCTCTGTGGGTGACACATGACACCACAGACTCAACACTGGCCAGGCTGCAGATGACCCTGCAGATGAGGATTCCTCATAAACATGGAACTGACATGACAGGTATTGAGAAATGTACAACAGCCATATCCACACAAACACTGTAAAACTGACATTACTCCAAATGCAGTATAGCAGCACTTACAGTCTATAGTCAGGTCAGGCACATCCTCCACCTGTTTGTTGCACTGTTTCCACAGTGTATGTTGTTAGAGATAAACCCCAATCCATCTGAGATGCTGTTTGCCACATGATAGATCTAGTTACTGCTCACAGTGGATGAAAAGGGCCAACACCACCATGATGTTCCTAGATATTGGAGTGTGTTTCCATACAATTGGCTATGGGGATGTTACCACAGCTGTTCCACATTCAATCAGCTAGGGGAGGGCTGCAATTCATGCAGAGGCCATCAGCTGATCATGAGCATCACTTACAATACACATGCTGCTGCCTAAGCAAAGCAGGTGTAGGTCTCCACATGCACCAGAGAGGGGGTGGGAGAGGCAGACAGAGGCAAATACATGTCAGGGAGGAGTGGGCGGGTAAAACTGAAGCATGTTTGTGTCACACATCTACCAGCACAGGGTATCAAACCCATGACAGCTATGTAGTGCTATTATAGTTCAATGCTGTGATTGGATGCACCACATGGGTTAATTGTTGTGGAGCACTCAGAACATATATGTGATGGTGAGTGACATCTGCAACAGGGATACAGTAGCCGTATGGTAGGTGACATACACATGCCTGTTCACATGAACAGGTGCCAGCGTCAGCACAGCCACACTCTCACAGGAACACACACACATTGACACATGTGGCAGGGCCAGGTGTACCACACATCAGAAGTGGGATTGCCACATCACATCACTGTGCAGGTATCACATGCACCACACAGGTCATAGGGGGCTGTATGGGCAAAGG
Organism: Protopterus annectens; assembly: GCF_019279795.1. Lineage (NCBI taxonomy): Eukaryota > Metazoa > Chordata > Ceratodontiformes > Protopteridae > Protopterus > Protopterus annectens. Next base: position 327,193,500 of record NC_056734.1, on the reverse strand, counting down.
TTATGGGGATGTGTCTGACATCAGACAGCATGCTTCAGTATGCCCATGGGGGATGTAGGGAGTGTGGATGTGAGCATATGCAGTATGCAACATACACAGACAAACACACAAGGTGGCAGTACTGACATGCATGGGTGCATGTCTGCACGGGTGTGTGGTGTTCGACTGTGCCAGATGGCTGTCCAAGGCTAGGCGATGGGTGTACCTTGGCATTAGGCCACATGACAATGGTCTGCTCAGGGATGTAGTGTCTGCATTTGCCCACACAGGTGGGTATTGTATCCCCATCCAGTCACCTGGGGTGACTATTGTGTGTGGCCAATGCTGTGCATCGCTTGCCATATATGTGTTCCTTAGTCCATGACATGGACAGTGTCTGGGATGTGCACACCTTCCAGATGCATGTACAGTGACATGTGGAACTGTACCTGGGGTGTCCGGCCCATGTTATGAACACAGATTATCATCAGATGTGCCAGTCCTGCCCACCTGTGATGGGATCTGGTAATGGCCAGCAGCTTTACCCTGCATCTACATTGCGAGCATGCTAACAGCATGCCCTGGTGTCAGTGGCATCTGGCCAAACAGAACATGTTGTCAGGCATGGTATGTCCATTGTTGGTCACATGTGATGGCACCACAGGTGGTGCAGGTGTCCATTGGGGAACATGGAGGAGGTGCACTGATTGCACGTACATGCATATTGGACAGATGGACATGGTGACATGCCCTCTGTGGCCCACTTCTGTCATTCCATAGTTACTATCAGTGGCCAATATACAGTGTACTACCCACATATTGGCTGTTACCTAGGCATGTGTGTGTGTATGACACATGGGTTGAGATTGTGCTCTGGGTAATACTGGGGTTGCTGACTGCAATTGCTTGGCCTTGATGTCACATGTATGGGTATGGCTTTTCACACCAGCCTCTCAGCCATTTCACATCTGTTATCCCTGTACGGTGGACATTGTGATATATAGTAGGGCCACCATATAAGAAATATGCAAAACCTACTCCATATTGACCATAGGTGTCACACAGTCACAACCACGTCTACAGGTTACAAGCACACACACACGCCATGTTTAGGAGTAGAACCCCTACCTAACTAGTTTATTATACTACAGCACTACACAGTTATGGTACATGCCATGGATATTACTGGAGTAGTCCTTCCCCAAAAGTGTATTTCAGAATGACTGACATCAGCAGGATTGCAAAAGTAGAGTATTTGAAATGGACTGTGAGAGACTAGCCTAAAATGCATTGCTCCGTACACATACAGTGACTCACACAATACTTCCAGAACTGCCATGGGTGGGGATGGAACCCTAACATGGTTCCAATTCACACTACAATAGTACGCAGTTACAGGACATGCTACAGAGATTACTGTGCTACAACCTTCCCAGAGGTGTATTTCTAGGTGTGTGACATCATCAGCCTTGCCAAAGGTGGGTATGTGAGTCGTAAGGGGTGTGAGTAGCCTAAAAAGCATTCTCTCTACACAGTCAGACATGCATACAAACACACACACACACAGTTGGCATGTCTGGGGTTAGAAATCTCACCTAGCTCCTTTATCACATTATGCTATGGAGATTATTGGGCTACAGCTGTCCCAGAGGTGTATTTCTAGGTGGGTGACATCAGCAGCCTTGCCAAAGTTGGGTAGGTGAATTGTAAGGTGTGTGAGTAGCCTAAAAGGCATTGTTCACCAATTTGCTGTAGGAGGTCACTGTCCACCCTATAGCACTCCACTATCTCCAGCTCATGTAGCCCTTGGTAGGTTACCCTGGGTCTGTACACTCTTCTACATCTCCTCATTTTGGTTGGTTGGCAGCATTCACATCCTCACCACCCTCAGCCTCTTCCACAAGTTGTACGATAGCTACTGCAGCCCCTAACATTTTGCTGTTGTGAGTGTTAAAAGTTCCCCGCTTGTTTACACCGGTGGTGTAGGATGTGGGAAAAATCAGAGGAGTAGATGTTTGCATAGTTTATAGTGGTGTTCTGGGCTGGGCTGGTCTGCTGGCTGTGTAATTGGCTGGTTCCGATACGTTTCACCTGGCAGCGAACCTAGTACCCCTTGATTACCTTCCTACTGCTGTTTTCACTTCCCATTGCCCTTCTGTTTCAGCCCAGGGGGCATGCCGCTCAATCGGTGTACTCCAATGTGCACACTGCTGTTATTTCCTGGTTTCACTTCCTTTATCTTCCTGTAGATTCCGGTGCACGACACGCACACACACTTACACTTTGTCATAAGTGCTAGGCAGATTTAGACATACACCCTAGTTTAGCTGTGCTAAGCTAGGAACAACCCTGAGCCACAGGGTTCCAATACGCTTATAGTATGCCTGACACACTCACCCATGATGTCACCTACCTCATATTCTTGCACTCAGCTATTCATACTCTTACATTGTTGAGATCTGCCTCACATGCTGGTGGAAACTGGGATTCACTATCCTTCCCCTCATTTGCATAGGATTGCCTGCTAATGCATAGTTACATGTGCACACTGAGCCTCCCTCCTTAGCAACCACTATTCACTGGCTGGGTTGTCTTTTGCCTGCCATTGACTTGCATGGCAGAATACTGATTTTACTTGGAATGCTTGCTTTAGGTTTATTTTCTTATTTTCCCACCAATCCCATTTGCGCACCACTGCCCTATGCTTAAACAGCCGTGATCAGCGGACATATAATAAAAGTTGTATTTTGTACATTTTGCATTGTTTGCAATGCCAATGGCCTTATAATTGGCCATTGACATGCTTCCTCAATGATATGCAGCCTTTATATGGAGCTGTCATGTCCCCGTTTTGGTTTTTGCAGTACCGTACTCAGTTACTAACCGAGTACATTTCTGCATATTACGCTAGTCCTGCATGCCCTGATTCCTGCTTCCAGTATGGCAGATTTACCTCATTTGCATGTTTTTTACCTGCAAATGGGGCAATTTGCATACAGTGGCTGGGAATGTGCAGCACTAGTGCTAGAGCACTCCCGCATGTCAAACGGGCACGTACTTGGATTGCTCGGCCGTCATATTGCCAACATTACCCCTTACACTGATCATGTATGCCATGCAAGCTTTTGAGAATCTGGGAGTTTGTCTAAGTAGGTTAAGTAATAATGATCATAGCTTACAAGTGGAAATTGATAGAATGGTTTCTGTATTTTGTGCAAGGGGCTATGAGTTTGAACTGGTTAGATCTGTTGTTTCCAAGATTTACAATAGTAAAAAAAAATGTCAATAAAAAATACTAAAACCACATGCACTCATTTTCAGAGAGCAGGAATAAAATATTAATTTTAAAAGCTGGCATCTTATACAGTTCCAGAGCTCACTGACTCAGGGATAGCTATTTTTCCCTTTCTTTTTCAAAGACTGATTAAATGACCATACATTTCTCTACCTACCTACCTACCTACCTGCCTATCTATCTGTCTAGGTTCATAGCTGTGGACTAGGCTAATGGCCCTGGGGATTTTACAAGCCTAGTCCATAGGATTACACTGGCAATGTGCTACCCAACCTTAGTTCCTAGTGCCTGTGTTGAGTAGAGCCACTGGAGTGATCCCCGGGGTGAATTTTCTATTTCCCATCCACTCATCAATATTTATCTATCTATCTGTCTATCTATCTATCTATCTATCTATCTATCTATCTATCTATCTATCATAGGATCATAGGAAGTTACTAGGCTAATGGCCTACAAGCCTAGCCAAATTCTACCCTTATTTCCATGATTAGCACCTAATGTCTATGTCCAAGAGGGACACAGGAAGAACTCCTGGGATGAATTTACAGTTACCCATCCAGTTGTCCATATTGCATTTGAAGAGGTCAATGAGGTGCTCTGTTTGACATGAAGTATGAGTCTGTTCCAAAGGTGTATTAACCTCTGGGAGACAAATCTGTCCCTCCAGCAGGTCCTGTTAATGTCACATGCCAGGTTAAGGTCTTTAGAGCAAGTAACCTGTGTACCATTTGACTTGCCGATATACAGCATTTCCAGTAAAGCAGGGTCTGAGATTGCCTTGTATGCAAGGCAGAGATCACCTCTGAGTAGTCTGTATGAAACAGAATATAGTGACAGTGATTTCAGATGGTCCACACAGTACAGATGCTGAAAACAGAGAATTTTCCTTGTGAGGAACTTTTTGGTTTCTCCAACTGCAGCAGGTGCTTGGAAAGGTACATACCAAAAGAGGCATCGTACTCATTCATTGGCTTGATGAGGGAATGTTAATGGCAGTTGTCCACCAGGCAGGTTTGCTCTTCCTTGAGAAGCTTGTTTTGGTCCTATCAGGTATGGCCGAGTCAATGCAGTTATACAGGTGTTTGTATAAAGCATCGGTGTAGCACTCGGCATAGTTGCCAATTCCATCGGGGGGTGCAGTGAAGCTATTTATACAATCCTGTAAGAGATCATAATCTACTTTGGAGAAGGTTTTAGTAAACATGCTGCTGGGGGATCAGATGTGATAGTTACTTTGAATGAGATTGATTTGTGGTCAGATCTCACCAGCAAAAACCTCTCAGTGTGGGTGCTACACTGGTCCACCATATTGGTAAGCACCAGATCCAGGATGTTGGCACCCCTTGTTGGGGGGGGGGGTCAATCAGTTGGTCAAGGATATTGGAGTTAATGAAGTCAAGGAACCTTTGGGCAAGTGAGTTTGAGCACAAGTAATTTACCCAGTCAATGGATGGGGAGTTAAAGTTGCCCAAAACCATGGTGTCTGGATGTATTTTGATAGATTCAAGTAGATCCAAATAGGCAGAGTGGGTGTCCTGATTCATGGAGGGGGTCCTGTAGCTGGCAATGACTTGAATAGATGTCCTAATAACAGTTAGTTGCACCTGAAGTATCTCTAGGGAATTATACTGTTTAACCAATCTAGAGGTGTATTTATCTTTAATGAATATTAATATACAGCCTCCTTTAGTTTTCATGCCTTCAGTTTGTGATCTGGACGTGTGGAATAAGGTGTAACCTGGTATGGTTGGGGTGCTTTCCATGGCTTTGAACCATGTCTCTGTGACTGTACAAATGTCTGTGTCTTCCAAGGGGAGGACTGCTTTCAGTGAGTGCAGCTTCATGTTAAGACTCCTAGCATTTAGCAGCATAACCTTGAGACTGATTTTAGATGAACTTTTTATATCTGGAATTTTGTCATTGAGAGACTGCCTAGAAAAGGCACTATGCGGGTGGCAGGAGCCTTAGCCAGTAGCTGAAATCCCAGGTGTGACAGATGAAGGCCATCTCTGGCAAAGCTTCGAGGTCTGTTGATCATGTCATCCCAGGCTAACAGACACTGGATCCCTTAGAATGACACCAGAAACTAAGCCAATTATTGAAGTCAGTCATTTTCTGTTTGTAGTGAAGCATCATCCTTGGTGAAGCTCAAATGCTGCTTAAGGCTAGGGACATACCTGCCTGAGACACATAATCCAAGAGCTCAGTTATGCCTTTCTTCATATAGTCCAGGGAGGTACATTTCAAGTCATTCACACCAACATGGACTATGACAGAGTCATAACAGTACCTGTTGTTGAGACTTGAGTAAAAGTGTGATATGATGAATCCTAGCACCTGACAGACAGCTGACTGTGACCTTTTCCTTATCCAGCCTGCTGAGAGGGACATCTGTGAGTCTCACAATGGATTCACCAATGACTAATATTTTTGTTTTGTATTTTGCCTTAAGGGCTTGACAGGTGAGACACTGGTGCATGAGCCGTTATGTGTATTGTGTTCTATACAGGACGTATTACTTGTAGCGTGCTTTTGTTTGTGTTTGGGGGGTCTCTGGTGTTTAAGTATGTTTTTGGTGAGGATGTCCGCATATGTAGGTATGTGTGATATGTGTTTTGGTGGAGCAGAGAGAGAGGTGTGCATGCAAACAACCTGCTCATTGTCATATGTTCTGATTGGTGTGTGACAGAGCATGGATTCAAGGTTCTTAATATAGTTGCATCTCTCACATGTTGAGTTTGTGTAGACTAGCAATAGAGAGTTGGTGAAAATGAGGCAGTTGCTACACTGCCTCAGGATATTCATGTTGACCAAGCTGGCTGGAGGAACTGTGGAAATGTGGGAAATTGTCTGGCCATAGTGTTAGGTAAATTTATATGCTCAGGAAAAGAGGTCACACTTAGGAATGGCTAGTGGATGAGCGGTGTGTTGGTACCTCTGAGGCTAAGTTTAGTGTTCCACCTGACAGTAGAGCAGGGCCGAGAGAAACCTCCGGAGAACCACAAGCAAAGTGCTAAGGGAAAATTTAACAAGCAAAAGTTTGCATCTATAACCACTAATGGTAACTACCTCTACACGGCAGTGCACAATGGTGCGCTACACACAAACAAGTGCAAACGCAGGGCTTAAATAAAACAAGAAATAACCCTTTTAACTCAACTAGCCAGTAAGGATGCTCTTTCTGAGCTCTAGTTCAATCACCCCCAAATAGATGGGACCCAGACAGCACTCTCCTCTCACAAGGGTGCAAAAGGGCCTTCACCAACAAGAATGGCTTGAATTTGATGCTCAGAAGTTAGAAAACATACCCAGAAGCAGCAGACCTGAAACTGGGCTATGCTACAACTGAACTAGTACAGTATACAGTAAAATGTGGCAAAAAACAGTTCAGACAATTGAAACAGACAGCAGAATGCAAATACAAATGTAAGTGCAATCTATCTATCTATCCATCTATGTCTGTGGGGGAGGGTGTGTTTGCTTGTGTGTGTGCTTTTTAACTCTAAAGTATCCAACCTCCTTGGTGCTGTGTCCATATAATATTGCAGATATTTTAATGCATTCGTCTTGGACCATGCAATCTGACAACTCAGTTCTTTGAGGTTATTTATGATGTCATGGCTAAAGAAGTGTACTGCAATGTTATACTTTGTCTTCTTTTTATGTGTTATTTGAGCTACGAGTATGCTGTTTGTTTTTGTAATGGAAAGAACTTCACCTTGCTGTACCATATACAAAAGGTTGACTACCATTTTCTTAAAGTGGCTCATTTGTTGTTTCAAGGGTTTGGATTTTGTACCAGAGCAGAGTACTTAATAGCTGGCATACATGCATATATACACATTTTCCTTTACAAACCTGTTTTTATTTATCTCTGGTGTGGAGTCAATAAATCCTACACAATGCGGTAAGACCATGTGCACATCGACCAATGACGAGCATATGATAGCGAGCTGATTGGTATTCAGTAAGCAGCTCTACACACCATGTAGAGCCACACAAACCCAGTAAACATTTTGGCATGCTAATCGCAGCATAAGCAGCTGAATTGTGTAATAATCAACCAATCTAAGATGAGGGAGATATTCAACAAGCTATAAAGCAATCGTACACACTCATTGCAGGTTTGGGCCTTGAATTCCAAAACCTATTGGAATACAGCCATGGAAACTACTCTACACAGAAAGAATATTAAGTGCTGCTGTGGCTCTTCTGCATGTGTATGTGCAACAGGCCCAAGTCTATGCTTCTGCTGATGTCAGTACACCTTGACCAAGAAGGAGATGGGTGTTTAGACCCCATTTAACTTTTCATGATTTGCATGAGGTGGAAATAGTAGAGCACTACAGGGTGGATAGAGACACACTACAGGAACTCTGCAACCTCTGTTGTCCCCATCTTACAGCAAAGGAAAATTGAAGGGAAACAATACCTGTGGAAACTAAGGTATGTGTAGCACAGAGAATATTAGCTACAGGAACTTTCCAGAGACCAACAGGGGATATGATGAGGGTGTCATAGGCATCAGTATCTAGGAGCCTACTTCAATTTCTGAGTGCTGTGTTACAACATGCCAATGACTGCATACATTTTCACTGTACACCCAAGGACTGAGCTACAACTATGCAGGAGTTCTACTCTGTAGTGCAACTTCCTGAAGTCTTGGGTACCATAGACTGCACACACATTGAGATCAAAGCATCACCCAGGAAACAGGGAAGGGTATATAAACAGAAATGGCTTCCACTCCATTAACTGCCAGGTTGTATGTAACACTAAAGGGATCATCCGGAATGTGTGTGCTGGCCACCACGGCAGTTACCATGACTCCCATATCTGGCATAACTCTCTAGTCTACCAGGGGTTTTCTAGCAGGGATATCCCACAAGTTCATCTACTGGATGAAGCAGGATATTCCTTCAAACTATGGCTGATGATGCCCATTAGAAATGCACACACACACACACACACACACACACACACACACACACACACACACACACACACACACACACACACACACACACACACACACACACACATCCACTGAAGAATGCTATAATGAGGCACACACACAAACAAATGTCATGGAGCTTGTGTTTGGGCTGCTGAAGTTATGGTTCCAGTGCCTAGATACATCAGGTGGAGCTTTGCAGTACAATTCCCATACATGTGCTGAACTTTTTGCTGTCTGTTCTACCCTTCACAATATTGTCCTGAGAAAACAGCTTCAGCAGGAACACCAAGGAGAAGGGGCACACATCCCACCATCACTGGCAAGGTCACCACAGTCACATGCAGATAAGGAGTCTGAGGGAGAACTACTACCTGCTGTGGGTTTAGGTAGGCATAGATGTGCTGAATATGCCCTCACCCTGGACAAGAGGCAATGGATAGCACACATGCTCATCACCTAAGGGGGTGCAACTTTCATCATATGCACATATATACAGTAAAATTGATGCAATGCAATGCTCACAACCTTTACTTACCTACATAATGGCTGTGTACTGCTAGCATCATACAGAGTCAGCCTCGAATTAAAACACTTATAACTGCTGGACTATCAAGGGAAAAGTTGACCCTGGAATAGCAAAATAAATGGATAAGAACCCAAATGAATGTCAGATCCTTGCATACTGTTACTTCCTAATGTACTTAAGTAGAAGTTGTGTGAGTTTTACAGCAATGACATCAGTATGTGACAGGACTGACTTATGTTAAAATATGTGTACACTTTACCAAATATTAGACCTCATGCATCAGAAATGCCCACAATACAAAAACCTGTAAGAAAGCAGTACAAATTTTCAAAGGAGAATTACAAACACGTATATACTAAGCACTCAGTTAGCTATGCACCCTGAGCATCAAACATAAGACTTATGTATCTCTAAATCCAAAAGATAGAATCAAAGAGCTGGCACAGTTATCATCATTTGCACAGAGTGTTGCATGGGGGGGAGGGCAGGAGGCCAAGGCTGACACTAAAAGTAGTGAGTGTGTGTGAGTAAGACAGAGAGGCTGGCAGAAATTTAGATAAATCATCAAATGTCCAATGAGACAAAGTGAGCTGCAAGCCTCACAAATGACCCCATGTACCTCTTTTTTGTGTGAGTCTTTATGGGCACTCAAGGTGAAAAATGTGTATGTGTCTGCACAAGCTCTGTGCTAGCTCTGCATACTGGAATGTCAGACAGGTGTGAGCCATGTGTGGTAGAGGTAACAGTTCATTATCGTCACCCACGACTGCAAGAACTGGCTCTGTCAAGAGTTGCACTGGCACCCCCAAGCCCATAGTCAAATGCGCTGCAACCTGAATGTGACTGATGTCTGCTGGACAAGCTACCTTCACAAGTACACACAGGACCACAACCCCATGGCCTATGTTATCTGGGTGTGAATACCTCAACCACTGATGGAGCAGTGGAAAGAAGTGCCACTACGGAAGTAAGATCAGGCAAAGCCACATTGGCTAACAGCAGATGATGATGATGATGACCCCTTCCCAGCAGAAATTTCACAATGTCATTCACCCAATCTATTTAATTAGCCAAATGGTAGAGGCAGTCATGCATGCCAGTCTGTGCCATATCTACATCCCTGAGCATGTCCTCGGAGACCCTGTTGGAACATCCTGCTCCTCCATGATGGCCCTAAACATATGTTGAGTGGCACATAATGAAACACCAGTATCACGTGGAGGGTGGACAGCAGACCTCTGAGCACCCCCTAACAACCCTCTTGCATGGCATCTTGCCCACACATTGGATATGGCCAGAGTCAATTGGCACTGAAGCGACAGTAACCACACTACCTTAATCAAGTGTGTCACCATTCACCTGTCCAAAATCTGGGGACTCAGTGTAATAAGTATGCGTAGGCCTACTGGCTGTATCTGAGGGAAATAAAAAGGACAGCTGAATGTCAACCTCATTGTCAGATTCAACCTCTCTACCCCCAACTGTGCCTTTATTTGGCCACCATCATCATCTACCGATGCTCTGACATCAGGTAGTAATATTCTTACACTTCTACTGTTAAGATGACCTATGATAGTAAGCAACAAGCACAGGAAAGAAATTAATACTATACTAAATTATTTAAAACAATTTATATGACAACAAATTAACACTGGTCCCATTATCACAGATGATAGAGCAATACGCACACTCATTACACCCAATCCATACATAAAAAGAAATTAATATATCTGATAAATAGTCATCAATAATCCATGTTTTGCTTACCATGTGCAGATGACGCTGCAATTAGTAGGGAGGATGGTCCTGGAATTAATGAAGCAAGGTAAGGAAGCAAATTCAACATCACAATTGGAATTACACATGGGGATAGTAAATACACAATTGCCTATATGTCCATTAAGAATAGTTTTAACTGAAACTTTGCTGTCACATCACCCACAGCCCAAATGTAATGAACAAGTGTATCGTATAAATCTATTAATGTATCACTAGGTTCATAAAAAATAATTCACAAGAACTATTAATTAAATGTTAATATATTTTACTATATGAGCAAATCTAAAACTTGCCATAAATAAGCTTACCTGGAAGCTCTTCCTGGGACATAGTTGCACTCCCAGAAACATCAGCACTGACATCAATCAAATGCTGGTGTGCAGCTCCCACTGAGCTCTCTGAAAGTGAACATGAACTCTTCATTTGATGTCAGTAGCATCCCCCCCCATAGCCAGCTGTTCATGGGCAACTGCAGCTGCTCTCCTCCGTGCTGATGAAATCATATCAGTGATCCTATGATGCACCTGATTATAACTCCTGGTGTGACCCCCTATTATATTGACATCGTTCACTAACTGGTTCTAAATCTGCATTCTGGCAGCCATATTCCAATGTCCTCTCTGAAGCAGAAAAGTGCCATGGCACTGTATCACCTGCACTATTACATCATTTTTGAAGTCACTGAAAGGGGGTTTACGTAGATTAGTAGACTTAGGTGCTATAATCCTATGTGACATAAAACAGAGAAGAACACACCCGTAAATATCATCTAACTAAATTCCTGCTTATATTCACATCCTTTGCAACATTAAGCACTGGAAACACACATTTCACTTATTAAAATTAAAGGTTATGTGGTTGTACCACATCACACTCACACAGAAAGCAATGTTTGATCAAACCAAGGAATACCACTTTAGCAATGTATTTTTTCCACTGAAGTAACAGAATGACTACACATTTTCAAGATATAAGCACTTGAAACACATTTTTGTGGTGGTAACACACAAATGGTAGGTGTTTTCCCCACCCCAAAACAACAAACAAATAAAGATTTGTACAAATTAAGGAATACCACATAATTCAATTGATATATATGTTTTCAACACAATTCTCACAATATGTACACATTTACAACAAAACACTCAATTTATGATTGCCTGTCACCTCTTACTATGCCCACCACTCTCCTGGAGGGGTCACTGGCCCATCTCAGAAGCATGACACCTGTGTCATTGACACATACATTACCATTTCTCTGCAATAACATAGAAAATTGTAAAATATAATTTTAACAATAATACTTTTGATGAAAGTAAATATCTGAAGAATGTAAATGCCTGCCAAAAATGCCTATGTGACGTATAAGAAATGCATACAGATTAAAGTTCAATTTTCTCCCGGATATATAAATATATTTGGAATATGTTACACAATCTAGAATGAACTGGAATAATACAAGTATAACTTATCAAAAATAGAAGCCTTCTCTGCAGATAAATTACCTTAAATGGAATAGCAATCTTCTGTTTTGTCCAAATGCACAAGTCTCCTCACCTTCAGCTTCCCTAGCTACATGACTACTTTTTTACAGGGTAGGTTCAAGACTCTGAGAATGATGAAGATGCAAATGAGGTGTGAATTCTTTAGAATTGCTGAATACCAAACATTTGACTTCATGTATCAGATATAAACATAGTGTAGGCTCTATAATACTGTTAGTTGCTAATGGCTTGCAACTGTGAGTGATTAGTGGGAGGGACAAGGAAGACATAACAGCAATTCAGACTACCTTACCTGCATTGGGTGTGTTATCCAGGATACACATACAAAGTGGAGAAGTAACTTTAACAAGGTTTTAAATGGAACTAAACAGAATACATTTATCATTTTCATTCTCTAATGGGGAAGCGCTCCTGTCTTTGCTGAAAAACAGTTTTTTACTGTCATGTATTTTGTATCATACATTTAAAGGACAATGATACAAAATGCATTCTAGACTGCATGGCTGAGAATACAGCACAGATAAGAGAAGAATGAATGAAACACACAGAGAAACAGAGCTGCATTAGTGCAAACATATTCATAAATGGTTGCATGATCAGTCATCGTAAGCCACACATACAAACAAATGAGAGTTTGCAAGGGCATATGTCTTGTTAATTCTGTGGAGGCAAAGGGAATGAGAATTGCTTGCATGCACATGATTTGTTTTCCTGCTGCAAAGCTGTTTCTGTGGCAAAGAGATAAAACTCTCCTAGTGTATATTACAGGTTCATTAGTATGATAGTTCAAATCCAGACTTGTGTAAAAATTTGTAACACGTCTTAAAATGTATTTTGTAATTTTTTTTTAAATTAATATTTGCATGGCATGTGGCTAAGCACTAATACAGTGAAATGTATAATTATTTTAAAATTAATGGAAGTTTCTTCTTTGACGAGGACAGCATAAATTACAGCTGTGAAACAACCATGTGTGTAGTATACCTGGTAAACATAACAAAGCACACAGTACATAGGATATGTAGAGCATGGTTCACTTCCCACTTTTTTCTTTTAATGATAAAAATTAATAAACAATTTTTACAATAATAATGCATGTTGAGCTTTGCCTGTCTTGTTTGCAAATTGCTCACCTGTGCGCAAACATGCTGTAATGCCTCAGACAATAAGGAGACATTGTCAGTTTCCAAAAAGATGCATTGCTACATCTTTTGCCTTCCTCTTTTGCCTTCCATTGCACAAGCATGCTAAGCAGCATTGTGCAGCAGTCAGCATGCACACACATCACCTGCTGACAATAAAGAAACATTCTCAAATTCAAAAAGAAACACTGTTACATGTATGGTATTCTATGGCTCAAACACTCTAAGTGGTGTTGCGCTGTGGTCAGCACTCATACACAGTAATGACTGTAAAAAATACAGATGCAGCCTAGCTCTCCCTGTGGCAACAAGTGTAAGTTAATGGCCACAATAGAGGTTAGCCAGTCTTCTAATCCAGCAAACTCTAAGTTTTATTAATGCTAGTTCACTAAAATGTATATAAAATTAATGATATAAAAATAATTATACAAAAAATAACTGTATAGCAGGTAGATTCAGCATACACATATCATATACATTATATGACTAACTGTGGGTATCAGTACAATTATGTTTCTACAATTAAAAAATGTGTTTACTGATCTTTCATATCACATACATACATGGGTAACCGCTGAACTCTTTAATGTGTCTATATAATTAATGCACGTCTGACAAACATGTTCTCAGTAGCAATGAGCACACCAGACAGTATTGAGTATAAAGAATACACCTGTTATTATATGTGTGACTAAGAGTATTCCTGACAATTATGTTTCTGTAATTAAAAGTTTATTTTCTGCCCTGGGATGGACTTCATACTTTAGAGAAAGTCATATACACATGAATATATAAACCAGGACTTTGTCAGGTCAAACACATACATGGTTAACCACTCACTCTTTAATGTGTCTACATAATTAATGAGCATATCTGACAAACACTTCTTCTGTGGCAAGGAGGAAAAAAATACCTATGTAGAAGAATATGTATTCTCTATCTTACATACATTTGAATCCCATATTGTGCAAATTATGTTTATCAGTGTGTAAAGCCACACAAAATGTGTCAAGTTGTAAAATGTATAAGCCCAAATGCATATCTGGAAAGTTAATTCATATAACAGGTATAGCAGTAGACAAGCCATAAATTAATGCCAACTGCACATTATCCTTCCTATTTCATAAACTGCCTTCCTCTCTATTTGGCAATGTTCCTCTCTGCTTAACATCACACAATTGTAGTTGACATGGTTGTTCGGGTTTGTGCACTAGCAGTAAACTGTAATATCACAAACTGATAGGAAAACACATTAACTGTAGCTGGATGACCAGTATAGACATGGCAGGAGCTAGGAAGGAAGGTGCCAAATGTACGGCTCAAAGATGGGGTGTAGAGGAGTCATGCAGAATATTCACTCGACTCCTTGTAAAGAGCCACAGCCATAGATGTTTGCAGTGGGGACTATACCGGGTCTCAATATAAATCACAGGCTTGGAACAGTCTAGCCAAGGCTCTCCCCAGCGTGAATGGCATTCCATGCAATGGAGAGCAATGCAGGCACCATTACAATGACCTGAAAGGGCACAAGCAGGAACAACTCAGCCAGTGGCTTGATGACTTTAGGACAGCTGACATCCCACAATTGTGTAAGTATACAAATAAAGATACTTTAAATTATAAACAAAGCTGGGGATAAACTGGTATACATAATGCTCTTCTCTTTTTCTCTCCTGTTTATTTTACAACTGCATAGGAGATTTCAGCAAACAGGGAGACCCATACTGAATGCTTAGAAAGACTGAGATAAGCAAGGGGTATGTGTATAGTATGAATTAACAATTATTTCATTAAAAGTATTGCTCTTCCATACATTACTAGCAGATTAAGCATGCATATCTTAAATGTAAAATTGAACCTACCTATGAACCTATGAAACATGTATGCTTCATTCTGTAGCTCAAGGTAATTGCAAGAGTCAGTTGTAATCCCACAAGTAACAAAAACATACTAAAATATTAGAAAATATTAATTTCAACAAAATCAGCATAAATGCTGTGTTGTTGACTTAATCTGTATTATTCTTAAAAGTGTATGTGCAATATATGCATACTGCAAAGATTATTTTGCACATCTCTCAGGCCTATTTTGGATTTTTGAAAAAGTAGAGTTAATGTAAAAGTTAAAATATATTGCATTGTAGTTATTTATTGTATGTGACATTTGATGCTCTAATTATCTTTTTTTCTCTTACCCCACCCCTTACCTCTCTTCTTTAAAAAAAGCATTTTTGTTCTCTAGCTTGTGTGTAAACCATTTTACAACAGCATATGAGGTACTCCTGCTACCATCTTCTTCTCACCAGACACTGTTGATGTAATCAGCTATAAAGCGTTGTCTGATGCTATGAAAGCCACACTTGTGCTATGGTGCTTATGTTAAGTTCTGTGATCTACAGATAGCTAGGTAGGAGTTCTAATCTCACTATAGTCAAATGGTGTTTGTGTATGTGTGTTCATTCAACAATCAGTCTGGGTACAATCGTAGAACAATATTTAAGTCCACAGCTATGACAGACACTTCTCCAAACAACTTCTTGTTAACAAACACTGATGTCATTCTCTATAAAGTGCATTCTGACACTATTTAAGTTAAACTTGTACTGTGGCACTAATGTTAAGAATTGTGTTCTCCAGCTTCTGTCACTAGGTATGGTTTCTAATCTGACAGCAGGCAATCTGAGTGTGTATTTGTTCAAATAATATTTTTGAAACAATTTTACACTGAGATGTGACTCCACATCCATGTCAGACACTCCCCCCATCATCATCTTCTCAGCATACAATGATGCCCTCATACTCTATAAAGTGCAATGTGAGAGTGTTAAAGTCAGACACATGTGGTGGTGCTAGTCTAACATTGTATGCAGTTCAGCTTCTACACCTACACAGGTGTAATGTTCAAAGCAGACCCAGTCTACTGCTGTGTGTGTAGTTGGTGATACATTACAGTCATTGCAAAATCATTTAAATCTCTTTTCATTGCACTACATTTTAGGAGAACCTTTAGCATAACCCCATAAATCCAATACCCCCCTTTTCCCCTTAGGCCACATGACAGCCTTCCTGCAGAGGACTGGAGGATGTCCTCTCCTCAAAGTTGCATGCACATATCATAAAGCAGAGTCCTTCCCTGAGCCTCAGCAAACCGTATCCAGACCACTACATGTGCGATTGCTAATTCTGCTATGGGGTAGTGCACATGTCACATATGGAGAGAAGCAGAATGTAATGAATTCAAACAAATAAACACATACTCATATAGCCTTATTATCTTCCATCATAGAGATATAGCGATTTTTGTTTAAATGGTATAATAATGTCTGTGATTTTATGTGATGTTGACTGTTAGCCTAGTAGTGTCCTATGACCCTATGAACATGTCAATTTTGCTGTCATACAGATATGCTATGTTGAGTTATGGATGTATGGTAGATCTACAAGAGAGTATTATAATCTGTGATGTGAGATACTGTATCGATGGTCGCTGCTGCCATTTGACTGCATGTTCCTTCCATAACAGTTATAGTAATATGCCTCCTGAGAACTGTTGGCATAGGATGATACTATGTATGTTGTTGGCTTAGTAAGCCATGTGTTTTTGTAGTGGATCATGTCAACATTCTACACAGTTCTTATTCAACCATCACAGTGACACTTGCAGTACGGCACAGGTGTGGATGAGTATACCTAGTATCATTAAATGCTCTGTGACACAGGTATGGCACATGTGTGCATATGTATACCTACCATCATTAAATGATCTGTGACATGCATCAATATAAAGTCATACTAATTACATGGGCACATACGTCTTGTTTCCTCCACATGTTGTAATGCTATGATATACAAAAACATATACTTTCTGATTCAATTGCAACCTTGGGGAATTAATTGTATGTGCAATTGTGTTGATATTTCCAAGGATTATTGAGGTGGTCCCCAGCAGCATTGTGTGACTGACAGCATTTGTTTCAGTAGCTGTTCCGCATGAGCCACAACCACCTCATTTGTGATGTTTCCATATATGGCATCAGTCACTCATACACAGCTTTTCAATGAAAAGCATATAGGCATATGTTGTGCAATTATGTGACAATGGTAGAGTTTTATGACTGTGAACAGTACCACTGTGTGGCATGTGATGCAAACCCAAAACTATATTTGGAGGTGCTGTCACAAATCATGTTTTTAAATAAGTGTGAAATGTTAAGAGGGATACACAACTAAGCAGAGAGCTGTTTGTGGATGCCACTGCCCATACTCAGCTAGAGAAAATAGGCAATCTGCAAGCTGACAATTTGTTACAAAATGCACCCCCATCCCCATGGTTATCAGCCAAAGTATGCATACAAACATTACCAAGTTTATTTTCTCAGGAGAGCAACTCATCTGTGTGCTCTGTAAGGCTAAAAACATGGAATCAATGGGCCCTGTTAATATTCCAGGTTTCCTATACAACAACTTAAAACCTGATGTAGCAGACACAGTTGGATCCCTATTTAAACACAGCCTCCAGACAGCCTATGTTCTTGCCGAAGGGTATGCAGCAACACACATCCATCTGAATGGGGGTGGGGGGGTGGGCATCACCTGATGCAGGGAATTATAGACCCATAATCCTGACTCTCCTCATCTGGGAGGTAGACCAAAGATTCATCATGTAGCTTATCAAAAAGGACACAGGTAATCTCCTGACTGTGTACTCAACCTATTTTTGATTTGTTAAGACTACACCATGTCTGTTAAATCTGGCTGATGTCTTCAAGAAGGTCACCAAGGCATGCATGAGGAAAAGACTGCCATCCCACATAACTTGACTTGGCCAAGGCATTTGGCACAAATCCACACTCATGTATTACAGAGAAACTGTCTCAAGTGGGCATAAACACCTGCGTCTCCAAGTGGGTAGACAAATGGATCACAAATAGGACACAATAATGTCAAAGTGTGTGAAGTCACCTCTTGTGAGAGTGCAGTGACTAGGTCTGTACTTTTGGGTTCTGTACTATGCCCTTTTCTTGTCAATATTTAAATCTCAGAAGTCATGACAAACTTAGACATCCTTTGTTTAACCAAATTTGTGGACGACTGCAAATTGTGCACAATTGTTGAATCCCAGAACACTATTGATAGCAGAAAGCATTAACACACACAAATAATTGTTGCAAGAGAAATGGAGACACACTGAATTAACAAAAAGCATAACTGGTCCCTTTTTGAAACCAAATACACAAATTAATCACAGTATAGGCAGAACACCTCTATGACCAGACAAAGTGATACATGACATTGGTACTCAGGTGGGTAATCAGCAGAACGTCCACCAGCATGTGACAACAGTGATGACAAATTTATATGTAGCACAACTTCTGAGTATGGCAGGTAATCCACAACAAAGGACATTATAGTCCCATTGTTCTCAGCCCTCATCACACCAGTAATTGAGTACAATGAACCCATTTGCATGTACCTCACCACACATCTTCCAGGGATGATTTACTCAAGTGTATCACTTTTGCCACAGTGAACTTCCACACATCTTTTTATTCATATATAAATATTCTTTGTGATGCATAACCATTAACTCATTCACTCCAATGGAACTCAGGAAGTTTGCACTGTAACTTACAATGGGTGGAGCCTAAGACTTTTGACAGAATCATATTATAACCTCACATTCAAACAAATGTTCATATCTCTTAAACCATAGGGGTTATGAAAGAAGTATAAATGGCAAACTCTTCAGCACAAACTATTTTTATTGTGGTAGTTTTCTTTAGGTTCTAGGTCTTAAAATGAATTGTATAAGTCCCAGTAAACACAGTAGCTATTATGTTTGTAATATTTTGTAAACAACTTACAATATCTCAACAACCACTCAAGGTATACACATACTGTCAGCAGTATTTTATTAACCTAGCTGAGAGCTTTCATATGAGGCTAAGGAGTTCTGTCTGTGTTACCTGGTAGTTAAGATATTTAGAAAAATGTGAACATTATATTTATATAAATAAATATCATAAAAACAACAGTTAATATATATCTACCTGCACCAGAGAGAGGTCAAATATTAATGTAGTTGAGTTTGCCATTGTGTAAACTTTAAAATTAAATAATTTAAAACCTTGTACATAGCATGGTTTTGGAATTATTTATGCAAATAAGAACAAGCAATATCCGATGCCCAGAGGCATCAGTAGGAGTTAACTGCAGATGCACTTGGAGGCATCACTTGGATGTAATGAGTTAAGAGTTGATACTGCAGACTTCCCTTGAAAGTGTTTTACAAGATGTATTCGCAATATGTATTCCTGTAATCCACCCAGTAAATACAGAGTTCATTGACAACATTGATGGCATGGGTTACATTCGTGCAAGTGTGGATTATGGCATATGTGTTATGCAAACCTCTCAACTAGCCAGATGTGCTCTTAATTTAAATTACAGGTGTAAGTGCCCCTCTTACCTCCTAAAAGTGGTCATTTTTGAGGAATGTGTGCTTGATTCCCCTTATAGATTACTGACAATTCATTACAGTTGTACAAGTATGTTCATGCAAAACATGCATAATAACTTACAATCCCATATTTTATGTCAATGTCACAGATTAATGGTGGTATTATTCTGATATTGTCCATTATTGTGCCTGCTTCTGTCGACTGTTGTCCATGAGCCTGTTGCTATGTGTCCCGATTGATTGAGACCTATGCTGACGTTACATTCATAGTCAAGCAACTCATTTTGCACATCTTCACAATATGCACATACCCTCGATTGTATGTACCATCTTTGCTAAATGTCCTTTCCAGTGATCATGTCAGGGTGTTTATATCACAACCAATCATCTCCATTAATATGTGACCTTGTGTGACAGTCACATAATATACAATAACTGTATGATGATATGAATATACCCACAAAGGAGGTGTAATCAGCAGTACATACTGTATTATGTAATTATGTGATTACTGTTCATAGTACAACTGTCTTGTCTTTGTGGTACATGTACATTTAAATGCCCTTATCTAGTGTACATCACCATGTTTCACTTGTTTTCTTCTCCTTTCTTCATTCCACCATTCATATCTGTGTCCCCTTTCAGTACACACAGTTCCCTAGATTAGTGTATTTATAATGCAGTCTATGTAACCTTGATAATCACCTCAAAACCTTTATTTCAGTATGACAAAGACATGTTGTACTGTAAAGTGCACTGAGTACACTTTTCTATAATGTGTTAGTACTGCAGTCAATGCCTTAATTTTAGCCCTCATGGTCAGTGTGGCTGTCCGAGCAATGTCGCAGAACAAGTTTGACTGTAGGTAAATTTGTCTGTATGTCTAAATGTGTTTGTGCTGCTTTACACAGTTTCCAGGCTGGCAACAATGTGGCTGGACATGAAACCTCGCTTCTATCTTTGTAAGCGCAATGCACAGCATGCATATGCGATTAGCACTGTTCCTCATAGCACAAAAATGTAAACTCCATGTAGGCTTCACACTAAGCCTACACAGAGTTTATTGAATCTCCAGGACTGTCTCCGCATACAGAAGTAGATCTACACAAAGAAAAATGTCACCATTAAATATGTTCAAACCTGTCCAATGTTATCCTAAAGTGACAAAGGCCTAACTGCTACCCAGATGACACATATTTGATTATGAGCCCAGGCTTGATTTGGCACCCACGTGCAAGAGAAGCCCACAGGAAATATAAGAGTGAGCGGTTATTATAGCTCACCACTTCAGAGAAGGATGGCATCTTAAACAGCAGAAGTGTGGACATCTAGTGTTGAGTAAGTGTGACTGCAAGTAGCAATAACAGTAATAAATATCCACTAAACAGTGTATAGGATTATAGGATCATATGATGGTTACTAGGCCAATGGCCCAGAGGCTCTTACAAGCCTAGCCAAGAGTTTATCCCAAAAAAACAAACCTCAAGTCAGAACCTGTCACTTCTGTCAGTGAGGGACACAGGTGGAACTCCTGGGACAAATTTGTGGTTTCCCATCCAGTCATCAAGCTTGCGCTTGAAGAGGGTCAGCGAGGAAGTCTGTTTGACATGTATGGGAGGTCTGAAATGAGGGAACATCCAGGATTTTCTTCTAGGCTGTTACTTGGGTAATGGGTTCAGGAAAAGCACGAGCATTACAGTGGTTGCCTTGATGACATTAATTGATAGAAACTGATGGTCTATTCAAGCCTGAGGGATAAATAGACTTAAAAGGTTTGACCCCACCTTTAACATAGACTGGAGAAGGGTGACATAAGCCCTAGCTAAAACCTTAGTTTGTTAGAGCTAGTTGTTGGGATTGCATCTAGAATCCATTTTTATTATTTATTTTATGCATTTAAAGCTTTAAGATTCCCTCAGAGCATTGGTTGAGACTACAGCCCAGGACTCCCTTCTCTCTTCAGCAACTTATGCTAGAATGTAATTTATTTATTTGACATTTGGTTCCTGGGAAAGTCCAACTGGGTAAGAAACCCATTTTCAGCAGAGGCCCAGGGAGAAAAGCTCTAATACAAAAAAAGGAATAAAGTAAAGTTTTACAAAATTGACAACAAAAGCAAAAGCAGAAAAGCAAATTAACAAATGATGCCGAAATCGTCATATACATGCATGTTTACATATCATAGAAAACAAGCATTTCTAAAAATATGTAACAAAACTTAAATTTACAAAGAGGACTAGTATTCACAAAAATTGGCATATATTTTCTGTAGGAAGTTAGTAATACATGTATTTTTATATGGGTCAAGGTAGCATAAGGACATAATAAACCAGATAGACAAGTCGGTAATAGAAGACGATTATATAAATGGTCAGGTTAATTGAGTTAGTGCAGAGATCTTTAGTTACTGGTAGAAGTGGCAGAGAAATGTAGTTGAAGGTGAAGATAGGGGTGGTGAAGAAGATAGGGTGTGTTGGGAGAAATGAAAGGGTGTCAAAAGGATGGATGTGAATCTGGAGATAAGAAATTAAGATAAAGATTCAGTAGGAAAAGGTTGGTTGAGGCATCAGCACAGGGAGTTGGTGAATCGGCAGGGTAAAGTAGAGTAGGAGGATCAGAGCCAGGAGAGAGATAGAGAGAATTAGTAATAATGGGAGCTGCAGTACAGATAAAGGTGGAGACAGGAAGCAGGATGGGATAAAAAGGAGTAGAGTAGCTGATCTAGGGTAATTTAAATGGTGGGAGTCAGCCTGGATTTATACAAGGACAGGCATGTGACCTGAGTAAGAAGTCTTTTAGTTTAAGCTTAAATGTCTGGAGGTTTGAGGTGGTTCTGATATCAAAGGAAGTGTGTTCCAAAGTTTTGCCACAGAGTAGGAGTAAAAGCTTTGTTCAGCAGTTGTATTAGTTTAATTAGCGTCAGCAGCTGTTTGTCTTTTGAACGAAGAGCAGAGCCAGGTGTGTAGACTTGAAGTGTTGAATATAATGCTGGACAGACATAAAGACTGTAGATAACATTATGGGCCATAGTTAGTTGGAGGTGGTTTAGATGTTGTGGAAGTTCTAACCAGCTAAGGTGGGTGACAGCAGGGCAGTGGGGCTTGTAGTAAGATAAGCCTGTTGCAAATTTTGGATTTTGTTGTAGAAGACTTGAAGCTTAATTTTAGTGTTTTCTGAAGGTTGGTTAAAATGGGGGCACCATAAATTAAGGAAGGTAGCAGGTAGGTAGTGGCTAAAGTTGTTTTAGTGGTTGCATCCATGAAGTGTTTGTGCCAGTATAGCATCCCTAATTTGCAGTGTGTTTTTTTAATAGCATTATGTATGTAGCGCACCCACAGGTGTAGCTTAAGAGATATGGGTTCCTTCCTACCTGACTCTGGTGACACCCCTATTAGGTCCAACACACCAAAGTGGCACATCTAGTTTAAAAAAAGCAATAGCAAAACCATAAACAAATTATTTCAACAGTGTACCACTTAGCAATTAGGCAAGGTGAGATATGCATGCAATGAAAACATACATTCACCCTCTTCTCCAGAACTCAACAGAAGAAGGTCTTGACATTCAAACATACACAGAGAACGCAATATCAAAGAGCAGTAAAGCTTTATAATGCAGCAATACAAACACGGGAAAAATAATGCAATGTCATTAAGCAATAAAAGAGTCATGATACAACAATACAGATATGAGAAAATGCAATGTCATTGAGCAGCAAAATTCTTGAAGGCAGCAGTACTAATACAAGCAAAATGCAATGTCATTGAACAATGAAGATTTATAATGCAACAATACAAATATGAGAAAATGCAATGTCATTTAGCAGTACTAACACCCTCTACCCCCTTGATCAATTCTGAACAGACCCACTATGAAACACTCTATTATACGCTGTTCACTGGGCAGTGACTACTTACAGTCTTGCTGCAGGCATGATGGGGCCCAAGTTGGAGCTCATATGGATCACAGTTATTTGTAATCCACAAAGCATTGGGGGGGCCACAATCATATAAAAATATAAAATGATGGCCAGAGCCTCTCACCACTCCATCAAGAATATCCTAGAGACCAGGCGCTGTGGTTCCTCTGATCAGAAAAAGTAGAAAGTCACCTACCAGAACTCTGGTAATCATCAATGGCTTCTCGGTACTAGGCCCAAGGGAACTCCTTTTCTTGCTGAATCATAGCAGGCATGGAACTTCTGGGTTCAGACTTCTCTCTTGATTCCACAAAATGCCATCATCCAAGATTTCAGCAAGAGACAGGCACAGTCTGCTCCTTCACTTCCCTGTCCCAAAACACAAGAAAAGAAAATCCAGTCATGCTGCAAGGCCCTTTTTCCCTTCAGCTATGTCTTTCAGTCTTCCCTCCTTCAGCTAGTGTTCCAGACTACTCTTTCACTTTCCAAATAGTCTTTTATATTCCTGAAAAGAAGCTCCACCTTGTGGTGTAATGTAAAACTACAGTCTATTGCTTCTACAATGAAATACAGTGGGAGCTACACTCTCCCCCCACTTGAAAATCTTGGGTCCTCCCAAGCCAAGGGTATATTAACAGAAAATATTTACAAGCACTAATGCACCATCAACTGAACAATGTATTTGCATTCAAAAGGTACATTCCACAAAGGGTAATTGGCCTTATGCTTAACTTGGGATGGGGTGTCACCCTGGAGTAGAGGCATAGGAATTATGAGCGCAGACCCTCCGATGAGCTGTGGTCACAGGTTCCTGTGTACTATGTCCCAAACTGTTATAGGTAAGTCTCTGTGGGGGCCGAATCAGTCTCTGCAGTTTTGGTTCAGAAGTGACAGCTAAGGAATTTTGCTCAGAAGGTTTGTCACTCACATCACATTCAATGTCTAGTTCTTCAGTAGGCATATTGTCTACTTCTAAGATCTTCTCTTGTATAACTTCACTTTCGTTTTCCATAACGGTATGACTGTCCTCGGCACTATTTTCTGAAGTTTCCATAGCAGGGCCTCCATCAGTATCAGGTTCTGCAAGAGGCTCAGAAACATTACTTAGTCTATTGTCAGGTCTGAACTGCTCAAAATGACAAGGAATGAATTCCAGTGCATTTACATTGAGATTACAGCCCATGGGGTCTTGAACTTCTCCATAAAACAACCCACTAAAACCCCAGTCATCATCACTGTCCTCCTCTCCTTCAGCAGGAGGAAGCATTGGCTCTCGAATATTGGAGAGGATAGTTCCTCTCTGCCTTAGCCTTCTGGATCGCCTTGAGTTAGGCTTCCACTGAGCCATTCTGTGTTCCGGATTCATGAGTCTCACTGATTTTGCCAAAGGCATTAAGTTGTTTCAGTGCCAGGTTTTAATGGGTCCTTCTTTCCACTCAGGACAAACTTGGTAGACAGGGATATTAGGTAGCTGAGAATAAATTATGTAAATCTCAGATCCCCAGCAGTCAGCTAGGTTATGCTTTCCTTGTAGTCCCAAATTTTTTCAAAAGAACTCTGTCCCCTGGCTGCAAGTCATGCATCTTTACTTTTTTGTCATAGTGAGCCTTGTTTCTCTAATGTCTTTGTCCTGTTGATTTTTCAGCAAGCTCATAAGCCTGTCTGAGGTTCTTCTTGAGTCTCTCCACATAACTGCCATGAGATCGCACTGGTGTATCATCAGCTGTGACTCCATAGGTGACGTCAACAGGAAGATGAGCTTCTCTTCCAAACATTAGGAAGGAAGGCGAGAATCCTGTAGTATCATTTTAGTATTGTTGTAAGCATGCACCACTGTGGTTACATGTCTACTCCATTGACTCTTCTTCTCAGCAGATAGTGTCCCCAATATGTCTAGTAAAGTTCTGTTGAAACGCTCAGGCTGAGGATCCTCTTGAGGATGATAAGAAGTGGTGTGGCTTTTTTGGACTCCCAACAGAGTGAGTAGTTCCTGGACAAGTATGCTCCTTCTTGGCAGGCCATAGTGTACAAAGAACTTCTCAACTAGTAGTTTCACCACTGTAATAGCTTTCTGATTGCAAGTGGGAAATGTTTGAGTGTACCTGGTATAGTGGTCTGTCACCACCAGCATGTTACTGATCCCCCCTTCATCCGGTTCAATGCACAGAAAATCTATACAGACCAGTTCCATGGGTCCACTACTTTCCATTTGACCCAATGAGGCAACTCTGGTCGGCAGAGTCTTTCTCTGAATGCAACGAAGACATGTACGGCAATAATTCTCAACATCTTGCTTCATGCATGGCCAGTAGAACCTGTCTCGTACCAGACCAATAGTTCTGTCATAACCAAGATGACTATGTCCATCATGCAATGACTGGAGTACTACTTCTCTATACTTCTGAGGAAGCGACAATTGCCATTTTTCACTGCCGAGTACACTAAGAGATCTCCTATACACTAGTCCACTCTGTATCAGAAGTCTGTCCCATTCTTTGGCCAAAAGTCTTGCCAAAGAATGAATATCTGTGAAAAGCATATTAACTTGTTTCTTTATTAAAGCAGCTACCACCAGCTGACCTAAGGGGTCTTCTCTTTGATCTCTCCTGTGGTCACTGTTACTCAAAGCTGGTAGGGATGAAGCCTGCAAAGTGAACAGATTACAGTAAGCTTGGGGTATGCTTGCTGCAGACAGACTCAACTTCTGGAACCAACATTCAGTGTGTTGATAGCAGGTTGCAATCTGACACATAGCTTTCACCCCTGGTGCTGGAATTTCCACCCATTCATCATCGGGGTGTAAATCACCCTGAGGTCTTCTGGACAGACCATCAGCATCTCCATTTTCATGTCCTGGGTGATATTTCAAACTGAAATTATAGTTGCATAGAGCTGCCATCCATCTGTGGCCAGTAGCATCTAGCTTTGCGGTGGTCTGAATGTTTGTCAGAGGATTGTTGTCAGTCTGCACTTCAAATTCAGCCCCATAGAGATAGTCATGCAGCTTGTCCACTACCGCCCACTTTAAGGTAAGGAATTCCAACTTGTGTGCAGGATAGTTTCTTTCTGTTGGGGATAAACTCTGACTGCTAAAAGCCACAGGTCTCAGCTTCTTGTCATACTCCTGGTAAAGGACTCCTTAATAGTCATTGGCCGTGCAGTCTTGCTTACCCATCCTTAGGTTGCTTATGGTATCTGCAGCTAATCCTGTTAGACTTTCACCTATCCGCTGCTTCTCCTGAGATTCTGGGATATCCCACTCTTCTAGGGCTTGTAAAGCCTGATCCATCCAGGATTCAAAATCTTCCTCTCTCTGAGGTGTGGGTTGTTTGCCAGAAAAGAAATGCAATTTGCAGTAGCCAAACCCAGTGAATGGCTGTGTAGTCTTTAATCATTTTTCTACAATACTTCCCAAAGCATTCAAAACTGCAGGCCCTATAGTATATATGGGCAGTGAAACTGCAGCTTCTGGTGTAAGGTTCTGACCTACTTGGATAGCTTCCACAGGTATTTTCTCTGTTGCTGAGGTAGTGCACTTCTCAGGGATTGCCACACGGACTGCACTCTCACCTGAAATTTGTACACTCAAAGGTATGTGCTCATACACTAAAGGACTTTTCCATTCTAATAAGGCCAATGTGCTCTCCTCAGTAGGGTCCACAGTGCTGTCCAACAAAAATCCATGCCCCACAACTGGCAATGATCATGTGATGATGTATTTGCATATCAGTCTATGTGACCTCTGGCAACACCAGAACTAAGCAATGCTCTGACTGCGCATTGTGCTGTTTGCACCACTCAGTGGCTACCTCTGGGTTCATGTTTCTGCTGGATTTGCTTTCCACATGTACAGGGGAAAAGGGTGGAGTCCAAGGCAGTACAGGAAATCCCGAACGAGCCCCCACATGTAGCGCACCCGCAGGTGTAGCTGAAGAGATATGGGTTCCTTCCTACTTGACTATGGTGACACCCCTATTAGGCCCAACACACCAAGGTGGCACATCTAGTTTAACAAAGGCAATAGCCCAACCATAAACAAATTATTTCAACACTGTACTAGGCAGCAATAAGGCAAGGTGAGATATGCATGCAAAGAAAACATACATTCACCCTCTTCTCCAGAACTCAACAGAAGAAGGTCTTGACATTCAAACATAGGTTCATAGGTAGGTACTAGGCTATTGGCCCTAGGGCCTATATAAGCCTAGCCAAACGGTACCCTGGCTTTTGCCAGCCAAGAAAATTATTTTCCTGTGCCCCTGTCAAGCAGAGCCACAGAAGTGATCCCTGGGGTGAATTTCCTATCTCCCATCCAATCATCAAGATTTTTCTTGAAGAGTGCTAATGAGGAACTTTATTTGATATAGATAGGTAGTTATTTCCAAAGTATGGGAAGTCTCTGGGACAGAAATCTTTCCCTCCAGCGTGTTCTGTTTATTGTGGTGACAAAGGTTTAGGTCCCTAGAGCATGTAGCGGAGAGGGATTAGGATTTCTTTATGTGGAACATGTCCAACAGCTCTGGGTTTGACATAGCTTTGTATGTTAGGCAGAGATATGCGACAGAGTAAAGCTGGAGTTTTTTGAGATGGTCTGTGTAGGGCATCTGTTTGAGGCCAGCAATCCTTTTTGTGAGTTATTTCTGTGGCCTTTCCAGTTGTTGTAGATACCATGTGAGGTACATACCAAAAGGGGCGTTGTACTTTATAATGGGGTCTAATGAGTGATGAGTAGAAGGGAACAATGACCTCTTTTTTTCCCGGATGAGAAACCTTTTGTGATGAGGTGTGCCATGTAGAAGAATTTCCTGACTACTGTGGCGATGTGATTATCAAAGGAGAGACTACTGTTCACCTGTGTCCCAAGGTCTCTTATCA
The DNA here is from genome assembly GCF_019279795.1 of Protopterus annectens. Lineage (NCBI taxonomy): Eukaryota > Metazoa > Chordata > Ceratodontiformes > Protopteridae > Protopterus > Protopterus annectens. The sequence continues at coordinate 327,165,064 of NC_056734.1, read as the reverse complement.
CACTTTCGGTGTTAAGTAGTCTACCACCTATGTGGTAGTTCATGGGTACAGAGTTTTTACCAAAAGGGATGACAATGCACTTTTTGGCATTGAGCTTGAGGCCATGGCTTTGACACCAGGCATCTGTCTCAGTGAGGCCCTTTTGTAGTATGTCCACATCGTTAGGAGTTTTGATTATGGTTCCTAGTTTGCAGTCATCTGCAAACTTTGCTAGCCAAAGACCTTCTGTGTTAGTCTGTACTTCGGAGAAGTAGATACCAAACAGGAGAGGACCTAGGACTGAACCCTGTGGTACTCCACTTGTCACTGGTCTGAAGTTGGATTTAGAGTCTGCTACTTTCACAGTATGGGTTCTGTCAGTGAGCCAGTTGGCAACCCATCTTGTGACATAGGGATTTATACCTAGTTTAATGAGTTTGTCTATAATTCCAGAGTGGGGGATGATGTCTAAAGCCTTGGCGAGATCTAGATAGGCTGTGTGAACCACCTTACCCTCATCTACGGCTTTGGTGACCTCTTCAAGGAAGTCTATCAGGTTTAGGAGATATGATCAGCCTTTTACAAACCCGAACTGGGTAGAGTCCAGAGTTTGGAGATTACCAATCTCCATGAAGATACGCTCCATAGCCTTGCAGACCAGGCTCATCGGGCTAATGGGACGGTAGTTCCCAGGGTCCTTGGTGGCTCCCCCTTTGTGGAGTGGGATAACCGTTGCTGTGCACCATTCAGTGGGCACAAAGCCTGAGGTGAGGCTATGATTGAACATGGTACTTAGGTGGGGTGCCAGTTTGTTCTGTAGTTCATGTAGAACGCAACCTGAGATGTTGTCAGGTCCCATGGATGCTGTGTTCTTGGCTTTGGAGAGTGTATTTTTTACCTGTGCAGCCGTGATTACAGGTACTTTGCATTCTTCTGGTATAGAGATGGGCCCTTTAGGGGATGAGAGAGGAGTAAAGTTAGCACTGAATCTATCTGCCAGGATTTTGGCAATATCAGTTGGTTCTGTATATTTAGTGCCATTGTGCTGTAACCTCAGAGAATATCTGAGTGTTGCCATTGAGATTCTTGACATAGCTATGGAATGCTTTGTGGCTGTCTTTAGAATCAGTGGCGATTTTGTTTTCATAACTAGCTTTGGAGGATTTTATGAGAGATCTCAGCTTCTTACTGAGGTTGACCACGGAGTTCCTCCAATCATGGGATTTTACTCTTTTTTGCAACAGTTTCTTTCTTCTGTTATAGAGTTTGTTTATAGCAGGGGGACCTCCAGATTGGCTTCCTTTTTCTGGAGGATAGCATCTTGGTTCTGTTAGGGATTGCATGATCCATGGACTGGTGAAGTGTTTATAAAGTGCAACTGTATAGGATTCAGCAGTCGTATCCCTATTGTCCATCAGCATGGGTGTCGTGAAGTTTGCCACGTCTGTCTTACGAAGCGTGAAGTTGGCTTTGGAGAAATATTTTACAGTGGTTTCCCTAATGGGGGCTGGGGGTAGGATGTGGATGTCTAGGGTGATTTGCTTGTGGTCAGATCGGACCAACGAGGAATTGACCTCTGGTGGGGAACACCAGTTGCCCATGTTGGTAATGACCAGGTCTAGGATATTGCTGCCCCTGGTGGGGGTGTGGATAAGTTGATCTAAGGCATTGGAATTTATGAATTCCAGAAAATGTTGAGCACAAGAGTTGGTACATGAGTAGTTTTCCCAGTTAATGGTGGGGTAGTTGCAATCGTCCATTATTAGGGTGTTAGAAGGCAATAACAATGAGCAGTAAAGCTTTATAATGCAGCAATACAAACACGGGAAAAATAATGCAATGTCATTAAGCAATAAAAGAGTCATGAGACAACAATACAGATATGAGAAAATGCAATGTCATTGAGCAGCAAAATTCTTGAAGGCAGCAGTACTAACACAAGCAAAATGCAATGTCATTGAACAATGAGGATTTATAATGCAACAATACAAATATGAGAAAATGCAATGTCATTTAGCAGTACTAACACCCTCTACCCCCTTGATCAATTCTGAACAGACTCACTATGAAACACTCTATTATACCCTGTTCACTGGCCAGTGACTATTTACAGTCTTGCTGCCGGCACGATATGGCCCAAGTTGGAGCTCATATGGATCCCAGTTATTTGTAATACACAAAGCATTTGGGGGGGCACAATCTTAATAAAAATATAAAATGATGGCCAGAGCCTCTCACCACTCCATCGAGAATATCCTAGTGACCAGGTGTGTGGTTCCTCTGATGTGAAAAAGTAGAAAATCACCTACCAGATCTATGGTACTCATCAATGGCTTCTCTGTACTATGCCCAAGGGAACTCCTTTTCTTGCTGAATCATAGCAGGTGTGGAACTACTGGGTTCAAACTTTTCTCCTGATTCCACAAAATACCATCATCCAGGATTTCAGCAAGAGACAGACACAATCTGTTGCTTCACTTCCCTGTCCCAAAACACTAGAAAAGAAAATCCAGTCATGCTGCAAGGCCCTTTTTCCCTTCAGCTACATGTTTCAGTCTTTCCTCCTTCATGTAGTGTTCCAGACTACTCTTTCACTTTCCAAATTGTCTTTTATATTCCTGAAAAGGAGCTCCACCTTGTGGTGTAATGGAAAACTACAGTCTAATACTTCTACAATGAAATACAGTAGGAACTACATGTATATGAAGGTCAAAGGTATCTGTTGTTACTCCTAATAACTTGGTATGTAGGACCACTTCAATTTCTGTGTTATTTAGGGAAAATATCTTAAAATCAGTTGAGAGAGTCCTTGGTGTAAAAAGGAGAAGTTTAGTTTTATTGGGACTGAGTAATAGTTGACCATTATTGAGCTAGGTCACGATGAAAGAGAAAGCAGTTTGGGTTATTTGTCTAGACTGATCCAGTGTTGGTAGAAGAAGAGATGAGAGTAGTATCATTGGTAAATGGACTAGGGACCTTTGACAGGAGGCAGTATGGAGATTATTTATAAAGGTATTGAAGAGGAGATGTCCCAGGATGGAACCTTTAATAGTGTAATCACTATTACAAATAAACAAGGCCAACAATACTGCAGGTGACTCACTGTACTCAAATTATGTAGCAAGAATCTGGAATGCACTCCCTCAAACTATCAGATCCACAACTAACCCTGCACATTTAAAAAGTTACTCAAAAGCCATTTAACTAACATGTGGCTTTGCCCATGTTCCAACCCTGATTAACACTTCCTACTTCTTCTACTAATATTACCTCATAGGACTATCCATTTAAACTCGCCCCTTATTACCACCCTGATACTCTTTATACTGCAAAAAACATCAATCATATTTTACTCATGACAGATACATTCTCTGTAATGCCTTTGTCAAAACCACAGTAGACAATGTAAATTTATATGTATCCATGTACTGTTGATTTGCTAAATTTTGATTCGCTCTATACAAATAATATTATAATTTAAATATGTGCTACTGCATTGTTCAATTCTGATTATGTGTTGCTATGTAAATTATGGTTCTCTCTTTGTACCAAATCAATGTAACTTTTTGTATTTTTGCATTGTGTTTATGGAGCTTTTCTAACCAGGCCTCTTCTGAAAATGGGTACCTGCCCAGTCAGACTTTCCCAGTAAACAAATGTGAAATAAACAAATAAATAAACCTTGCGGAACTACTGCTTTGTTGGTTAGATATTGAGAAAGACAGCCTTGCCATTTTACACATTGTCATCTATAGCAAAGATAGCTAGAGAACCACTGCAGAGAAGGTTGAGAAAGACCAAGGGAGGAAAGATCCTGTAAGAGTTTGGGATGTGGGACAGCATCAAAGGCTTTTGAAAGATCAAGACATAGTGCTGAGGGTAATTGGCTGGAGTCTCTTGCTTTATTAATAGTGTCTTTGAAGGATATTAATGCTGTTGCTGTACTATGTGCTGGTCTAAAGCTGTGCTGGGTGGGTGCTAGTAGATTGTTGTGTGTAAGGTGGTCAAGGAGTTGTTTAGGTACACATTTGTCTAACATTTTGGAGAAAGGGGATAGAATGGCAATGTCCCAGTAGTTAGAGAAACCATTAAGTTTTCCACCTTTGTGTAAGCGGGTTATGATTATTTTTTTCCAGAGGGAGGGAATGTGGGTTCTATGATAGATCTGCTGATAAGAATACTAACTGGGTAGGCAATGGCATCAGCAGTAAGTTTCAAATATTCAGCTGGGAGGTTATCAGATGAATGAGAGCAGGGTTTTATTTTGTGTAGAAGGTTACGTATGTGGCTAATGGATACAGGTTGCAGTGAGAAGCTTGGAGGTTTAGGGACTGTCGTTGAGGCATTTTGGGATAAGACAGATGGGTGCACAGTAGGTTTTGGTGATGTTTAAGAGAGAGGTGGGTTGAAATTATTTGCAGAGTTGGGACTGGGGGGGGGTTGCTAGGAGTATTGATTAGGCTGGCTATGCTTTTCTATAAAGTGAGAATTAAATAATTCTGCAATTTCAGATGGATATTTTTCTGTAGTTGAGGTGGGATTTTTTTGAACCCTGGGGAGACCAGAGACAAGATTGTAGACAAAACATTTTGGGGTTAGTTTTATGATTGGTTAGTTGTTGTATAAAGTATTGTTTTTTATCAATTGTTATGTTTTTTTTTTTTTGCCTGTTTGTGTAAATATCTGTAGTTTTGTAGATTTTTATGATTCCTATTCTTCTGCCATTCCTTCCAGGCTTTATCTCTGTTTACTAGTAGTTTTTTTGGATTTTGTTAGCCAGGGTGCATGATTTATTTTGGTTCTTTTTGTTTCAAGTGGAGCTAGGCTGTTAAGGGTATCTAGAAATAACTTGTTAAAGCAGTTAACTGCATTGTTGAGGGCTAGTGTTTTCAGCATTGACCAGTTTAAGGACTATAGTATATTTATAAAGAGTTTCTGGTTGAACTTGTTTAGGTTATGGGACATTTTATAATTATGGCCTTTGGGAGATTGAGTGGTTGTCCTGAAAGTATGTGCAGGAAGGTGGTCGCTTAATGTGTCTGGTAGAGTGCCAGACTTGGAATATTTGTTAGGATCTGTGACTAAGATCCAGTCTAGAATTGAACCTTTGTTGTAGTTTTTAGAATTTCTAGTTGGAGTTGTGATAAATTGAGTGAAACCAAAAAAATTTATACTGTTGACTGGGAAATCTGAGGTTAGGTTTTGCCAATTAATGTTGACATCGCCCATGATTATATTGTATTACCTTATAATGTAACCAAGTCTAAAATTATAAACAGTGGGCACATTGTCCAAACCTGTGAAAAGTCCCCCATGAATTGATCAAGTCAATTTTGGCATTATCTATATTTATTGTTTTTCTTCTATTAAGACTGATTGAATCCCGAGCCATTAATGAGCTGCCATCTAACTATCACTTTCTTCTCAATGTTTCAGCTATGCCTATACCGACCTCCACTCCTTGTACAATAAAATTATCACTATGTCTATAATAGCCAGACGTATTCGTTGCCTTAGACGTACTTCATGTAGTCACTTAGTTTTCTCATGTGGATGGTTCATCGAGCAGTTTTGCTCAGCATGTTGGTTTCTCAGGATTTGTAACTTGAGGACTCATATTAAAGCAAATAAAGCGAATTATCAATAGCATAAATAAAACATTAGAAGACACACAGGTTATAGTGAATTACTATTGTAGGCTACAATGCCAAATCCCATATAATATCATTTTTTAACAGTACTTAGGCAGTCTGAGTTTCAAATGGTCATTAGACTTCCTTTAAAAGGGGTAAGATTGAACCCTTGATTAAGATGTGATTAATAGACACTGCCCTAATGCACTGGATTGCTAGAGCTGATAAACAGACTTATTTTTGTTTATGACCCGGTAATCTTATTAGATTATTTATTACATTAGAGCACTTTGGTGCACATGAGGTGATAAAAGATTTACAATGTTTATAATGATGGCTAGGTAACATTATTAAATTATTTATCTTATTATAGTACTTGTGCGCATATTGGATGATTGAAGTTTTGTTATATTGGAGGTAGCAGAGAAAGTGTTGAGCACTGTATTTGTTGCCATGCAAATATTCATGGTCATAACAGACTAAGGGCTGGATTCATGAGCAGCTAATCTCCACACTGCTATCATGTACAAGTTGCTGCCAAATAAAGTTAAACAGCAGAATATGCTAATGAAAGTATAATCAGTTGAATTACAGGCTAATTCATCAATTGAACATGGCAGAGCTATTCAGGAAGCAATAAAGTCAATGTATAGATATGGTGTAGCTCATTGCAGTGAACATCAAAACCTACTGGAAATAGCCATCATCACACTTAAAAAAAAAAAAGAAAACGTTAAGTACTGCTACTGCCCTCTTGCATGTGTATGTGCAATAGGTTCAAATCTATGCTGCAGATAGACATCGGCAAAGGAGAAGAGGGGTGTTCAGACCCCGTTTAAGATATTATGCAAACATGATATTGGAATAGTAGACCGATACAGGGTTGATAGAGAAACACTACAGGAACTCTGCAACCCCTACCACTCCTACCTGAGACCCAGGGGAAATCGAGGAGAACCTATATCAATAAAAACTAAGATATGCACAGTATTAGGGATATTAGCCAATGGTATATTCCAGAGACCTACAGGGTATATAATAGGGGTGTTGCAGGCCTCAGTCTACAGAATATTGCACCAATATCTTAATACTATACTAGAACACTCAAAGAAGTACATCTATGTTCCATGCATACCAGAGGGGACAACAAGAACAATGCAGGAATTTTATGATGTCTCACTCTTCCTTGAAGTTTTAGTGTACATAGACTGCACTCATGTAGAAATAAAAGTCCCCTGTAGGTGAACAGGAAAGGCCATGCATCAACAGGCAGGGTTTCCACTAACTCAACTGCTATGCTGTCTGTATGCCCGAGGGATCATCCTCAATATGTGTAAAGGCAACCCAGGCAGTTACCGTGACTCATACATATAGCACACCTCGCAGCTTTACACAAGGTTTGCTAGGAGTAATGCTTCACAAGGCCATCTACTGGGTTATACAGGTTATGCACTTGAACTGTGGCTCATGACACCCATCAGAAATGTACACACACCCACAGAAGAAAGATACAATGATGCCCATGCTCAAACTAGAAACATCATAGAGAGTGTGTTTGGTATGCTGAAGTCACAGTTGTGCTGTCTAGACACATCAGGGGGTGCCCTGCACCTGTTCAAAAATGATCATAGTACGTGCTATGTTGCACAGAGAAAACAGCTGCAACAAGAACATCAAGTGCCAGAACCACACAGTCCTGGATCACAGACAGAGCCAGCACCTCCTGCACATACAGACAAAGATTCTGAGAGAGAACCTCCAGCTGTAGAGGGAGCTGGCAGATGTAGGTGTGCACAATATGCACTAGCCCTGGCTTAGAGGCAACAAATAGCACACATGCACTCACCACCTAAGACTCAAAGGTTAACACACACACACTCACCAGATAAGAAGCAAATGATAGCACACACACTCAGCAGTGAAGGAATACACATAACAGCCTAAGCACATACAAATATTAAAAGTGATGTCATCGGATGTCCACAAACTTTACATACATATGTAACAGCTATGTACCAATACCATCAGAGACTGCCCCAAAGCACACAACTTGTAACTGCAGTAATGTAAATATAAATGTGGAACCTGTAGTATATAAACAAAACTTTTATATGCATCTCCTTTTAGACTTAAATCTCCTTAAGGTGAACCTACATACTTCTGCTTAATCAGCATGCCCTATTGTTGAAGATGAGATTAAAGCAGCTCTTAAGGCTATTTCAAGAGATAAGGCTCTGGACTCAGACTAACTGACATTAAATCTGTACCACACTATCCAAAGGCTGTTATTTAAGCCACCTACCCAACTGTTTAACCATGCCTTTTTCTATCAGTATTAACCCTCCATTAATGCAAGAGTCAAAAATAGTGGTTTTACTGAAACCAGGGAAGGACCCTGCAAGTACTGAAAGTTATAGACCAATTTCAGTTATAAATACTAAGGCTAAATTGAATGCAAAAGTATTAGTAAACTGAAAGATCCCCCTGTTACCTACCTTAATCCAAGAGTTTCAAGTGGGCCTTACAAAAGGAAGACTCAGTACTGATCATACAAGAGCTCAGATGTCTCTAATATAGAATGAGCATAAAAATTCATCCCTTTCAATAGCAATTTTTATTGATTCTAAGAAAGCATTCAATGGAGTTTCCTGTCATTTCCTCTGGAGGGCATTAACAGCATCTGAGTTTTCACTAACTTTTATCACAGCTGTCAAAACAGTATAGTGGAAAACTAGATCTACTGTATTAGGGGGATCCACAAGCGAGGTACTAGGCAAAGCTGCCCATTTCTCCCCTACTCTTTTTAATGGTCATAGATCCCCTGGTGAGGATGATTGCTACCCCTCCCATGATTATATTTTGGAGACTGGGGAATAAAAAGGTTAAGGTCGCAATCTTTGCTGATGACTGCTTAATCTTGATGAGGAATTCTAACTCAGTCTTTGAGGAACATATTCTGTCAGTTCTGTCTGTTCCAAAATGCAGCTGTTTTAAGGTCAGTGTGTGCCTAAGAAATAACTCTTACTTGTTAATGTATTGGTTATCAGAATGAAGGAAGGGAGCAGACAACTTCCTTATAAATTATGTTCCAAGTTCTTAAATGATATAGGCGTGGAACTTCATCCCTCCATCAGTTCAAATATTTTATCAAACCTAGCCAGATTATGGTCAGATTTGTTTGCTTCAGAACACTCTTGTAATAAGCTATACCTTTCCCTCCTTTAAGAATAATATTCTGCCCTAAGCTTTAATATGTATTGGGGCACATAACAGTTTCCCCATCTAATGTTTGGTTATCTAAGATCCAGAACCTAATGCTTAATTTTATATGGAGTTTGGGCAGGTGCAAAGTCTCATCTAAGGATATATTATCTCTGAGCACAACAGATGGATTATGTTTCCCTATTATTAAGATGTACACCACAGCATTTACATTGCAGGAGCTTTTTTCAATAATAGGATCACACACACACACACACACACACACACACACACACACACACACACACACACACACACACACACACGCACACACACACAAAATTAAAGGCTAGACTGTGGTTAATATTCTTGATAGCCTTCTCAACTTGTGATGTGGTATGATATGAATTAAGTGTGTGGCACTGTTTAAAAATTACATACAAAGTTACTCTACCTCAGTGGAATTTGTGGAAAACTATACCTGGGTTTATTCAATGTCTCTTTAATGAAGAACCTTTTATCCAAGATTAATGGACAGCCTATAAACTGGACAGGCTGGCAGAAGAGATATATCCTTACATTAAACCATCTGTTACAAAACTCCAGACAGGATGTATTCTTAGTGTCATTTGACCACTTATTTAGAGAGTATGGTTTATATTTTACAGACCACTGGAAGTATTTCCATTTTAAATATGCCATTTTTTTTTCTTGCAAGGCAAGAGAAATATTGAATGCATCCCTTATCTTTAACTGATGTATTTGGCCTGATAACATTGGCCTGATAACATTGCTAGTTCAGACAAAGCCACTGCTATTAAAGTCTCTACCATGTATTTGCAGCTAATTCAGGTAGAAGGAAAAGCCACATTAACCTGCTGTCATCAGGTGTAAGTCACTTTATGGGTCAAGCCATTTCACCAGACATTTCAGTAACAATGTCCACTTTGAAATATTTTTCTAATTTTCCTTTCTGGGGAGCAGCCGTTGAAATTCCTATACTATGTTTATTTGACTCCTGCAAGAAATCTGGCTTTAGGTTATAACACCCAGGCTTATAGTGAAAGCTGTTTACATGTAATTGCTGATAATTTTCATAACTTTTGAGCATGTCCATTTGTGCAATTTCTCTGGAAGCAGGCTGCTCATTTAAATGAGCAAATTACTGGAGCACACAACCAAATTAACCCACAGAACTGGCTAATAATGCGATCCAGTGAATTTCATATGCTGACTCTCAGGATAAGGAAATTTATGATTACCTTCTCAGTTGTAGTCAGGTTATTTATAGCCTTACATTGGAAGAATGCAAGCTTGCTAAGAAAGGTTAGCTCAAATGTATAATTATTATATTATATTGGATCTAGGACTGTTGAAAGAAAGTTCAACAGTCTGAATCCACTATCACGGAACACAGTTTAGCGAAAGCGCTTTCACTGAAAAAGTGCTTTCACTAAAGTGTGCTAAACAAAAAAAAAACATTAAATTAATGTTTTTGCAGGGGGCAAGCCCCACACCCCCTTACTTTAATATTCTCACTCCAAGATCGCACTACAGTGGGGAAAAGGGAATCTTCCCTTATCTGCACCGTAGTACGACCTTCTCATCAGGCATACTTACGCGTAAGTGCTTCTTCGGTGAAAAGCTTTCACGTAAGTATGCCCGGCCGTTAGTGATTCGGTGATATTTTCATTCAGGGATCAGTACGGATCCCATTATATTATATTATATTATATTATATTATATTATATTATATTATATTATTATTCAATGTTTGTAAAAAAACACCTAAATGAACAGGAACTATAAAATATTATGCAAAGAATATATTTGATTGTTATGACATGGATTTGTTACACTTACATTTTCTTACCTGTACTGCTTCTGTTCCTATATTTAAAACCCTTTAGGATATTATGACTCTAAGTCTCCATGCTTAACGTTTCTATTTTAAATGTACATGGTTTCATATGCAGCATAACTCTTTAATGTATATAGTGGATTGTTTGATTTCTCTTAAACTCCTGGTTACTGGTGCTATTGTATGTTAGCTTTGTTATTTTGCACTGCAATAAAACACCCATATTCCACTGATCTTATCCCTAATTTATATACACAATAGAGATATAGTGAAAAGCATCATCCACCAAAACCCAGAAAAAGTATCTTACCAAACAATATGTCTAATCTGTTTCAGAAACTCTCCCATATGTTCAATATTTGAGTTCAGCCTGATTTCATAAGGAAAAATCCCACTATTTTCATGTTCAGATAATGAGGGGTTACTACTGGGTGACCTTGAGAATCAGTTATGTTGTTATGTTCTTTAGTGAGCTCATGAAAATGGGGCTCCAATGAATATTCCATAGAACATCTGTCTTACTGCAAAGTCCAAGGATGTTGCCTCTAAATCCCATCTCCGATACTGCCTCCTTGTCATTGTAGTGAAGACTCGAAGCGTTCATTACCAGTAGTATGCAGTCACTCATGGCATTTACTCCTGTAATTTTCTTTACTGAAAGATCACAAGATTCCCTTTCTACTCAACTGGAGTCACTGCAGTTATTTTTATTTTGCATTAGATTCTTAAGTTTTTTTTTTTCAGCTGTGAGTGAAATTATAAGACAGTTGTATGCTTCTGTGACATGTTAAAGCATTTTAACATCATGCAGGGTTACTTTCTCAAATGTTATGAGAGAATAATAAAACACTTATGACATAAAGTAGAATTGTACTTAAAATGAGGACCTTCCAATTATTGCAGTCCGTCCCCCAGTCATTTATTGAACTTATTACCCCTTCTTCCATAATTACTTCATCATCCCAATAGTGTAATTAATGACATAAACACTTCATTCTTCTAGGTTAAAATCTGCATTTGTTTCATGAGAAATGGGCGCCAGACTTTGACAGCCAGAGTTATTATATAAATGGCTTAGTTAAAATTTACTGCAAAAATGAATAATTGAGGATCACATCATGTCCATTAAGAACTCTGGTTAGCAAAAAAAAAAAACAGCAACAACACATCTGGAATGGAATAGCATAACCCCTGTGGACAATAGCAACCGTCGTCTTATGCTAAAGGTAGTGTAGCCTGCCAAATAATGGCTGGAAACTGTTCAAAGCACAGAGGTCCTAAACAAGGACTTCCTTTTCAACTGAAGTATTACTGCTAGGGAAATTCTGCGGTAAAGTGTATATACGTTCAGATGCACAGAGGGAGTTCTTTCAGATGGCATCATCATGTCTCATCAACTTTGCCCAACTCTGTTACAAAGTATGCTGCATTGCAATGCCTCAAAATGTAAATACTGCCTTTTCCTTTAAGGCTTGATTGTCCTGCTGAAGTTTGATAACAACTGACCCTATCAATCCCTGTAGCAAACGTTTAGCCATAGTAACCCTACTAAATTGTCATCTGTTGCTCCCTATATTGTGTAAATCCTTTACAGGACCGAGTTAGATAAAATCTAATTCTGTTTCTCAATAGTGTGAGCAAGTGAGTGTTTTATTATGATTTTGGAGTTTCAACAACAAAGCAGCCTGGTGCCTTACAATAAATTCTCTAGATCTGATGAGGAATTACCCACATTCTAGTATGCTGAGATCCAGTCTTAATGAAGAATAAATAAGAATTAATCAGATGATCTAGTTCAGAAAATAAATGAAAACTTTTTTTTTATTGTGGCAGTCTGGCTGTCAGCATATTTCATTTCACACTAGTTACACATTACCTGAATAAACCTCAGCTCACTGAAATTGTGTTCACTGGGAACCCTGGGCCAAGCTGATATTTTTAATATTCTATTAAGAAATGTTGAGTTTTACTAATTTTAGACAAACCTCACTCATGAGATAAACCCCCAGTACGATAATATGTGGAATGCATCCCTTCCCATACAATATATTCAGAGTCCCCCTCCCATGTAAATAAAATGATTTATTTATTTAAAGTTTGACATGTGTTTATATGTGTTTCCTGTGTATTTCTTGTACAAATTAGATAAACATATTTTCAGTGTTACATTTTTGATAAGTAGCAAAAGTACAAAAGGCAGCAGAAACTTCTGAAGTGTGGATAATATGACACGGATTTTGTGTGTGTGTGTGTGTGTGTGTGTGTGTGTGTGTGTGTGTGTGTGTGTGTGTGTGTGTGTGTGTGTGTGTGTGCGTGTGTGCGTGTGTGTGTGTGTGTGTGTGTGTGTGTGTGTGTGTGTGTGTGTGTGTGTGTGTGTGTGTGCAGTTAAACACTAATGCAGCAGGAGTTCCCAGTGCATAACATCCTTACTGTCTCACTGCACAAATAAAACTTGTAAAAATCAAAGCAGCAGAAACTGCAAGTCTTACAAGTCATGAAACATTTATTTTAGGGATCAAACCACCCTGGAGGATCCCCATGTGGGGAACTTTGTCATCACAATCCACTCATTACAGCTGAGTGATGCTTCCAGGAGCTTCTGCAGTTACATCACACTATGTCTCTAGATGTTAAATATTGCTTGTTCATATTTGCATTAATAATTCCAAAACCATGCTACATACAAAGTATTGGAATATTTCATCTTGAAGCTTACACAATGGCAAACACAACTGTATTGATATTTAACATTGTCTGGTGCAGATAAAGAAATATTAATTCATGTTCATATAAAATGTATTTATATTGTCATAAATGGCATGTTTTATTTTTCTAAATAAGTCGACATCCAAGTAGTACAGGCAGAACTGCGTAGTCCTATATGAAAGCTCTCAGCTAGAAAAACAGAATGCGGCTGACCCTATATGTGTAACTCAAGTGATTGCTGAGATATTGTAAGCAGTTTACAAAATATTGCAAAGTTGAGTTACTGTGTTTATGTGACTAATAAAATCCTGTTTAAGACATGCACCCTAAAGAATAATGCCATCATAAAATAAGTTTGTGCTGGAGAGTTTGAAATGCACACTTTTTAGTAACCTCTGTGGTTCCAGAGATATGAAGATTTATTTGAAATGTGAGGACATAACTGTATTCTATCAAAAATCTTGAGCTCCACCAATTGGAAGTTACAGTGCAAACTTTCAGAGCTCCATTGGTAGGAATGAATTAATTATACATACTAAGTCATGAGTTACATAAACATGGGGAAAACAACTCCCCAATAGGGTAAAAATTGTTTAACTGAGATCTTGTAGCAGAGGTGCTAAATGCAAAAACATTCTAAAACTTGTGCATTCAATGAGCTGAAATAAGAAGGTTGCATTCTTATAGCGATCATTCATCAAATTATAGATATCTTGTTTTATACACACACAGACTTACTCAAACATAATATGGAATTATTTTTATAATGATTGATTGTACCTGAACATCTATTTGTGGTATCTCTTTGGGTAGACAAATATTTGCATTGATGAAGAACTGTTGCTGTTATAACACCATCAGAAGCAGTTGTCTGTCTTCATCTCAGAGAACCAACAGTCGTACAATGTTCTGGTTCTAGGAAGAAATATAAGTTTTGTGGATAAAGTTAGAACATATTCCAATAGCAGAGGTGAAGCTATCTGTGCACCCTGTGCCATTCTGTCCTCTGGCAGTCCCCTCCAACTTTATTTTGAGGATAATTCAAGCAGTTGCTGCCACTTATGCCATACATATAGCACTACAGCACTTCAGTTCTGACCACAAATGCAATACAGGAATAAATGCTGGTATGGACTGAAGACTAATTGGGATCTGCCAATTACACCCCCAAACAGTTTGGGCCTGAGGTGGCTGCCCCTTTGCTGAACTATAGCTACACCTCTGTCCAAAAATGTATTTTTTGTATTATTCATGTGAATTTACCGCATTAGAAACAGCAGATAAGAATAATATTATAGTTGCTATTGTGTTACAATTTTAGTTGATGTTTATTTTTTAGAAAAAAATAAGATAAATCCATGGCGAGATCATGTGATGTACTGTGAGAAAATCATGATACCTAGTCAAGCTCCTTGATGCAGAAGAAGATCACAGCTTAGAACACCTACAATCAACTACCAAGCTGTATCCTGAAGCAGCTGGCATTGGCAGGGGGGAGTAAGTAGCTGATGCCAGCTCACCTGTTTATGGCAAACAGCAGTGGTCCTCTCTATTTCAGTGCTGACATCCACAGGAAAATGAGTGTAAAGCATGTAGCATATAGCTAGGGGAGGTGGGAGGTATTCTGACAAGCTGTGACTGAGGAGAAATCTTCAGCATGCAGCTTGTGTGACAGTACAGATGCTCATAAGGGGAAGATGGTCTGAAGGCACTGCAGCCCCTTCCGTACATGGACTTACAAATCACTGACGTGAAGAAAGAGGAATTCTACAAAGAAAAAGTCAGGGTATTCTAGATGATGGCCACAGTAAACAGTCTGGAGATTTGCTTGACACTTGTGTGAATCAGGGAAAACTAGATAAAAAAATGCAGAACCAAACCAAACACTTAGTGCTTCAGTGCTTCAGAGTTAAACTATTCAAGGTGCTGCTGAAGTTGCATTTGAATTTACATTTTTTTATTTCTTCTTAATGCCTTTTCATTTAACTTCTTAAACAGCCCTTATAGTAAACGGCTATTCCTTGTTAATTTGAATCTCTAATGGAGTCCTCTCCTCATTCTGTTTGGGCAAGATGTTGGAAGTGATACTATTAGGACTGACAAATGTCACAACCAGTTTATATAAATGTGGAAGTATGTGTGTGTGTGTGTGTGTGTGTGTGTGTGTGTGTATTTATATATATATATATATATATATATATATATATATATATATATATATATATATATAAATATATGTTGTTGTGTCTTTCTGCTTTTCCTGGTTAGGGGTCGCCACAGTGGAACTCCAGTCTGCTTATGATTGGCAGTAGATTTTTCCTTATTCAGGCTGCTGTGCTGCCTAGTACTAAAATTTTATTTAGTAGTTAAATCATTCACGCATGTCTCCACACAGAAGATGGTTTAGCTGAGAATCAAACAGGGATCTTACTGTAGGCACATTATTTAGTGATTTTAACAGTGGCAGTTCCTTCAGATTTTATTTATATATATATATATATATATATATATATATATATATATATATATATATATATATATATATATATATAGATATATATAGATATATATATATATATATATATATATACACACACACACACACACACACACACACACACACACACACACACACACACACACACAGAATTAGATAAATAGATAGAACCAGTACCACTTTTAACCACATGGTGGCAATCAAGAGCCAGCATAGCTGTTCATCAGAAAAGGTCAATGGAGAAGATTTCAATTGACACAGAATTTTTTATACACTGCAAATACACAGAACCTGTCTTGTTTCTGAAATAAGTTCAGAGGATGTGTATCAGTGTTGGACCTAGATATCTGTTCTAAACTGCTCATTTTCAAAGAACTACATCTGCTCTTCAGTTTTCACTTTTTGTTAAACATGAGAACACATTTGATATATTAATTTTAGTAACACATTTCAGTCTAGCAATACCTTTCTCATTCATCTGTTTGCTTATTTTATTTTAATGCCCATTTATCCTATTCAGTATCACAGGGGAACCAGAACATATCACGTCAAACTACTAATGTAAGGCAGAGAACCAGTTCCTATGCTAGGTATCAATCTACTCCAATACTTGTTTTTCAAGGAAATCAATACCTGTGTTGTCTGAATCTGAAATTAATACCACATACAATTTGAACTCTTTTAAAGAGCTGCAGCTTCTTTATTATGTATCACATTAATTAAAAACCATTGTCTTCCACAGATGAAAAGCTCATAGGCTCTTTTTGTTGCTATTGCCTTCTTAACAGCAGGCTCAATACATATTAAGCTCCTAACTAATAACATAATAAAATAGTAACAAAAATAGCAAACCTATCCCTCGAACGTTGATCCCAGAACAGGAACAGAAATAGTATAACAATAAACTGGAGATCGACCACCACGTAAAAACGAATTCTTTATTGAAGTAAAAGAATGAGCGCTTTCGCGTGCATCCACTAGGCACGCTTCTTCAGATTGAATACAGAATAAAGCTATCTCTCTATATATATATACACAACTGAAGTTAATTGCTTCTAATCAATCAATCTAACTTCTTAATTAATTAATTAATTGACATAAATATTTTCAGTGCAGTTCTAGGGTGTCTCAAACATTGAGCTTGTGAAATAGCAAGCAAACAGGCAAACAAAAAACAAAATACAAAATGTTTTAACCATCAAGCTAACTAGACTGAAGCTGTAGAGAGCTACTGAAGAGCTGTCAAAGCATATATGTCTAATGTTATCTAAAATATATACTAACGTCCAAAAGTTTTTACGAACATCAATTGTTAGACGGGGTTATATATATGTATTATGTATTATGCCTAACTAGTCTGATTTTTTTAAAAATATATATATATAACATAATTAATGTTCAAACAACCAATACAAACTAGTCTAAAAATGAAAACTTCCAAATATTATAGATATGTTGAAGAATACATATAAATATGTGGTATAGACTATAAATTATATAAATAAAGACATTTCTTAATCAAAACTATGATAAAATACATTAAACATCCCCTCATAGAACTATAATTCATCCTTGACCATCTAGATATCATGTGAAGATGAAGATATGCAAAAAATTGAAAAAAATTCATTGAAGCATAAAAATGTGTATATATAAATGAATGACAAATAAATAAATGAACTGATTTTTCATGTTGTGTATACAATATAATATATCAAGTTAATTAAAATTTATACTTATATTGTGATTAAACAATGTCAACATTGTAAAAAGACAAAAACATAAAAACAATAAGGGAAAAAGCATAATAAAATGTTGAATTAATTTTCAGGCTCAAATTCTGACAAATTTTCTTTTTTAAGTTATTTTTTATTGTTTTTTTTTGTTTTTGTACATTTTTTGTGTCCTTCACTGAGTTTCCTCCAGTTCTTCCTCTTAAACAGAAAAAAGTTGAAACCTCAATGAAGGTATAACATTAATCTGACCATGGTGATAGTATCATACAATAATAGAATCATAAATACAAGGCAACTGGAACCTGTGTCCACTTATGCCTTTCCAATACCCCTTTTAGAACTTTCCTCCTTTTTTCAAGGACCGTCAGGCTAATCATATCAGGAATGAATCTGCGGATATCAGCCCTGTTGCCTAACTCCTTTTTGAAGGTAGTGTGTTGCATTGCTTAATTTGGAGTGGAAGTTTGTTACAGAGAAGGCGTAATCACTCTGCAACAAATCTGTCTCTCATACATACATACAAATATTTAAAGCCCTTCTAGCCTGCCACTATACCGGAACCGTTGTTCCCATAGTAAGTGTCCAGGCTGTTCTTAAAAATATCTAAACTAATGCTTGCTTTAATGTAGTTTGGTAGTCTGCTCCATGTATCAGCTGCTCTCTCAGAGAACCAATTAGTACACTTCTCATTCCTGTAGAATCTTCTACATAGGTTATCTGATGATTCTCTACTACTTTTTTATAACTCCAAACACTCCCAGAGAGATGTTAGCTCTAAATGCCCTATATACCTGAATAAGATATCCTCTTAAATATTATGAGACACTGTACAAGTTCAGGCACTTTAGTCTTTCATAATAACTTAAATTTTCACATCTATGGATGCACTTGGTATATTTCCACTGTACTCCTTCCAATTTACTCATGTTTGTTTTCTTATAAGGTTTCCATATTGTTATTCCATACTCAAGTTTGGGTGTAATGTAACCACGAAACAATGACTTCATCATTTCTGATTTCTTAGTCTTTATAAATCTTTTTATATAACCTATAGTTCTATAACTATCATTAACCTATTGGTTGATATGATTAGAAAAACTCAAAGCTGCATCTACCCATATATTGAGGTCCTTAATGAATCTACAGTTTAAATCACTGTGCGCTGTATTAAATATTTACCTTTCAATCTATGTTTCCCATATCTCGTATGCTTAATTTTTGATGTATTTATCAGCATATTATTCTCCTGTGCCCAAATGGTCAATTTAGTCAGGTTCTTTTGCAAACATGCCATATCTGTAATACATGTAATCAGTTTACCCAGTTTCAGGTAATCTGCATATAGACTATAGAACACCTCAGATGAAAACGTTTTGTCTGAAAGATACAATCTAAACAAGTAAGGGCCTAGAACATAGCCCTTTGTAACACCCTGATTGTAACCATGAATTTCAGGTGTCCAATTGCTGTATGATACTTGCCATTTTCTATTTGTAAGCCATGCAGCTATCCATCTTATCAAGAGTACATCAATACCTAGTTGTACTAATTTATTGATCAATGTTTTATGTATGACCCTGTCAAATGCTGAAGCTAAATCTACATAAATTACATCACAGCACAATTTTTCATTTATAGCTGTTATTATATTGTTATAGAACATCATGTTACAGGTGGTAATAGATCTGTTTTCAACATATGCATGCTGATATATGGTTTCAGGTCCCAACCTATCCAGTTCTGACAATAACTTATCCAGTATTACCTTCTCCATTATTTTTCCACAACAGGAAAGTAGACTTCAAGGTCTATATGACTTTGGGTTTGTCCTACTTCCCTTTCCCTTAAAGACAGGTTTAACAAGAACATGGCTCCAGTCTTGAGGAATCTCCCCATATTTATATGATCCTTTAAGTAATGGATATAATGGTACTATAAGTTCTTGCTGAACGGTTCTCAGGTCATTATTACTTATTCCATTTCCTCCCAGCACTATGTTTGGATCCAGGTTGCATAGCTTTTTCAAGTATAATCTATTTTGATTCCAGTATCTAATGTCACCTGAGTATCACTCAAGCAACTTATAACTCCCTTTGTGTAGCCAATTTATTTTGCATAAGATTTTGTAAATATATCTATAATCTGTCTTGTCTGAGAATAAATTTTAGACTCTACACACAGTTTATCAAATTGTAAGTTGTTACTCCTTCCACATCTTCTGTATCGATAAAATGATTTCCTATTATACTCAATATCACTATATCAATTTTCTTCAAAATTTTCTTGATCTTGTCTCACACTATGGTAAATTTGTTTCTCCAGCTTGTTTATTTCAGTTTTAAGTCATAGTTCGACCTCTTTTCCATTTCTTATATTTTTTGTCTCTCATTTTAATCAGGTATCTAGTTAATATATCCCCCTGACATTGTATGCCTAGATCCTGATGTTAAACATTTTTTGATTGTATGCACTCAAACAATTTCTCTTTCAAAACTGTTTGCATTCCTTCTGCAGTTTTCCACTGAACGTATAATTCCAATTAGTTTTACATAGTGACTGTTTTGCTTCCTTATAATCTGTAATTAACCTTCTGTGCATTGGTTTGGATTTCAGTTTGGCAGAATTATCTAGCAACTAATTAACCTTTATAACCCCATGATCACAGCACATCAATGGTGGTAAAACTTGAAATGAAGTAACAGAAATTTCTTTAGGAACACAAACAATATCAAGTATGTTCCTTTCCATGGTAGTTGTTTTACAATCTGAAGCAATTGCTGTTCATGAACATATGTTGTGAATAATTGCCTTACTAATGTTGTTGAATCAATATTATCCCAATCTGTTTCTTGTAAATTTAAGTCCCCATCCACCATTATTTTTCCCTCCAGTGTTTCATGCAAGAAATGTATGAATACCTCTAGGTCATCTGCACTTGACTTTAGTGGTCTATACACTCCAACAATTGTTATATGCTCCAGGGTTGTCTTTATTGTCACAGTTATACAATCTATAGTATTGGTGTTATCAATGAACATGTAATAATCACAGTTCTCATAACTATCTTTAATCCCTATCATAACACTTCTACTCTGTTTTCTTTTTCTTTCTTTTTTTGCTGAAGCAAGTTGAAGATCATTGGTTCTAATGTTAATGGGAACATTTTATTTGAGGAGAAATAAGAGATCTTGGAATATTGGATCTCTCTTGACCCAAAAGGTAAGGCACAGGTCACCCCTAATGAGTCTGAAGGACATGAATAAAGAGACATTGCTTCTATCTTTTCCTAGCAGCTTGTGGTTTTTAAGCCTGTGATCTTTTTACTTGGTAAACCTTTTAGTCTTTCCAATTTCTTGATATGCCTAGCAAGATACATCCCCAAATGAGCACTATATTCAATAGTAGGGCTGAAAAATGTGGAACAGAGAGAGTTAAGAACTTCCTCGGATCTAACTGAAATACCTTTTGCAGTTAGCTGCGCCAGGTGAAAAGATTTCCAAACCACTGTTCCAAAGTGATGTCCATAGGCAATGGAATTATTTAACTATGTTCAATGTTCCCACCCCATACTTTCATTTCTAAGTGGGGTGCTGTCTACACTATAAGATGGATGACTTAACTGTTTATCAAATGCAATGATATTGCACTTTCTAACATTTAGTTTTTAACCTATTTGTGAGCATCAATCACTGACATGTGTGAGCTCCAGTTAGAAATTTTGTATATTATATGGGGGCTTGAGGATGACACCAAAACTGCAATCATCTGCAAATTGTTTTGCCAGAGATCCCCATTTGTAATTTGGAGATCTGTAAAGTTTTCTGCCAAATAGTATGGGTCGAACCACTGGTCACCTTCATGTATACTGAGTAAGCACCTGCCACCCTGACCACATGTAAAAGGAAATGTCTACGCTTAAAATGGCTCACAAGATCAGCTAGTCTAGTACTTACTTATGAATCTATGAACTTATATCTTTTATCTTCTATCCCTTAACCAATCTGCTACTTATCTAACTATGTAGGAGTCATTTTGGAGCCCATTCAACTTGTTTATTATGTTGGCATGTCATATGTTGCCAAAAACCTTAACCAGGTTGAGGTGTACTGGACAGAATGGCAACTACCCACAGCTTGTCTTACTTTTTTAAAGAAGTTGATCAGATTCAAAACCAAAATGAACCAGAGGAATAACCAACCTGGAAAATCAGTAAAACTCAAATACAAAAACAAAACCAGCTGTGGACAGACACCAACTCCAAAAAGGAAATCACACAATAAAACAGTATCTCCACAAACTGCTGTATTAGTATCACCACAAAATGCTTTATTTGAGCTGAAAACACTCACACATTAGCTTTTTGTCCAGAGATCAGATTTCATCAAAATAATGTAAGGTAGGGAAATGACTGTATATCTAACAGACCAATAAATTACATCTATTACATTGATTAATTAAGCATGATGCAAAACTTAAAAAAACAGCATTTACTTTCTAGTAACATTTAAAACATAGACTTATGTTAAAAACTTATAGTCTAATTTATATGAAATACAAATAATGCAAAATCCATTATATTAAATGCCTGTTTCATGCAGCTACTATTTTAGTGTGTGGTTTCCCTTCTGGAGTTGTTGTCTGCCCACAGCTGCTTTTGTTTTTGCATTGAGGTTGACCAGATTCATTATATAAGACCTACCCTTAAAAAAGCCATCTTGCTCTGGATCAAGCCTTATAAGATTTTTGACATCTTTATTAATTACATCAGTTATGATATGTGTCTTGGCTTTGTAGATGAGGCTAGTCAGGTTAATGGATATGTAGTTTACAGGGCCAGTAGTGGGTCCACTTTTCAGAAGTGGCATCACAACAGCTCTGCACCATACATCTGGGGCAAATCTCAGGCTGAACAGCTGTAGTAGTAGGTCCACTAGGGCATGGTTTGTAGTGTTTATAAAGCAAGCAGGGATACTTTAGTGAGTGTTCTGTAGTTATGAAGAGTAGGATTGAGATTCTCTGGATATGTGGGGTTTGAATAGTTGTTTCAGGGGTGAAACTTGCACTGAATTTGTTTGCTACTATGTTTGCTATCTCTACTGGATCCAATTAGGTAATACCATTTTGGATAGACTCTGAGCATGTTGTTTGCCATTCCTTATCTTACAAACATAACTAAGAAGAATTTTATTTGTCTTCAGCTTCTGATGTTAGTCTAAGTTCATGGGATGCCGTTGTATTCCTGATGGTGATTTTCATTTGATAGTTTTTCAGTGTTAACTTTGATTTGAGTTTTATTTATTTTTAATTTTCTTTCTTTCTTTAACTATACAGTTTATGAAGCTTTTGCCTTTCATTGTACTTTTTTATTTTATACATGCATACCAAAAGATGGGTTTGCCTTTAAACTTCCAATTCTGTTTGAATATGGTAGGGATCGTTCAGGTCAATGCCTTTATTTAGGCCCTCATGGAGTTTGTTTGCATAACTATTTGTCACGTCAGTGTTTTGAATAATATAGTAAATCCTGAACTTTGAGACTTCTTCAAATAATTATGGAAGGTTTGTACATTTGAAATCTCTGAACTTTGTGATGCTTGCATCCAATTCTTTGGAGGAGTGTGAAGAAAATGTTACCAGTTTGTGACTGGATGTAACTGGAGAAGGGAGTATCAGGGGAGAGCCATATTGTTAAAGACCCAGTCAAGAATATTTTGACATCTGCTGGGTTCCTTAATAATTTGCTCCAGGAAGTTTTTGCTTGTGGAATCATGAAATTTTGAGAAGTAACTTACAACTGAGATGCAGTTATTCTAGTTTATTATTGTGTTGTTAAAGTCTCCTAGGATAATAGAATTTCTGTTTATTTGGAGTTCATCAAGTATATTTGGAAACAATCTAACATGGTTTTCTGTGAGCATACAGGGTGTCTTGTAACATAATATGATCTGATTGTTTGTCCTGTTTAATGTGGTTTGGATATAAATCAGTTCAGTTTTTGGGTCTCTAGAAATCTGCTTAGAAGTGATGTGGTCCTCACCAAATATAGATGGAAGACATAATTCTGAAGACTAGCTGCATTACATATTGGATTACGGTTTGTAGTTTCAGTTGTCAAGCGTATGATCTACTGCCTACATGAAGCTTGAATGCTGTAACCTCTTATTGTTATTTTCTGCTACCTGCATTGGTATCAGAGTAATTTCTGAAGGAAGTTGATGATTTATTTGTTATAATTGTAAGGCAAGGCTTATTCCATGTTCCTGAATGTTGTGTCTGTCTTTATTTTCTATTACTGTTAATTAGTTTTGTATTAGGTTCATCACTGTCACATTAGGTGTCTCAGTCTACCACTCTGGGAAAAGACTTTGAAATAGAATTGAATTATATTTTGACTAAAAGACTGGGAGGAGGTCATAGCCAAGTAATCTGTAAGGGGAAGAATATCATGGCAATTTCTAAATCCTTTCCCAATAGTTCAAGTGTTTCAACCCTGTGATTTTTCTAGTAAAAAATTGTATTCACTGTACCTTATCAAGATGCTTCATAAGGTTTGTTCAAAGACTACAGAACATGCAGGAATGGATCAGATCAGTGAGGTATAAAGTGATACAATGTTTTCATTGGAGTGGATAGACACAGCCTTTAGAATGAGACGGACTATAGTGTATTCTTTTCTGATCTTGTTAGATATACATTTGGCAAAGCTAAAGTTCAACAGATAAGAAGAGATCCAATGACAAGAGGAATAATGTGCAGCCATTTGGACCCCATGGAAGATACATTTTAAAAACAGCTTTGTTGTTCTGCTTCTGCTCAGATGAAAACTGGAGCCCTCCATCTTGCCTTTAGTATTTGGGGGTTCCACTGTCATTTTGTTTTCAATCATAGTATCAGTGATCAGTCTTTGTTATTATTCTGCATGCTTTTCTGAGAGTTTCACAGAATTTCTCATATTCTTTTAATTTCAGAAGTGTTTTTTTTCTTTTCATCCTATGTCCATCTTAACAACTTTGCCATTCTTTAAAAAATTAAATACAATTTTCAGAGGTCAAGCTAATCATTTTGCCCTTTTCCTCACTTTAAATATGCTTTTCCTGTTTTCATTCACTGTTGTAGTCTAAGTGGTTGCTCTTTCTACAAAATGGACCACTCTTTTCCTATGTGTCCTGGGAGAAGGAAATTTAACTCCTGTTCAGGACCACCACCATAACCGTATAAGTTGGACATAACATTGCTAAGTGTTCTGATGGGAAGCAATGTCCATGCACTTCTGTCTATCACAGGAAGGACCAGTGATTACTGCACCTTTATGAAGAAAAACCCTTGCCAGTGCAGTCTTATCCTGCTAAACCAGTATCTTCTTTTTCTTTAGCACCAAGGCATGTTGAGGCCTCTAAAGTGTTAAGCTTTTGCCCCCTTAGAAAATATGTGTGGTACTGAAAAGGGCAGAATTTCATTTTCATCTACCATTCTGGCCTCTAAAGTCCCACAGAAAACTGTGGAACTCTTTACTTATAAAGGTTCTGATTCAAATTGTAGAGACAGCTTCTTCTCTCTTGCCTTTTTCCTCCAAATCTGTCAAAGTTTGACTAGTTTAACAGATATAGGACAAGAATGGAAATCTCCATAATTTCACTGCTAAAGCCTTTGTCACTAAGGCATGCCCTGACTAATGTAATTTTTGATTCTGATTATAACAAATTTGCAGTGGCTATCCTCACAACGAAAGGCTTTTTGATGCTTCCACCCACACCTTTACTTCAGTCAACAGGAAGTCTCTATCCTGTTTTTTCTATGAAACCCAGGCCCCCAAAATTATCTGTACTGTTATTTTACTTCTTCACCCTGGTACAGTAGATGCTGATTTTCTTTTAACATCTTTATTAACATCACACATTACATAGTGACTTGAGTGCACAATCAATTATAAAAGAGAAAACAAACCATTACAATTATTTTTTTCCTTTGTACACATTACGTATATTTTATTTTTGTGTTAACAATTATTCAGTTTAAGATTAAATTGATTGCCCAAGTGTCTTGTCTTTTTTCTGAAATTTCACTTATCCTGATCAGTATTCTGTGGATTTTGTTCCTATAGATTTGTTTTTTATTTCCATTTCCTAGGAATTGTTTTCTAATGCCAGTCAACATCAATAAATTTAGTAGGGCCTTACTGTGTCTAGGCAATTCAGTGTCTATATCCCAGCTCAAAAGAATCACTTCCTTACTTAAAATAATTTGCTCCCCCCAATATTTCTGACAAAGGACTCTGTAGATAATTTTTAAGGTCTATCAAATCATTACATTCCCAAAAAATTTTCATAAGTACCTCTTTCTTTCCCATCACACTTCCTACAATTGATGACTACATGTGTGAAAATGTCTATGAAGTCTACTTGGAGTATAAAAATATCTATGCAAATACTTCCATGCAAAAATCCTAAAATTTGTTGATTTTGTTGCACACTTGGGAGCCATACAAATATTGTTTGCATGTTGCTTTCCTATTTTCATTTCTCAGTCTTTTCTAACCTCTTCTGATTCATCATTATAGTTGGCATGCATCATTTTATATGTCCTACCAATAATCCCATTTTAATGCATCTTCTGTTCTAGACTCAACTATAAATTCAATCAGACACAGTATTTCATTTAACACACAACTATATCATCCTCTAAACCTGTACTCTGTTATCAATCTCTGGTGAGGAAGGCAATCTCCAACTCAAGGTCTGAAATTTTGCTTGGCCTTATTGCTCTATGACTCTTCCCTTCCTAATTATTTGATCCCAAGACCTTGTCTCCTTTGTTAATTTTCACCCTTAAATTCCAAATCCTTCTTGTCCCTACATATAGTAATCCCTATTTGTAAAATCTCCTTTCTTCATTCTGGTATTGGCTTATTTCTCAAAATAGTTTCTGCTACTTTGTACATATAATATTCTGCATGATTTTTACTGTTTTCTTCCAGCGCCAGCATCCAAGATCCAACTCTCTACTTATTTAACGAACTTCCCTCCCCCAAGTTTTGAGTTGTAGTCATCTGCTTGTGTAATTGTATATGATCCTTATCTGTCTCCCTCCACAGTATCCTAACAATTGCAGTCTCGATCTTTATGCTGCTGGAGTTGATGCTCTGTACCACATTAAGTGGTCAGTTCTTCAGTGTAAGTTTCAAGATTGACTATTTTGACTTTACTGTTTTCAGTCTTGACTCAAAATATGGTCTCAGTGCTCTCAGCATTATGTCTTTTGGCCTTGTCAGTAGTTTTGTGATTGGTGCTCTGGCACAGGCCATTGGTGACTGCTACAAGCCCTCTTTACCCCGGAGCAGTAACTAAGGAGTCTCAATCCTCACCATTGCCTCCTGCAAGGAGTGTCACTAAAAGCAGAAATAGAAATACACAATTTCCCCAAAGAGTACAATGGGAACAGGTTCCAAACCCTAGGACTGGACTATATGCTTCACTCCAGGTCCCCAAATGAGTCTCCACACTAACCATTACAGAACACTGTCCCATTTCTAAGTATCTGACACACTCACTCTTAAATGTCTGATATTCACACATACACACACTCTTGGGAAAGACTGACACAGATTTACCTGTTGTGTTTCTTTGCCCAGATTACAAGGTAACGGCTGCCACCAGTCAAATACCACAATACCCTTCAAAAAGGGTGTTCAATTATATTGGGTAAAATAGATATTGAAACAAATGGTAGAATGTATCCCAAGCAGTAAGGATTTTCGGAGTGGCCCTTGTGTTATCACAATAAGCATAAACACTCTCAACTTATTAAAAATATTAACTAAATAACCAACCACAATGAGAAGTAGTAAAACACTTAATAATAAATAAAAGGATTTAAAACATGTAAATACTGAATAACTGATTCCAATAAACAGAGTTTCACACACAGGAAATATGAAAATAATACCATGGGATAGATCTCACCCTGATTATAGAATACCTCTAACTAACTGTAATCCCTGACTATCTGAAGATTAACTGTCCTTATCTGATCTAAATAACTCATCAAGGCAAGATATTACTCTTTCTTTTGCAAGGTAAGATGAGAAATTATGTCCACACTCCAGGCTGTTGTCTGTCCTCAGTGAATGGAACAACTACTCTCCTGGAAACAAGTGTACTACTACTGCTGAACAGCTCTGGAAAACAACTGAATGAAAAAAACTGAACAACTTACACAGAACCTGCTTTTTTAGCAGATTTGTTTTCAAAAGTAACAGGAAGCTGCCCTGAGAATTCTACTCTCATATCAGACTTTGAAAAGTAAATAAACAGCTGCAGTGAAAATTCTATTCTCCCAGCCCTGGCACACAATGACATCACATCTAGGTCAACTGACTTTTCCATCACATACATTTAGAATTCTCTTTACAAAGAACATGTTCATTGGGTCAGCCAGAAGAACACTGCTTGACATTCAAACATCTTGCATAAATCAGAGTGATAATCAAAACACATAAACTTATTTACAAAATTATAGCTAGTCATGCTGGTATATGTAATAAAGGGTAATTCACAATATTTACAAAACTTCAGCCAGTCATGCTAGCACAGATAACAATATCTAATGTGCCCACATTTCTCCCTCCTTTGAAGACTCAAGGTAGATTTTCAAGTGACCCTGGAAAATCATCCCTTGAAAAAAATGGGGCTGACTGAAAATGTATCGACCCATACCTCTTCTTGACAGTCCATCTCCATTAGCATTATTGACTCCACTACTTTGTTGTACTGTCATGTCATAGGCCTCTAACCCTATGTTCCACCTCAGTAATTTGGCATTTTGTTTACTGAGTCTATTCAGCCATGTTAAATGGTTATTGTGTGTAACCACAGTGAATTTTCTTCAATATAGGTAAGGCTGATGCAATGCCCAAACTATGGCTAAGTATTCTTTCTGCACAGCTGCATAACATTCCTCCCTGGGTTGCAGCTTATGGTTGAGATATACCATGGGGTGCTCTTCTCCCTCTGAGGAAACTTGACTGCGTACAGCCCCCACCCCATAATTTGAAGCATCCACCTGCATAACAAATTCCTAGCTATAATCTGGACTGGCTAACACAGGGGGTCCTCCCAAAGTTTCTTTAAGCTTTTGGAATGCCTGCTCACAGTCTTTGGTCCAAGCTGCCTTGTCAGGCTTGTTTTACCTTGTTAGGTTAGTAAGGGGAGCAGCTATTGTACTATAGTTGGGCACATATTTTCTATAGTACCCTGCTGTCCCTAGGAATGCTCTCACCTGCTTTTTGGTAACAGGGACCGGCCATGCCTGAATAAAGTCCACTTTGACAGGTTCTGGTCTAATCTTACCACTCTTTACTCTTTGTCCTAGGTATGAGACCTCTGCCATACCCACCTGACACTTACTAGGCTTAATGGTTAACCCTGCCCTTTTTAATCTACTCAAGACCTCCCTGACATGTTGAAGGTGCTCGTGCCAGCAATAGCAATATCATCCAAATAAGCGAGAGTATAGTCTCCTGCTCCTACTAAGATATGATCTGCTAACCTATAGGAAGGTTGCTGGGGCATTCTTCACCCCAAAGGGCATCCTTGTAAACTCATATAATCCAAAAGGTGTTACAAAAGCTGACCTGTGTCTAGCAATGGGAGTCAAGAACACCTGCCAGTATCCCTTGATCAAATCAACAGTGGTCAGATACTTAGTCCCACCCAGCTGTTCTAAAGCTTCATCTGTTCTAGGCATGGGGTACACATCTGTCTCTGTATAATTGTGTAACTTTCTCTACTCTACACAGAATCTTATACTACCGTCTTTCTTTGGTACCAACACTACTGGGGAAGCTCAAGGACTACTGGACTCCTGAATTACCCCCAGCTCCAAAATCTCCTTTATCTCCTCCTTCAAAGTCTGTTTGACTTGCTCCAGCACCCTATAAGAAGCTTGCATAATAGGCCTTTGGGGCCCTGTATCCACATGGTGCTGCACTAGGTGGGTGCACCCAGATTTCCCAGTGAACATGCCCCCAAACTCCTGTAGCACTGTTCATATTTCTTTAACCTGAATAGGGGATAGCTGCTGAGATATTGCTACCCAGAAGTATCAGTCTGAGCCTCACTGAGAAGATCAGTCACCAGATTCCACCTTAGACTCCTCCTGCCATCCACCACAAATACTCAGCACCAGGGCCTCCCTATCATGATATGGTTTTGTCAGGTTAACATGGTACAACTTATGTCCTTGACACCTGCCTACCTTCTAGCACTGCTCACAGGTCCTACAGTACCCTGTCACATCCTTTGCAATCCCAGACCAATAAAAGTTTTGCATAATATGACTCTTGGCACACTTTATACCCATATGACCTGCAAAAGGAATGTATTGGGCTATGTCTACAGATGCCAGATGGCAGGCTCTGGGTTGTATGAATGTTCATATTACCTCACTCTCTAGCTCTCCCTCAGGTGGTCAGTTCTCTGTACAGTAACCCTTTGTTATCTGCAAGAGGAATGCCATGGGCTATGGAGTCCATTATCTGTACTGTAATCCCTTGTACCAGTATACAGACACCCTTTTTCCTTGAGCATCAGGTGCCTCCTTAGCTACCTTTCTCAAGCCTCATAAAGTAGGATCCGAAGGCTGAGTCTGTCTAAACTCTGTCTTTGTAACCTCTCCCAGCTCCCTTTCCACAGTAAGTCTAGTACCTTCTGACAGCTGTCTGGTCTCCCCCCAGGCTACCAGGCCTACATGCCTGCTTCCAAGCTTGACTGTATTAACTGCATGCACACAAGGTACTACATTATTAAAATCATTCCCTATTAAGACATCTGCAGGGATATCCTGAAACACCCCTACCTGTTTGTTCTCTTTTCCACCCTCCCAGTCAAGATGAACACTGGCCAAAGGTATTTGGGATGGGGTCTCACCAAAAGCTCTGACTGGTATGGACTGCCCAAGCAAGTACTGCTCCTCCTTAACCACTGCAGGCCTCTTAATGGTTATATCAGAAGCTGTTTCTCTCTTAGCAGTGGCCTGTCTTCCATCAATTAAGATAGAATACAAATGTTGGTGATAGTTTGGCACCCCTGTTGTTTCCAGACAACTTACCACTGGTTTTCTGTCATTCCCACTTGCTGGCTCCTTCACCTTTTGTTTCTCCCCTTGCATCAATGGACATTTGTATGCTACATGGACGCTCTGATTACATTTGAATCATCTAATCCCTGTTTCTAACCATGTGCTTGAACTAGTGGCTTCCCCTGTTACTGGTGAGCTCTGTTGGAGTGGTTTAGGCTACCCCCCTATGGGTACCCTTATGTCCATGTTCAGCACTGGGTATCCCTTTCTTTTGCAGTGGTGCCCTGCTTGCCAAGTAGAGATCCCCTTTTCTCCCTAACTCATTTGCAGAGTTACACCCTTGGTTTGCCAACCAGATCCTCATGTCCTCAGGCAAAGTGCTGAGAGCTTGTTCCCTCACCAAAAGGTCTGCCAGTCCTTCAAAAGTGGTGACTTGACACCCACTCACTCACCTGTGAAAGTAAGTACTTAAATAAGCAATTTAATCCCATACATTTTCATCTGCCTTGTGTCTATTTTCACAGTTTTTTTCTATACATCTCAGGGGTTAATTTAAAACATTAAAGTAAACATTATTTTACATTATCGTAATTCAAACAAACAATATCAGACAGTTTAGCAATTGCATTAACAGCTCTACAATGGAGTAAGGGGGTCACGAACCATACCCAGAGCCCTTGGTCAACATTATACTGTTTATTAACCTTTATGGCTTCTAGGTTTTGGTCATTATTTTCCCCATTACCTCCATGACCCTGTCAAATGGTTAGAAGCTCCTTTTCATGCTATTTCTGCCGTTCAATTTATTGAGCTTCCATCTCCAAATGCTTGATCTCCAGTTCATTTTCATGATAACGCTGCTTGTCCCTCTCCCTCTCCTCAGCCAA
Source organism: Protopterus annectens (assembly GCF_019279795.1). Lineage (NCBI taxonomy): Eukaryota > Metazoa > Chordata > Ceratodontiformes > Protopteridae > Protopterus > Protopterus annectens. Next base: position 327,133,490 of record NC_056734.1, on the reverse strand, counting down.
CAAATGTCACAGTCTATCTTTGGTCTCCAATTCAAGTCTGCTTAACACCAAATTCATTTTTAAGTCCTCTGAAGAAAAGGTGGTCTGTCTTGTCTCAGAAGGCTGTATATCCCCACCACCAAACTGGATATCCTCTGAGCTGCTGGTCTCCTCTGCTGCTGTGACTAAGGCTGAGATCATTGCTTCCTTAGTCCGGTTGGCATACATAGATCCTTTGGTTTCACACACCTTGGGCAACTGGTTCCTTGTCAGCTTGCTATAATCCTCTTCTCACATGTTTGCCTGCTGTCCCTGACTAAACTGACTAAAAATTAATAAAACTGTTGTGACAATGCAACTCTGTATGTTTATCTGGTGGCTGTCGAGAGTTCACACTTTGCTGACAAGTACTCACAGGCTACTAGAGCTCAATTAAAATCCCATAATGCTACCACCAATATATAACAAGCCCTCTTTACCCCAGAGCAGTAAGTAAAGAGTCTCAGTCCTCACCACTGTCTCCAGTAAGGAAGTGTCATTAAAAGCAGGGATAGAAATACACAATTTCCTCTAAGAGTACAACAGGAACAGGTTGCAAAACCTGGGACTGGACTATATGCTCTACTCTAGGTCCCCAAATGAGTCTCAACACTAATCACTGCAGAACACTGTGTCCCAGGTCTAGGTATCTGACACACTAACTCTTAAATGTCTGATATTCACACATACACACACTCTTGGGAAATACTGACAAAGATTTACCTGAGTGCTGCCTTGCCCAAATTACAAGGTAATGGCTGCCACCAGTCAAATACTACAATACCGTTCAAAAGGAGTATTCAATTATATTGTATAAAATAGATATTGAAATAAATGGTAGCATGTATCCCAAGCAGTAAGGCTTTTCAGAGTGGCCCTGGTGTTAGCACAATAAGCCGAAACACTCTCAAGTTATTAAAAATATTACCTAAATAACCAGTCATAATGAGAAGTAGTAAAATATTTAATAATAAATAAAAGGATTTAAAAATGTAAATAATGAATAACTAATTCCAATAAATGTCAGATTTTCACACACAGGAAATATAAAAATAATACTCTAGGATAGATCTCACATTGATTTTAGAAAACGCCTAACAAACTAGCTATAGATCCCTGACTACCTAAAGATTAACTGTCCTTATCTAATCTAATCACTGTAGTAAATCTAACACAAATCACCCCTTTAATACCACCTCTCTCCTCTGTCACTTTATTAGTATCTTCTATTGCCTCCTTATTACTCACAATATTTACTCTCAATATTCACTTAGCTATCTTTAACTACTTTTGTCTTAACTCCCAACCTAGTATTCACTGTGCAGTTTCTCATCTTACCTGCCATGTCAAAATATAACTATCTCCAATGTCGGCTTTTACCTCTGTACCTAATAAGTTACTTGTCTGTTTTGCAAATAAACCTAATGTGTAACTCTTTTCTATTTTGCTTATCAGTAATAGTGATTTTTATCTAACTGTATTTTTTCTTTATATGAGTGATTAATTTTTCCTTATGTTTTATTAGCCTTCTTGTATACTTACCCAGACATACATTGTATATTCTTCTACGAATAATATGTACTGCAACTACGTACCGTGTTTCTGCTGTGGAGCTTTTCTGCCCAGGCATCTGCTGAAATAGGCCACTAGCTCAGTCAGACTTTCCTGGTCAACAAATGTCAAATAAATAAATAAAATAAATAAAAAATATATCTCAGCAAGGCAAGATTATACTCTTACTTTTTGTAAGATAAGACGAGAAATTATGTCCACACTCCAGGCTGTTCTCTGTCCTCAGCAACTTGAACAACTACTGTACTAGAAACAACTGGACTACTAATGCTGAACAGCTCTGGAAAACAACTGAATGAAAAAAATTGAACTGACTCAGAAACTGCTTTTTATAGCAGATCTTTTTCAAAAGCAATAGGAAGCTGCCCTGAGAAGTCTACTCTCAAACCAGACTCTGAAAAGTAAAGAAACAGCTGCAGTGAAGATTCGATTCTCCCACCCCTGACACACAATGACATCACATCTAGGTCATATGACTCTGGCATAACATGCATTCAGAATTCTCTTTACAAAGAACATGTACATTTGGTCAGCCAGAAGAACACTGTTTGACATTCAAACCTCTTGCATAAATCAGAGTGATAATCAAAAGACATAAACTTATTTACAATATTATAGCTAGTCATGCTGGCATATGTAACAAAGGGTAATTTACAATTATTTACAAAACAATAGCGGATATCCTCATAGTGAATATTATTGGCTGCCATCCTTGCTTCACTGGTGTCACAGCCATTTGTCGTAAGGCTGGAATTTTTGCCACTAGTCATCTTCAGGCAAATTCTGACCTCACTGTTGGTCTTGACACTGAGCAAGCAACCATCATTGTTGTGATATCCCCTGACAGAGTACCAAACATATCCTTCATTGACGTGATATCTCCTAACAGAGTACCAACCCTACAACCATCATTGTTGTGATATCCTCTGACAGAGTGCCAACCCTACAATCATCATTGTTGTGATATCCCCTGACAGAGTACCAACCCTACAACCATCATTGTTGTGATATCCCCTTACAGGGTACCAACCCTACAACCATTATTGTGATATCCCTTGACGGGGTACCAACCCTACATCCATCTTTGCTGTGATATCCCCTGAAAGAGTACCAACCCTACAACCATCATTGTTGTGATATCCCCTGACAGGATACCAACCTTACAACCGTCATTGTTGTGATATCCCCTGACAGAGTACCAACTCTACAACCGTCATTGTTGTGATATCCCCTGACAGAGTGCCAACCCTACAATCATCATTGTTGTGATATCCCCTGACAGGGTACTAACCCTACAACTGTCATTGTTGTGATATCCCTTGACAGGGTGCCAACCCTACAACCGTCATTGTTGTGATATCCCCTGACAGAGTGCCAACCCTACAACCGTCATTGTTGTGATGTCCCCTGACAGAATACCAACCTTACAACCATCATTGTTGTGATATCCCCTGACAGAGTACCAACCCTGCAACCATCATTATTGTGCTATCCCCTGATAGAGTACGAACCCTACAACCGTCATTGTTATGATATCCCCTGACAGAGTGCCAACCCTACAATCATCATTGTTGTGATATCCCCTGACAGAGTACCAACCCTACAACCATCATTGTTGTGATATCCCCTGACAGGGTACTAACCCTACAACTGTCATTGTTGTGATATCCCCTGACAGAGTGCCAACCCTACAACCGTCATTGTTGTGATATCCCCTGACAGAGTGCCAACCCTACAACCATCATTGTTGTGATATCCCCTGACAGGGTACCAACCCTACAACCATCATTGTTGTGATATCCATTGACAGGGTACCAACCCTAAAACCATCATTGTTGTGATATCCCCTTACAGGGTACCAACCCTACAACCGTTATTGTGATATCCCTTGACAGGGTACCAACCCTACATCCATCTTTGCTGTGATATCCCCTGAAAGAGTACCGACCATACAACCGTCATTGTTGTGATATCCCTTGACATGGTGCCAACCCTACAACCATCATTGTTGTGATATCCCCTGACAGGATACCAACCTTACAACCGTCATTGTTGTGATATCCCCTGACAGAGTACCAACTCTACAACCATCATTGTTGTGATATCTCCTGACAGAGTACCAACCCTACATCAGTGCTGGCATTGTCTGTACCACTGTGAATACCTTTAAATGAGACTTCATCCTTCTAATCAGTTATGCAGTAATACAGAAATACCCAGGACCTTCTGCAGCTCACAAAGCTAATTTCAACTCAGAAATACTGTTCTTCCTCATCTATGGTATCTCACACTCAGCAGATTCCTAGAAAGGCCACATACTACACTAGGCTTATTGATTAATCTGCTGAATTGCCAACTAATTATAATGATGAGGAGGTAGATGCATATTTCCCAGCATCACCATGATGATCCCAATGTTTGAGCAGTTCTGGAAAGGAACTGGCAGGGGAAAGGTCCACCAATGCAGTACATTAAGCACACCAGGTATTGCAGAAGGACTTCAGGTCTACTCAACAAACATTCTTGGTGGTCACTCCACTGGTGGATATTCTGAAAGTAGCCACTAATCCAACACTGAAAAACCTGGATACAATAGGGAGACCATAACCTATAGCCTCCACGAGACTGGAGTTTCTGCCCAGAGCATCCCTAACTGGATGTACTTGACTTATCAACTGCTCATTATACAGATGCAAAATTAAAGTGCCCAGAGATTCATCTACCAGAAAAGTAATCCAGAGTGGTGGATCATCTTGGTAAGCATATATATATACATCTTCCACTTTTTCTTTTCTTTGAGAGTGTTCAGTTATATTCAAGAAAGATTTTTTGGACAAAATGATTAACACAATTGCCCATTTGACAAATGGACTTATTAAAATAAATTGACATCCTACTCAGTCTCAGTTTCACTTATGGCTGTCCTCGTGATGCATGTTTCCTATAGCATAGCTGATGATGCCATTAGGGGCTATAGGATCTAGCATAGCTGCCCACTGGCATGCATGACTCCATTTGTCCAGTTTTGCTGAGGACACCAATGTGACCTTTATTAATCCTCTTTTCAATGACCATGTTTGTTTAAGTCCAAAGTAAAAGCATGTCTAGATGGTGTGAAAAAGGAGAAAAAAAAACCCTCCTGGCTGTGGATGCTGCATTTCATCTTCTCAAGGATGCAGAGGTATCCAAGACAGATGTGGTCTTAACATAGCACACAGGCTTAGAAACAACAATAATAGTTGTATGTATTACCCCAGTAGACCTACTGGACACAGTCCCTTTTCCTGGGTTGGACACAGTCCCTTTTCCTGGGTTGGACACAGTCCCTTTTCCTGGGTGACCTGGGACCAATGTCTGGTGAAGTGATTTGTTAGGATCATACAGCAGGTAATGAAGGCTGAGGAAATCAAACTCTGTACCACAGGAACTGCAGCTCTCAGCCATAACCTTTGCACCAACTGCCAGAGCAATAAAAGTGGCAACAAACCTAATTCCAAGGGTCATTTTCAAAAGGGTCATAGGTGCAGAGGGTATGATCCTCAGCAATAATCAGGGAGTCACAAGCCACGAGCAGGTGATCAGGAGCAGCACATTGGATGTGCCAGACTGCCTTTCGGGAGACAATTGTGGGTTATTTGTCCATCTATCAAGCCATTTGGAAGCCAATAACCCAGAATCAGGGTGGTCATATTCAGAGGTTACATGATGCTCTTTCATGATTCCATGATTCCTGTTCCTGTGTTTCCATCCTTGCCAGATGTCCAACCACAGCAAAAACATGTCGTAAGGAAGGAGGTTTTAATCTTTCTGTGGAAAAAAAAATCTAAGAGCTCCCACCAGTCCAAATCTTAATACAAATTCTTTTTAGTGCAAAAAAGACAAAGTATTTCAGGCCAACATAAGATTCACATGGCCTAAATTAACTTATTCCCAAAGAAAAGTGTTGCATGGTCTCAGTACAATCCGCCCTTCCTTACCTAGTAGAATGAGACTGGATGCATTGTCTGGTCTTCTAGGATGCCAACCTCCATGTCAAAATCACAAAGGTGTCCATGAGGTTTGCAAACTTCAGAGTCAGAGCCAGACATTACCAGTTCCAGACTCTGGCTGTTGCTCTCGTCTCAGCCTCTATGGTGTTCACAAATTATATTTCTATAGTAGTAGCTTATCAGTGCATACTAAGAAGTCAAGATGTTCCTCTTACTTGGATGACTGTCTCTTGTTAGTCTATTTACTCATGATCTAGTACTGATGTGGAATTCTCTGATTTCCTTTTGTTGGTGTCTGAGAATGGCAGTAAATTCTGTTCACTCTAATATAATGGCTTCATCATCATCATCATCATAAGTCTCCCCTTTTCCCCATTTTTTTCTACATGGTGATGGTGTATCATGTTAACTGTCGCCACTTCTCTCAATTCAGTGCAACACTCCTGCCTTCTTCAACACTAATGCCTGACTGTCACAGATCTTCTTTCACACAATCGATCCACCTCTTTGCTGGATGTCCTCATTTCCTCTTACTTTCTTCATGTCTGTCCCAAATCTTCCTCACTAGTTTGTCTTCTGCTTTTCTGCATGTGTCCAAACCACTGTAATCTTTTCTCTTTGGTGTTTTCTGCAATTGGAGCTACCTTGGCTTCTGCTGTTATGTCCTCATTTGTTTCTCTGTCCCACAGTGTGCATCCTACCACCCTTCTCATCCACTTCTTTTGCATCACCTCTAGCTTCTTCAACTGTTCTGCCTTTACTGCCCAGGTTTCTGTACCATACAGTAGTACTGGTCACACCACTGTCTTGTACACCTTTCTTTTCAGCTTCTTTCCCATTCTTCTGTCAAAGACTACACCAGACACTCTATGCCAGTTGGCTGCAGCCCCTCTGATTCTAGCTTTCACCTCTTCATTCAGACTTCCCTTCTCCTCAACCACCCCTCCCATATACTTGAAGCTGTTTACCTGTTCCACTATCTTCTCTTCTTATCTCTATCCTCAGCTTCTTCTGATTTCCCCAATTTGCTCCCATTACCACTGTCTTATCTGTGCTTAGTTTTATCCCATGTAACCTCAATTTTGCATTTCATTCTCCTATCCTTTCCTGAAGTTCTAGCTCAGAGTCTGCCTCTAATGCCACATTGCCTGCATACAACAACATTGTTGATCTGCCCCCTCTGACCTGTTTGCTAATGTAGTCCATAACCAGTATGAACAGCAGTGGACACAGAGCTGAACCGTGGTGTACACCCACTCCCACTGGGAACCCCTCTGTGAGTCCGAACACTGTTCGTACTTGAGTCATTGGGTCCTTGTACATAGCCTGCACTAATTCTACCAATGTTTCTGGGACTTCAAACCACAGCAATACTGCCCATATCAGCTTTCTTGGGACCTTGTCATATGCTTTCTCCAAGTCTAGGAATGCCCATTTGGACTCTCTCCTCATCTCTAGCTTCTTCTCAAGTATCTGTCTCACTGTAAACTTCAGGTCAAGTTGTGCTGCATCCTAATCTGAATCTGAGCTGCTCATCTCCCATCTTACATTCTGCTACTCTGCTTATCCGTTTATCAATATTTGTTGATGGCACCAGATTATTAAATTATGAGAAGCACATCCCCCACCCCCTAAGTAAGAAAAGCCTCAGACCATCTTTGTTTCAAGGTAATCAGTCTCAGACTGGTGACTATTCCCATAGTTCCTCATGCTGCATACTACATATCAATTCTGTACTGGGCCTTAAGGGTCCAATAGTCACAGGCTGTGGACCCTTATCTCATTAGATATATATCTGTCAAACTTGTAAATGCTATTTGTTGTGCTGGAGTGTCCCTACCCACTTCAACTCATGTCACTCCATTTCAGCTACTAATATTCATTTGCAGTTATCATGCACAAAATAGCATTGGGGGGTTAATGAGATATCTTCTGACCTGTCACCTCCAATCAACATCCTGGAGATTAGAGCAGTCTTCTGATCTCACAGTCTTTTCACAGCTTCTTTCATCTGGAAGTTATCACCGTATCACCCAGCAACATTGCACTTATATGGTATATTGTCAGGTGAGCCAGAACAGAATCTAAACCCCCTGCACTGTGACGCTATGAGAGTCTGAAAATAGTTTTTTTAATCAACAGCTTTCTGGTTGTGTAGCCTCGTTCATGGTAATTACAGTGCTGTGGCAGCAAAGTCAGCAGCTGCCTGCTACTTCCACATGACTGGTCACTCTTTGGTGACAGGGAGAATTGTCCAGTGCTGGGGAAACTACTCTGTGATCTACTTAACTTCCCAAACAACAACTGCAGCACCTTTTTCTTCCTCGTTTATTCACCAGAATACTCTCCCTGAGATGGTCTTGCCCAAAAGTGGCCCCTGCACTCCTCTGTAGTTTTACTTTATTTTACTTCATGATGATGATGATGTACTTTCAGAAGACAAAAATTCAAAAATCAGTGCAGTTTCTGAAAGCTCTGCATTGACACTGCCAGGAGTGGTTCATATTACTTTTGTCTCATATTCTGCCAAAGCCAATTTTCCTGCAAGTGGGATGAACTCTGCTGCACATCTACTGGACTTATTTGCTGCATCTAGCCTTTTAGCTTTTTGACTTTTGGTAACAGTCTGGAAAGGTGATTAGAGTCTTGTCATTCTTTCATAGGTTCATAGGTGTTTACTAGGTTAATTACCACAAGGGCCTTTTTAAGCCTAACCATGCATCCCAAATCTCTGACAAGTTCTGATACCCTTGATAAGTGTAAGACGAGTTTGGGAGATGAACCATTTACAGGTTACCATTGTACATTAGAGACATAGGTGCCAAACTAGGGATGAATTTCCAGTTTCCCATCCAATTATCCAAGTTGCACTTGAATTGGGTTAGGGAGGAACTCTGCTTCACATGGATGGGGAGTCTGTTCCATAGATGCTGTAGTCTCTGGGATACATACCTATCTCTCCAGCAGGACCTATTTATATTACAGGTAAGATTTAAGTCTTTAGAACAGGTAATTCTGGTGCTGTTTGTTTTGTGGATATGCAGGAGGTCCATCAGAGTGGGGTCTGACAATGACCTGTATGCCAGACATAGATCTCCCTTCAAAAGCCTGTAGGAGACAGAATACAGGGATAGGGCCATGTGAGAGTCTGCATAAGACATTTTACTTATGCCCTGTATTCTTGTAGTGAGTAACCTCTGTGGACATTCCAATTATTGGATATGCCTGGTTAGGTACATACCAAAGGGAGCATTGTACTCAATGATAGGTCTGATGAATGCTGAATACAGTGGAACAATGACTTTCTTGGATTTAGATCCCATACCTTTGTTTATTAGTTGTGCAATATAGAATTGTTTCCTCACCACTGTAGACACATGATGGTCAAAGGTTAGATTAGTATCTATGTATGCCCCAAAATCCCTGACTATTGGGTCAACTCTAAGGGGGATGTTGTCAATATGATAGTTACCAGGGATGGATGACTTCCCAAAGGATATTATTATGCATTTCTTGGCATTTAGTTATAGTCCATGGCACTGACACCAATTGTTTGTCTGTGTCAGCCCCTTCTGGAGAACATTTTTGTCAGTGTGAGATTCAATGACAGCTCCTAATTTGCAATCATCTGAAAATTTAGTCAGCCAGAGACCACTGACATTGGCCTTGACTTCTGAGAAGTAAATGCCACAAAGGAGCAGTCCAAGGACTGATCCCTGAGGGACTCCACTTCTGACTGGTCTCTTTGTAGAGGTGGACTCCCCAACTCTAACTTCCTGGGTCCTGTCTGTGAGCCATTTGGCTATCCGCCGGATGAAATACGAGTTTGTACCTAACCTCTTGAGTTTCTCAACAATGTCTGAGTGGGGTATTGTGTCAAATGCCTTGGCCAGGTCAAGGTAGGCAGTGTGAACAACTTTGCCTGCATCCATTGCTTTGGTGACCTTTCAAAGAAATCCACCAAGTTGAGTAGGCATGATCTGCCTTTGATGAAACCAAACTGGATTGGGCCAGTGTCTGGAGGTTCACTATATATCTGTTGATTACCTCCATGATAATTCTTTCCATGGCTTTACATATAAGACTATTGAGACTTATGGGTCTATAGATGGCCCACCTTTGTGCAGAGGGATGACTGTTGCCTTTTTCCATTCATGAAGCATGAAACTTGTTTGGAGGCTACAGTTAAACAGTAATTCCAGAGGCCCTGATAGGTCATGTTTCATGCTATTTAGAAGGCATCCTGATATATTGTCTGGCCCATTGATGCAGTGTTCTTGGTCTTAGAGAGAGCATTAAGGTAAGGACCTGTTCCCTAGTGATAGTAGGGGGAGTTATATTTGATGATATTTCCTGAGAGAAGGTTGAGGAGGAGAGAGGTAAAGCTGGGCTGAATTTATTAGTCAGGAGGTATGCTATGTCTTCTGGCTTAGTATAGGTGGCTCCATTTACAATGTGTATGGCCTTTGAGGTTGCGGACATAGCTAAAGAATGCTTTGTAGTTGTCCTTGGCCTATGATGCCAAACTTACCTTAAATTTGGCTTTGGTAGACTTTATTTGTCCTCTGAGTTGTTTGTTTAGTTTGATGAGAGTGCTTTTATCCTGCTGTGTGTTGGACCTCCTAATTTTTGTCATGATGTTCTTCCTTCTGTTATACAACCTACTGATTTTGTGATTCCAGCAGGTGTCTTATTTTTTGAGTTAGTTCTGTACTTCTTCCTGGAGGGTACATCTGCCTGTTTGCAGCTGTTAACAGTTCTGCATAGGCAACAGTGTTCTTGGGGTTTATGGGGCTTGAAATTTTGCCAGGTTATCACTTAATAGCAGGAAGTTAGCCTTAGAGTAGTTCTTGAATATTTCAGGGTTAGTTGGGATTCCAGGTTTTATTTTTACATCGGGGGGGGGGGCATTTTGTGGTCTGATCTTACCAGGGAAGACATTACACTAGGGGGTATGCAGCACTCTCCCATATTAGTGAGGACCAGATCCAGTATGGGTGCACCCCTGGTTGGTTATTGACAATCTAATCCAATGAGTTTGTGTTTACAAAATACAGGAATCTCTGTGCCTGCACATATGGTGTCATATAGGATTCCCAGTTAATAGTGGGGTAATTAAAGTCGCCCACGAAGATAGTATTGGTTTGGATGGTGAGTGTTTCCAATAAGTTTAATTACATGGTATGGGTTTCCTGGGTCATAGAGGGGAACCTAGCAACCTTACAAGGAAGTGGTATTGGATTTTTTCCTATGATGATTTGAACATGGAGTAGCTCCAGTACATTGTCCGGTTTGACCAACCTTGAGATATATTTATTTTTTATGTAAATCAAGACAGCTGCACCTTTAGTCCTGTGTAGATGTCGGTCTAAATGTGTGGAAGGGATTATAACCTTGCACTGTCGGTGCGCATGTCTCAGTGACTGCACAAACGTTAGCATTCCCTAGGGTGAGGAGCGCTTCCAGGGAATGGAGTTTTTTGTTTAGACTCCTAGTACTGAGCAGTAATACCTTGGTTGGGAACAAGTTGTGTGAAATCTTGGAAAAAGCAGTGGTCATTATACTGCTCTACAGCTGTTCAGTGTAAAGCTTTTTTTTTGTGTGAGGCAAATGTTGGTCATAACCTAATGCAGCAGTATACATTTTATGTACACTCTTAAGGCCAGCTTCCATGCATATTATTTGATAGTAATGATGCATAACATGAGACAGTATCCCCTGGCCATTACATCAGCCTCCCTGACATGTTGTGTCCACTTTACTAGCTAGCATTTTACAGACTGATTTACCTGTGGATTAACATTTAATGCTATGTGTTGCTAGTTATTCCCTTATGTACGATGGTGCAGAATTCCTTAGCAAAATCAGGGTAAGCAACATGCACTCTCACTACTTCATTATTAAATAGATATCTCTTCAAAGAATGGTACAAGATTCAGAAGGCAAAATCTCCCTTTAACAAGGTCATCCTTCATTTCAAACAGAGGTAAGTTCAATATGCCATTTTGAATATGATTCATTATGGGTTTTTTTTCACGATTTTACACAGAATAATTGTCTGGCTAATATGTCTAAAACTGTTCACGTCTGACGTGACCCCCACAACCTATCAGTTTAATCCAGTATCACTGCAGCCCACTGCTGTAGATCCAGGGCTGTGTCCATTTACTAACTTACAGAAGTTTTATATAGAAAACCAACAGATAGTTAGAGAAAAGGGTAAATATTGCATTTTTGTACATTTCCTCCTCTTCTCCAAGTTTATGCTATTTGACAGTCTACATATATATATATATATATATATATATATATATATATATATATATATATATATATATATGTGTGTGTGTGTGTGTGTGTGTGTGTGTATATATATATATATATATATATATATATATATATATATATATATATAGACACACACACACACACACACACACACACATATATATCTACAGCTATATCTGTATCTGTCTATTTATATATATATATATATATATATATATATATATATATATATATATATATAAATATATATATATATATATATATATATATATATATATATATATATATATATATATATATATATATATATATATATCTACATAGAGATATACAAATATATACATATATAATATATATATATATATATATATATATATATATATATATATATATATATATATATATACACATATTTATAGTACTGGGATGTGGGGGCTTACCACCATGTGGCTTGCACCCTTCATTTTTTTTGTAACTTTGGTAGTGTCATACTTTGGGTGACCTCACAAGGTATAAGATATTTTTTAAGAGTCAAATAATCATGTGTTGACTAAATGATATATGATTATTCAAAGAATACCTAACTTTGTCTTACTATTTGTAGTCAGTTTAGTAGTTTTATTATTATTATTATTATTATTATTATTATTATTATTATTATTATTATTATTACGGAACAAGCATCTTGCTTAGAGTCCCCCCTTCCCATAGAGAGAATATAATTAATACGTGTTGGCCTTTTGAGACTTTACTGTGGTTACTGTTTTCGGCAGTGCTCTTTGTATCAAAATGAAGCATAGTTCCCATAGGTGTCCCTGTGGAGAGAAAATACCTCTAAAGGACAGGCAAACAAAGTCTATTATTTGTTAAAATGGCTCATATCCCCCCCCCAAATGTGAGATTTTTTTCAGAATTGTTTCTTCAATACTCCAGCACAAAAATATAGGTTGCAGTTATACTTATGCAAACAGTCATTTTCAGCTCTAACCTCTGAAGCATGATATTTTGATAAATCTTCCTCTCCAAATTCAAACCCAGCTTCCATCTTAACCTTAAGGCCTTCTAAACAATCTGTATTTGGTTCTTTTAATAAGAAGAGTAGAGAGTAATGACCACAAATACCAGAGATAGTCTACTCCAGTGTCTGAGGTGCCACCAAAGATTATGGAACCCACTCTCATCAAAAAGGCTGCTATAAGACATGCATTAATCTTCCATCTCCATTTGCAAATTACAGTTATGGAAGAGCTTGCCTTCCTGCTTATATCACTGTGTCTTTCTACAACTTGCTGTGTAGTTGCTGATTCAACAATTGACAGAAGTATTTAGAATAATACTTGAATCATCAATGCCAAGGTCATCAGTGTTGAGGTTAGGTCCTAGTCCAATTTTGATTGACTTCAGCCATGAGAAATGTGTGGAATTTCTAACAGGGCCAACAGAAAATAAAGGGACTTCTTTCCACTTCCACATTGTCAGTAGGGGATGTAGAATTAGCTCCCATCTATTCTGTCCAGCCCGTGACACCAACACTTTCCCTGTTCTTTTTCATTTATTTATTTATTTATTTATTTATTTTTTGCACTCACTCCAAATGCTTCAGTTCTTGTTGACTACTGAGTTCTGCATCGATGATCTTGGTATTCATGTTGACAGCATTGTAGTCATGCTGCCATTCTGGTGACAGCAGTCTTCACTCAATTGCCAACTCTTAGATACACTCTTGACCTCAAGGCGTTGGTGCCAACATCATCTTCTATAATCTTGGTTTTGATGTTGGGACCTATTATTTTGAGATTTGGAAATCTAACCTGATTTCTCTTGAGATCAATGTTAGTTTTGATGCCAGATTATAGTTCCAAGACAGTAGTCTTCTTTACTGTGGCTTCTGCCAATAACATACTGTGTACTGATGCCAGGCTCATCCGCATTCCCAGAATTTTCTGTTGGTGACTTCCTGGCCACATTGGTTCTCATGCAGTATGAGAGGACCAAAGTTCTTCAGCAGCACCCTTGCAACATTTCAGCTACCAAAAGGAAATCTTTCTCTTCATCTTATTTACTGCCACCCAAGGTGCGTAGGATTGCAGAGTGCAAGAAGTACATAGTCTCCTCCATGGAATGTCCAGCAGTCCATTTGGGTGAGGATGACATTGATTCCTTTGAATCCCCATGTCACCCATAACTTAGAGAGATTCTGGAAATGATACATCAGGCAGGGAGCTGACTAACTAACCCAGTATCCTCCCCACACTGGACACTGCAAAAGGTCTTGTCCAGTCCACCAGCTGATCTTCCAGGGTGGTCCCCCTGTAAGCAGAAATGGTTACAGCTGCTATCAACCTTACTTGTAAGATTGCAGATATGCTAGCCCCTGTTCCAAAAAATGTGGACTATGTCTTTTGCCTTCCCAGAGATTGTTGTATCTTTATTTATTTATTTATTTATTTCCAGTTTGATTACCGGGGAAGTCCACTGGGCCAGAACGTACCCATTTTCAGTGGAGGCCCGGGGAGAAAAGCTCCAAAAGCAAAGCAAATACAATCTTAGTTACATGGTGTAAAAGGTAGTAATAAAATATATACATTTGAAATTACATTACATTGATACAGATTAGTAAAAAAAGCAAAAACACACAGTATACTTCAAAAATCATCATTCAGGAAGGTAGATAATAGATTTAGTAGTTTCCTTCAAGTAGCAGGTTAAAACTGTATGAGAAGAAGGTCTAAGGTTACATGCTATTTACAATATTTACATATGAGGAGAAGAGAGAGAGAGAAAGTACATAGACTGAGAGTGGGTTAAGGTTTGATCAAGCTGTGATCGAGAGAAGAAAAGAGGAGAGAGGAAAAAAAAGAGAATTAGGATAGAGTAGAGAGAAAGGATATAGAGGGATTCAAGGGGAATTTATTTAAATTTAAGTAGGATGTAAGCAGGTACACTTATGTTTAGTGGACAAGTAAGAGAAAAGTTGGGTTTTGAAGGCTTCAGTGTTAGATGTTTTCTAAGAGTAGAAGGAGAGAGTTCCATTTCCTGCCAAGAGAGTAGGAGAGAAGGAGTTGGCCACCAGGGCGATTGGGTTTGTGGATGGCGATTAAATTTTGGTGTTCAGATCTTAGAGATCTGTTTGGGGTGTATGGTGGAAGGATGTTTTCTAGGGCTGGGCATTTATCAGGGTAGAATATTAATTTGTGAGCAGTGGTTAGTTGGAGGTATTCTAGGTAGTTAGGGAGTTCTAGCCAGTTCAGAGTTTGTAGGGAAAGACAATGATGAGAAGAGGTTTTAGATTTGGTAGCAAATTTAGAGATTTTATTATAGCAGATTTCGAGTTTGGTGGAGATGGAAGAAGACAGGTTAGTAAGGAGAGGGGCTCCATATAGTAGAGATGGCAGAAGATAGGTAAAAGCTAAGGAATGCCTAGCGGAGTTGGAGAGAAAGCAGTTGTTTTTGTAGAGCATGCCTAGCTTTTGGTGGGTTTTCTTTATGTTTTGTTGAATGTGGCTATCAAATTTGAGGTGCTCGTCTATAGTGATGCCAAGGAGTTTTGCAGATGGGACCACCTCTATGGGTGACATGGTTTGGCTTATGATTTTAAATGCTGTTTTATCAAATGTGCAAGCCCTTGAGGGAGTGAAGAGAAGAATTTTGGATTTATTAGAGTTGAGAGAGAGATGATTTTGGTGCATCTAGTTCTCTGTAGTGGAAAAAGCTATTTGGGTTTTTGTCAGTAGTTCGGGAATATTGTAGGCGGTGCAGACTAAGGTAGAATCATCAGCGTATTGGATGACTGTTGTGTCTGGGATGGCAGAGTGAAGGTTATTTATGAAGATGTTGAAAAGCATAGGTCCAAGGATGGACCCCTGGGGAACTCCAGTGGGTGTAGGTAAGAATGAGGAGGTAGAGTTGTTCCATTTGACAGCTTGGGATCTGTCTGATAAGTAGCTAGAGAACCAGGATAGAGTGTCAGGGGAGAGATGAAGGTTTGATAGATGAAAGAGAAGGTGTTTGTGAGAGATGGTGTGAAGGCTTTAGACAGATCTAGCAGTACAGTGGAAACTAGTAACCCAGAATCCCTGGCTTGATTGACTGTTTCTAAGAAGGATAGTAAGGCAGTAATGGTGCTGTGTCCAGGGCGGAATCCATGTTGGGTGGGTGTTAGGAGGTGGTTATGGGTTAAGAAAGGCATGAGTTGGTGATGGGCATTTTTCTAGTATTTTAGATAAAGGTGAGAGTAGGGCAATAGGGCGGACGTTGGAGATATTTGTGTTTTTGCCTCCTTTATGAAGTGGGAGAATGTAAGCAGATCTCCAAAGCATAGGGACATATGACTCTTTTAGAGATCTGTTGATTAATATGCTGATAGGGAGAGCAATACCTTCGGCAGCACATTTAAGGAAAGAGGAGGGGATGTTGTCAGGGGCATTAGAGCATGGCTTTAGTTTAGATAAGAGTCTTTTTATGAATATAGTTGATACAGGTTTCAGCTGGA
Organism: Protopterus annectens; assembly: GCF_019279795.1. Taxonomy (NCBI): domain Eukaryota; kingdom Metazoa; phylum Chordata; order Ceratodontiformes; family Protopteridae; genus Protopterus; species Protopterus annectens. Next base: position 327,117,131 of record NC_056734.1, on the reverse strand, counting down.
AGCTGGGATGACAGTTAGAGGGGTTGTTGGGAGCAGAGGAAAGAGAGTTGGATGTATTATTGTTAGGGAAGGATTTAGTAAGATTGGCTATAGATTCTGTAAAGAATTTGTTGAAGAGAGAGCTTAGTTCTGAGTCAGTTTTACTAGGGTCTGGGCAAGGGTTATTCCTGGATCCAGGATGGAGAAGGGAATTAACTGAATTCCAGAACTGTTTGGGGTTCTTATTATGGTTGGACTGTAGTTTAAAGTAGTAGTTTTTTTTGTCCTGGGAGATTAGTTTTTTTGCTAGGTTGCGGAGTTGTTTGTATTGGAGCAGGGAAGCAGGGATTTTATTTTTCTGGTATATTTTCCAAGATTTGTCCCTTTGGTGCATGACTTGTTTTGTTTCTTTGGATAGCCAGGGGGCAGAGTTAGATTTGACTCGTTTGTTTCGTGGAGGAGCTAGGGAGTTAAGGGTATTTAGAAAGGTAGAGTTAAAGTGTTCTACCGCTTTGTCTAGGGGAAGTGTATTTAGGGTCTGCCAGTTGGTGTGTTTAAGAATGTTTGAGAAGATAGTGGGGTTGAAGTTGCTAAGATTACGAGTGTGAATGTAGTGGTGTAGATATTGGGTAGAGTTAGTGGAGCGGTGTATGAAAGTAGGGAGATGGTCACTGAAGGTGTCAGGGATGGTGCCTGAAAGAGTTATTTTGTTTGGATGAGACACAAGGATCCAGGGTGGTTGAGTGGATTACTTGGGTGAAGTTAAAGAGGTTGATGAATTGGGAGGGGGAGGGAGAGTTGATATTATTCCAGTCAATATTAACGTCGCCTAGAATGTAGGTTTCAAATTTGATTTCAGTTGAGGCCCAGTAAAGAATATTTTCCAAGGTTGTTATGTTGTCACCTGGAGATATATAAAGGGAGATAATGCAGATGTTCTTATGTTTATTTAGTCGAAGGAGACTGGATGTAAGTTCAGTGTTTTGGAATTCAGGAGTTGGAATTTGTAGAGGGATCAGGGAGAGGAGGTTAGAGTAAATTATTGCAGAGCCTCCACCTTTTTTATTTGATCGGTCAGTTCTGAGGATTTGGAACCCAGGAGGTAAGATTTCAGAGTCGGTGATGTGGGGTTTTAGCCAGGTTTCAGAGATGGCTAAGATGTCAGGTTGGTTGTGGCAAATCCAAGCATGAAGATGGTGGATTTTGTTATTTAGGCTCTGAGCATTGATAGAGAAAAGTTTGAGGGGGGTTAGGAGAGGAAGTGGTAGAGGAACCAGAGGGAGAAAAGGGGATTGGGGAGGAGTTGTTGGTGGTGAGGCAGGGGCCAGGGTTTGGATGAATATCACCACATAAGACAAGGTTATTAGTGGAAGTAACTCTTAGTCTTTTGTGTTTGAGAAGTAGGAGGCTGTAAGAGGGAGGGAGCATTTTTAGAGTGGGAGTGTGTGGTACGGTGAGGCATTTGGGATGGAAAAGGTATAGTGTTTTGGGGGGAAAAAGAGAGGATGATATGTTGTTGTAATGGGTGGATAGAGAAGGTTGTGAGTGAGTCCAAGGGTTAGTTTGTGTAGGTGTTAGGGAAAAGGGTGTTTTGTGAGAGTAGGTAGTAGCAAAATATAGGGGAATGAGAAATACAAATAGTAATGATGGGACATAGATATTATGAAGTATTTTGGAAGGCATGTTTGGCAGGCAGAGGGGGAAGAGATAGGTATAATGGAGTTGAGTAGGCAAAGAGAAATAAAAGGAAAATGAAGAGGATGGGATCTTAGGAAAAGGATAGGTTTGAAAGTATTTGATGGGGAGAGTAAGGAAGAAATTTGTGTAGGGAAGAGAAACTATAATGGAGTGAAAAGAAAAGAGTGGGAGGGGGAGAAGTAGAAGAACTATGATAGGTTAGATGGTGGAGAGAGGTATAGTGGAGTGGGAGGAGTATGAGTAGGAGGGATAATGAGGGTAGGACTCTGATAGGTTAATTATTATGGATGGGAGGGTGCATGGGAGGTATAAAGGTAGAGGTGCTGGGGGCGGGAAGAACCCAGGAGGGCAGGAGAGGAGCAAGAAGTTATCAGTGGAGCAGAGGCTATAAGGGGTAAGTAATAGAGGGGTAAGTAGGATCTGGATAAAGTAGGAGGAGTGGGCTGCAAGGTATTAGGGGGGAGAGTGAGAAACAGAAACGTTGGAACTGTGGAACAAAAGGAGAGAGTTGAAGTCTAGTTAAGTGGAGAATTTCAGAACTGTACTTAGCTCACCAGGGCAAATACTTGGGCTAAAGTAGACTAGGGGGAGAAGGGAGCTAGAGTAACTCAGGGAACTGAAATGAGGTTTGTAGCGAAGGGAGATAGAGATAAGGGGGTTAGGCTGCTGGCTTTCCTGGCAGGGAGAATACTACAACAGCTAGCAGGGTTTAAGAATACAGTAATTTATTAATTAGCAGCAGATACACATACTTTCTAGGTCTTCTGAGAGACTCTTGAATACACTTTCCACAAAAGGGGGTTGAGGTAGCAGAGTGTAATAATTGCTCGAGCACTTGGGTGTACTGCTTTAATTGGGTCAGGGTATCAACCCAGGCGAAGCCACAGGGGGGAGACTCAGGGCAGGAAAGCTGGAGAACAGGGAAAAAACAGTTGAAAGAGAAAAACAGTAGGACATTAGCCCCTTTTTGGACAATTTTCACTAGAAATATTGGTTTGGATGGTGAGTGTTTCCAATAAGTTTAATTACATGGTATGGGTTTCCTGGGTCATAGAGGGAACCTAGCAACCTTACAAGGAAGTGGTATTGGATTTTTTCCTATGATGATTTGAACATGGAGTAGCTCCAGTACATTGTCCGGGTTTGACCAACCTTGAGATATATTTATTTTTTATGTAAATCAAGACAGCTGCACCTTTAGTCCTGTGTAGATGTCGGTCTAAATGTGTGGAAGGGATTATAACCTTGCACTGTCGGTGCGCATGTCTCAGTGACTGCACAAACGTTAGCATTCCCTAGGGTGAGGAGCGCCCAGGAATGGAGTTTTTTGTTTAGACTCCTAGTATTGAGCAGTAATACCTTGGTTGGGAACAAGTTGTGTGAAATCTTGGAAAAAGCAGTGGTCATTATACTGCTCTACAGCTGTTCAGTGTAAAGCTTTTTTTGTGTGAGGCAAATGTTGGTCATAACCTAATGCAGCAGTATGCATTTTATGTACACTCGTAAGGCCAGCTTCCATGCATATTATTTGGTAGTAATGATGCATAACATGAGACAGTATCCCCTGGCCATTACATCAGCCTCCCTGGCATGTTGTGTCCGCTTTACTAGCTAGCATTTTACAGACTGATTTACCTGTGGATTAACATTTAATGCTATGTGTTGCTAGTTATTCCCTTATGTACGATGGTGCAGAATGCCTTAGCAAAATCAGGGTAAGCAACATGCACTCTCACTACTTCATTATTAAATAGATATCTCTTCAAAGAATGGTACAAGATTCAGAAGGCAAAATCTCCCTTTAACAAGGTCATTCTTCATTTCAAACAGAAGTAAGTTCAATGTGCCATTTTGAATATGATTCATTATGGGGGGGTTTTCACGATTTTACACAGAATAATTGTCTGGCTAATATGTCTAAAACTGTTCACGTCTGGCGTGACCCCCCACAATCTATCAGTTTAATCCAGTATCACTGCAGCCCACTGCTGTAGATCCAGGGCTGTGTCCATTTACTAACTTACAGAAGTTTTATATAGGAAACCAACAGATAGTTAGAGAAAAGGGTAAATATTGCATTTTTGTACATTTCCTCCTCTTCTCCAAGTTTATGCTATTTGACAGTCTACATATATATATATATATATATATATATATATATATATATATATATATATATATATATATATGTGTGTGTGTGTGTGTGTGTATATATATACATATATATATATATATATATATATATATATATATATATATATATATATATATATATATAGACACACACACACATATATATCTACAGCTATATCTGTATCTGTCTATTTATATATATATATATATATATATATATACATATATATATATATATATATATATATATATATATATATATACATATATATATATATATATATATAGAGAGAGAGAGAGAGAGATATACAAATATATACATATATAATATATATATATATATATATATATATGTATATACATATTTATAGTACTGGGATGTGGGGGCTTACCACCATGTGGCTTGCACCCTTCATTTTTTTTTGTAACTTTGGTAGTGTCATACTTTGGGTGACCTCACAAGGTATAAGATATTTTTTAAGAGTCAAATAATCATGTGTTGACTAAATGATATATGATTATTCAAAGAATACCTAACTTTGTCTTACTATTTGTAGTCAGTTTAGTAGTTTTATTATTATTATTATTATTATTATTATTATTATTATTATTATTATTACTGAACAAGCATCTTGCTTAGAGTCCCCCCTTCCCATAGAGAGAATATAATTAATACTTGTTGGCCTTTTGAGACTTTACTGTGGTTACTGTTTTCGGCAGTGCTCTTTGTATCAAATGAAGCATAGTTCCCATAGGTGTCCCTGTGGAGAGAAAATACCTCTAAAGGACAGGCAAACAAAGTCTATTATTTGTTAAAATGGCTCACATCCCCCCAAATGTGAGATTTTTTTTCAGAATTGTTTCTTCAATACTCCAGCACAAAAATATAGGTTGCAGTTATACTTATGCAAACAGTAATTTTCAGCTCTAACCTCTGAAGCATGATATTTTTATAAATCTTCCTCTCCAAATTCAAACCCAGCTTCCATCTCAACCTTAAGGCCCTCTAAACAATCTGTATTTGGTTCTTTTAATAAGAAGAGTAGAGAGTAATGACCACAAATACCAGAGATAGTCTACTCCAGTATCTGAGGTGCCACCAAAGATTATGGAACCCTCTCCCATCAAAAAGGCTGCTATAAGACATGCATTAATCTTCCATCTCCATTTGCAAATTACAGTTATGAAAGAGCTTGCCTTCCTGCTTATATCACTGTGTCTTTCTAGAACTTGCTCTGTAGTTGCTGATTCAACAATTGACAGAAGTATTCAGAATAATACTTGAATCATCAATGCCAAGGTCATCAGTGTTGAGGTTAGGTCCTAGTCCAATTTTGATTGACTTCAGCCATGGGAAATGTGTGGAATTTCTAACAGGGCCAACAGAAAATAAAGGGACTTCTTTCCACTTCCACATTGTCAGTAGGGGGTGTAGAATTAGCTCCCATCTATTCTGTCCAGCCCGTGACACCAACACTTTCCCTGTTCTTTTTCATTTATTTATTTATTTTTTTTTTTTTGCATTCACTCCAAATGCTTCAGTTCTTGTTGACTACTGAGTTCTGCATCGATGATCTTGGTATTCATGTTGACAGCATTGTAGTCATGCTGCCATTCTGGTGACAGCAGTCTTCACTCTGTTGCCAACTCTTAGATACGCTCTTGACCTCAAGGTGTTGGTGCCAACATCATCTTCTATAATCTTGGTTTTGATGTTGGGACCTATTATTTTGAGATTTGGAAATCTAACCTGATTTCTCTTGAGATAAATGTTAGTTTTGATGCCAGATTATAGTTCCAAGACAGTAGCCTTCTTTACTGTGGCTTCTGCCAATAACATACTGTGTACTGATGCCAGGCTCATCTTCATTCCCAGAATTTTCTGTTGGTGACTTCCTGGCCACATTGGTTCTCATGCAGTATGAGAGGACCAAAAGTTCTTCAGCAGCACCCTTGCAACATTTCATCTACCAAAAGGAAATCTTTCTCTTCATCTTATTTACTGCCACCCAAGGTGAGTAGGATTGCAGAGTGCAAGAAGCACATAGTCTCCTCCATGGAATCTCCAGCAGTCCATTTGGGTGACGATGACATTGATTCCTTTGAATCCCCATGTCACCCATAACTTAGAGAGATTCTGGAAATGATACATCAGGCAGGGAGCTGACTAACTAACCCAGTATCCTCCCCACACTGGACACTGCAAAAGGTCTTGTCCAGTCCACCAGCTGATCTTCCAGGGTGGTCCCCCTGTAAGCAGAAATGGTTACAGCTGCTATCAACCTTACTTGTAAGATTGCATATATGCTAGCCCCTGTTCCAAAAAATGTGGACTATGTCTTTTGCCTTCCCAGAGATTGTTGTATCTGGTCAAAAAATTCTAAATCAGATATTTTAATGTCAGTAGCTGCTGTCAAAAAAGTCTCCAAGATCCCAAAGCCATGCTTCCTCCTGCCAGACAAGGATTCCAGGGCAGTCTACTGCTTAGTAAATCATACACATGTCCATTTGAGGACAGTTTACTTTTTGGCTTACCAACTGAAGTTTTCTCTAAATATGTATGTTGAAATATCACATACCATGGAGTATGCCTGCCGGGCTTCATCTTCAAACATGGCTTAGGTTAACAAGGATGAAAAAGTGTCCTTTATGTATTCTCCATTGAAGGGATCAGTTTTGTTTTAGCATAAAGTGAAAGCATTCACAGTGAGTATGAAGAAGGCAGGTGTGATTCTCACCACTTTTGGAATAAAAATCCAACCTTCTCAATGGCTTTTCTCAGAAATTCAAAAAATACAATCTCAGATGTTGTGTTGGCATGGACAGCAGCAAAGCAAACAGCCTGGAAAGAACACTAATAATAAAGGCAAATTTCAGAAAGCTTCCAGGCCTAATGGTTCTTAGCAGTTTTATTTAATTTGTTTGTCATTGTTCATAGCTATCCAGCTGCTTGCCCTGTGACCACTTCTACATCACCACCTCCCTGACCAGTACTACCATCCCAAGAGGGAGGCTACCATGGTGGGAAGTGGAATGGGAAGCACAGAGAAGGAGGCTAGGCAAGCCTTCTTGTCTGGCACTATTGCAAGGATGAGGCTGCCAGAAGCTACAGAAGGGGAATGGGAAACTACAAAAAGGGAGAGTAAAGAGAACAATCACATTCAGCATCATCCTGCTACATATACCATGGCTTTTCCAAATGCTTAGTCCTACCACCCCCTCCCAGCAGATTAACATAACACATATTATTACGCTGTAGGTTATGAGTAATGGCTTGAGAATGTGTTCATCCCAGTCCTTGAACTATTCTGCCTCCTCTGCCCTCCTGCATGCTTAGCCTGTTGATCACTTGTAACCTAGGTCTCCACCAGAGCTGAATGAGAGATCCACCACGCATGTTGCCTAGCCCCAGGATAGGTATGCCCATCCTCTCCTGTCTGTACTATTAAACACACAATCTTCGAATCAGACTCAGGTCACCTGGTCATAATCATGGTGCCATCCCTCTGTTCCACTAGTGCAGAATCAGGTTCTTGATAACTTCTGAGCTACCACAGTCTGCTTGTGGGGAATCAATAGCAGCACTGAAACCTTGCCTGAATGCCCCTGTGTGGAGGCAGTGAGGATCATTATTCCTTCAATCTGTCCATATAGAAAGTGATCCCATGGACAGGTGTCTGAGGATGGCTGTACCCTCCTACACTAGCATCTGCATCATCATCATCATCATCCACTGTCCTGCTGGATGTTCCATCCTGTAAGAAAAAAATCAATTCAAGCAGATGTTCTAAGCCTCATAAACGAAAAAGCCATCCCTAAAGGTTCTGCCACACCAGAGAGGGTCTGGCTATTACTCCATGTTCTGTTTAGTTCCAAAAAAATCTAAATAACACAGGCTAATGTTCTTAAGTGACCTAAATGTATTTAATTTAAAAGAAATCTTCAAATGGTGATGGTATAATCTATCTTGCTAGCAAAAGAGACTGGATGCAGTCTTTCGATTTCCAGGATGCCTACCTACATGTAAAAGTCATGACGAAGTCCAGGAGGTGTCTCTACTGGGCCATAATTATCAGCTTTGGGTTCTTCCATCAGGATCCTCAGTCTTCAGGGTGTTCAACAACTCAGTGTCTGTGGTTGTGGAATACCTGCATCTGCAGGGAGTCAGGTTGTTCTTTTATCTGCATGACTGGTTTCTAGCAACTTCATTAACAAATCACAACATCAGTGGAGGAGATTCAAATTGGGTTATTCCACTTTCCGTGAATAACACTGGTTCTTCAACTTGCTCAACTGCCAGTGTTCACAGGTTGCAGTCTGTTAATTAAGCGAAACAGAACAGAACAGAACTTCCCATAAACAGAACTCAGGCCCATCAAGTAAAGTTTTTTGTTCTTCTGTGCTTCTCAACCACAGTTTAATTTTGACTTAGGGTACTGCATATCATGGTGGCAGCCATATCTGTGAATCCATATCTAAGATTCTATAGAACCAATGGCTTCAGAATGTGGATTAGCTAAAGTATCAAAGGCACATCTCTCAGGCTTGAAAACATCTTATTCATAGAAGATGGAAAATAGCAATATCTCAACAGTTCTTTCTTTCTCCCCATTTCTATAACAACAGACACTATGAACATGTCAGTTCGGGGGGGAGGTTAGAAGGGGCAATATAGTCCAGAGTGTCTGGACATAAGCAGAACTTGTCCTTCACATTTTCACATCAATGGACAATAAAATGGAATAAAAAAACAGTTGTATTAACCCTCCAAACATTCCTTGCCTCTCCCAATGGAAGTTCTAGCCAGGAAGATGGACAATATCATAGTTGCATCGCATATTAACAAGCAAGGGGGAGCTCAATCCTGCCATCTTTTTCCAGGAAAAGTGTGGCAAGGCATAATGACAAGCATCCATTTTCTGGTTGCTATCCATATTCCTGGCGAGTACAGTGCATTCATAGACAAGTTGATCAGATGTGTACTGCCACTCCATGAGTTATTCCTCACTGGTAAAGAAGATAACAAAAAAGAAGATGGGTTTGAATGGAGAAATGATAAAACCAGCAAGAGAAGAAAAGTAGTATTGCTGGAAATTAGTTCATCCTGAAGTCTTGATGACTACTTTCATGGGCGGACGCTGTTTCACAAATTCTCAGCAAGATGACATTGATATATCAGTGGCATTTTATATAGCATATATCATGGGCAGAGGTAGGTTAAAAAATAAAAAAGACAGCCGGGCGCACAAGTTCCAGGATAAAAAGTGCCCAATCCCATTATGCACATTGGTGCCAAGACTAGAAAAAATGACAGTACAGAATCCACAAGACACAGAAACATTCCATGGCATTAGGCCAAGTACAGAATCCACAAGACACAGAACCATTCCATGGCATTAGGCCATGCTCAGGGAGAGGATGCCCCCCCCCTTGTAGAAGGAAATAGTAGTCCACAAAAAAACGCATAAACTGACAGGCCAAAAAAGCCATAAAATGATAGTTTAGTCTCCTTTTTGTTGTCTGTTCTTTTCACTTGTTGCTGTACTTGAAAAACACGAGCATAGAGCTGAATATCTGTTATTGTTTGTGATCATTGGAGCTTGTAGTGAAATCTTTTGTCTAGAGAGGCCTAGCTGTTTCTTTGTGGGAGAGAGAATTCAGTCTGGTCTGATCTAGCTAGAAGCATTCCTGCAACACTGTCTTATTTTGATTGGATACTTTGGCTGGTTTCTGTTTCTCTGCCTTAAATGGCCAGTGTTTTAAAATGGTTTGTACTTCTTTGCTCAAAGCTGTTCAAAGCTGAAGTAAGATAGGCCTTCTGCCATTGCTCTGCTGTGATACTGGAAAAAGATAAGTGCTTATTTTCAACTGTTTTCTGCACTTCTGTTTTACTGCCTATTTATTTAATCTGTGCAACTGTTTTTTTGGATCCCACCCACATGCCCAGCTGCTGTTGTGGTCTTAAAGCTTGGTGGCTTTGAGATGCCCACCTCTAGTATAAAGATGATACTGAACACTCACCCCAGTCACATTACATCAGCTCATTCTACTGTTTATAGTGGTAAATTTGTAAAGGCCCACCCCTTTAGCTTCTCAACCTTGAATTATCTTATTATCTTCTGTCTCCTCACTTTCTACTTAAAAAAAAAAAAATGTAACCGCTTCCTACTTCATTTTGCTGCTTGTGCTTAGGAGTTCAACTGCATTTAGTTTGCCGTATTTATTGCTGACTGTTGGTAGCCTTATTAAATTGATGACAGTATTCTACTGAATTGCTGCTTTATTTGTGCTGTCTTTTACTGTTGTAATTGTGAGCTACTGTTTTAAAGCAATCTACTGAGTAACTATATTTCATTGCTATCTACTGCAATTCATTACTGTTTAACTGCATTTTACCGCATTTCATTACTGTTTAACTGTATTTTTTTTCATACTATGAGTTCTGTTCTTTTGACTATAAGTGCTTGATTTGTGCTTCATTATAAGTTTTTTTACTGTCTTCATAACCTTAAAATTGAGTAGCATAGTCTAGATACAGGTCTGCTGTATCCAGAGCAACAGCTGCATGGTTTTTAACCCTTTTTGAGGTATTCCAGCTTCAACTTTTCCCTTAGTAACACTTGTGTTATGACCTAGTAGTACTACACTTAGACCTTCCTCCCTTTACCCTCTTAAATCTTTCGGGCCTCTCTGCCTCAGTTTCTGACAAATATGGATGAAAATTTTCCTGCATTTTCTCCTGCCAGTTTGGTTGATATGGGCATCCTGAGACAGTGTAACAACTGCCTCATGTACAAATATACAAATATTATATATTTGTAATATTTGTATACAAATATACAAAATGTATAAAGAATCTAGCTCTCCTATTTGTTAAAAAAATAACATTAGTCTACCGTTTAAAATATTCAGAAGTTAATCTATCTGAGCCAGTTAAAATACATAGCATTCAACCCCTCACTAATATGAGTGTAGTTATTAAAGCTGTCCGTGTTTGCACTAAAAGGTTATAAACAAGAATTAATAAAATGTTATAACATCTGTGGAAAATGCACATACTGTTCTAATGTGGTTCTACTGTAATCAAAAGTCCTAGTTATAAAAATGTGAGAAAGTGTCTTATGAATGTGGCCTGATTCTAATAACAGTAAAAACTGAAGATATAATTAGAATAAACATTTAAATGTTTAAAAATGGTTATTATAAACATATAAATATTTGTATACAGATGTATACACTAAACCAGAATTAATAATTAATAAGCCACTACCATAATATTACCTTTTGAAATTACATTTGCAAAGTTAATAGTCAATAAAATTGCTGTTAATTCCAAATAACAAATAAGTAAATGAAGTTCACACCTTTAGTCTTGTAAACAATATGGCAATTTTCTTAGCTCTACTACACCTTTCAGTAAGCAATAATAGTTCAGTCCAGGCTTTCTAAAATAGATCAGCCTCATTTGGCACATAAGTTCTTGTTATTCTAAAGTATTTGGGATGTCTTCTTCAAGTTCAGTGAGGTCTATGTGTTCAGGTATTTGAAATTTAAACCCAGAAAGTCTTCTGTGGAGTTGAAGGTGTCTGGCCAGGGCATTGTTTCTACATTTAGACTGGATGTCAGATACATGACCTGAAATCCTTTGTTTCAGTTTATTAATAGTCTCTCCCAAGTAAAATGCATCACATCCATTACAACTAGCCTTGTAAACAACTTGTGTAGAGTTACAGTCTTTACCTGCATTAGTCTTAATAAAGTTCTTGAAATATGGGCAGTAAAAAGAGTCTTCCTCTTGAATGTAGATGCAAAATGAACAGCTTGTTTCATATTTTTTCGTGTACCTTTCTTGTGGTTTAGGTTTTCCTTCTACAAAGCTCTTAATATTTCTAGCCTTCCTATATACAAAAGTCAGGGCTTCACCCAAAATTTGTACATGATAAGGACTTTTTGTTGTTATGGCCTAGTTCTCCTTGATAATATTCTTGATACAATGAAAATCCATAGTACATGTCAGCATGCAGAACTAATAATAAACTAAAGATATCAGCACAGGCAGAAAAAAAGACATACAAATAAATATAAAGGAAAAATGCAAAGTAAGCAAACAAAGCAAAAGTAATAGAAACACTACCGAAAAAGAAGAAATAGACACATTTTGCAGAAATATCTATGCAGACACCATAGAACATAAAATAGATGCTGAATGGATAGAATAAGTAAAATAAAAAGTAAGAAGTTCAAATGTAAATGATGTGAATTGGGATGAAGTAACAGCCAGAGAAGTTAAAACAAAATAAAGAAAACCTCCTAAATGGAAACCCCCAGGCCCAGATGCGGTACCTCACTTCTGGCTAAAAGTATTAACATCTTTACATGAATATTTAGCCCTGAGTAAGAACTCCTTATATGTGCATCAAGAACAGACACCAACCTGGCTTAACAGCAAGAAAAATGATACTCCTCCTTAAGAGTGAATCTGCAAGCCATCCTAAGAAGTATAAACTAACAACTTGCCTTCGGATTATGTATAAACTATACAATGAAACTGATGCCTACAGAGTTTATCATCATTTAGAAAAAAACTCAATCATGGCAATTGAACAAAAGGGCAACAAAAGAAAGTCATATGGAACAAAGGATCATTAGCTGTCAAAAGTCATAATGGAGAATTGTAAAAAGGGGAGGAATCTAGGTACTGTATGGAGAGATTACAAAAAAGCATTTAACAGCATCCCACATTCATGGATAAAGGAGTGCTTACAGATATATAAGATACACCCAACATTGATCAGTTACATTACAGTGATCTTGGAACAGTGGCAAACAACTTTGCAGCTAAGCCATGTTAAAGGACAAATTATTATCCCAGTGATAAAAATTCAGAATTGTGTATTCCAGGGTGACTCTTTGTCATTGTTGCTTTTTTGTCTTGCCCTTATCCATTAAACGGTCTCCTTAACAGATTAGGTCATGGTTACAATTTGGCCCCCAGAAAACAACCAAATGTAAAGAATTTTCATCTTCTTTTAGTGGATTATTTAAAACTGTATAGTTCATCAGATGAGCTGAAAGCACAACTACAAGTGTTTAAAACTTTCTCAGATGATATAAGAATGCCATTTGGTCTTCATAAATTTGCAAAGCAGCATTTAAATCAGGAAATCTGCAGCACCAAGAAGTTATCAGTTTGGGACAGGAATGTGCTATTAAAGAACGTGAGCAGGAGGCAGTGTATAAATATTTCAGAACTGATGAAGGATTGACAATAAAACATGAACAAATGTAAATAAAACTCAGTAAGAAATATTTTAGAAGATCACCTCATAAAATTAATACTGAAAACAGCCTTGACATTTAGGAACAAAGTCCAAGCTATAAATCAGTTTACTCTTCCTGTTCTAACTTATAGTTTTGGGATGATTGATAAGCCCCAAAAGGGACTGAATCAGTTGGACAGCAAAGCAAGAAAAATGCTTTGCGATTATTAAATGATATATAAAAAAATCAGTGTATACCAAGATTATATATTCCTCATTCTGAAGGAGGTATGCGTCTCCTTGAAACTGACTACATGTATAGATCTCATAGGACTGCATATATATATCTGCTGATCCAAACATAGTGAATGTTTTACAGCATGAGGAGAACAAGTCTAAGATGACTTCTCTGCTTAGTTTAGCAGAAGCATATCAGTGTCAAATGGGAATGGAAATTAAACCAAAAGTAGACAAAAATGAGGCAGCAACTGAATGTGCCAAAAAACAAAAGAAAGAATAAAAGAAGGATCAGATGAGAAGGCAAGAAATGTGGAGAAGGCATAAATATAGTTGCAAGTACAGAAACTACTGGAATAACTGCATGACAATCAGTATCTGGCACAGGAAAGGTCTAAGGAGAGGTGAATTTAAAACAAAAGCTGAAAGGTTAATATTGGCAGCCCAGGATAGTGGACTACATACACATTGGTTTAAAAAGTCCATTTAACATTTGGTAGAAACCTACAAATGTAGGTTCTGTAAAACAGAACTGGAAACAGTCATACATTTTGTTGCTGGGTGTGATAAACTAATGCAGAGGGCCTATATACTGAAAGGCTTAATAATGTAGCAAGACAGTTGCATTGGGAGTTGTGCAAGCATTACAATATTGAAATAGCTGAGAAGTATTGGAAATATGAGCCACAAAGCATTGTAGAAAATGATGTAGTCTATATCACATGGGATCACCCATTACCAAAAGTTCAAAAAAGAGATGAAAAGAAGACAAAAGTAGCATTAATTATTGAAATTGCTACACCCAGTGATTACAGTGTTTTACATACAGAGAGATATAAAGCCATAAAATACCAAGATTTACAGGCTGAAATGAGGGCAATGTGAAAGAAAGACACCCAGACAGTTCCAATAACAGGTCTATATCAATACATCGAATGGTCACTTCGATGAATGGCATTTCATTAGAAATGCTGTTCATTGAATTCTCCTCATGTGGGGGGATGCACCCCCGCACCCTCGCCAATTATATATACCAACTCCAAGATCACACTACAGTGAGGAAATGGCAAATTTCCTGATCCTCACTGTACTGCAGCCTCAGTATGAACAGTTTCCTGAACAGCATGTTCGATGTAATTGCACTGAAAATGCCATTCGCTGAACTGATTTTTCGATGAACTGATAGGAACCTCCAATAGCAGTAAGAGCAATGAATCTAATAAAAAAGAATTTACAATCATATTTAGATGTGCTACTGATACATGTAACTCCATATGAATTATAGAAGGTGTCATTTCTGAGCACAATGCAGGTGTTGCAAAGAGCACATTTGGCTAACATCAAAGACTAAAACAGTACTAATTTCATGAACTTTAATCATACTGTAAGGGCCAAGATACTACCTTTTCTGCTCTTGATCCTATACTGTGCTTCTTGTTCAGTATTCACATTACTGAGCCGTCTTACATAAACATCTTTATGCAGGATGTGGGCTTTTGCTGAGGCACCTAGGAAAACATCCTATGGCTAACTTTGTTAATATTGCTTATTTTAATTAAACGTTAGATAGGCCTAGTGTCAAAACTCTTAGTAAAAAGCTACAAGAAATGCCCAGCCAAGCTGGAGTCTTCATTGTGTAATACCATAAACCCCATGTAGTGGGAGTCTGTGGGATATATGCAAATTACATTTTAGGCACTACCTGTGCTTAAGTTACATGGCTTCTGAATGTCCACTACTTTTTACTTTTTAAGTCTTTATGGGTACATTCAAGCCAATAAAGTCAAACCCAGCTTGCTCAGACATACATTCTTTCACCTCTTTTGACCTCATCAGCACAGCATAAGTGAATTGTTTGGCTATATTTTAGAAACACAAAGCATAAAATCAAGCCTAATATCCACAAACATTAGGGTACCTGCAGAACATACCAAATTATATCCAAACCAAAGGGCAAAAGGGTCACACAGACAAATCATTCAGTAAAAAGTGGGGTTTTGTTTGAATGTACCCATAAGACCAAAAAAGTAAAAAGTGAAAAGTCATGTAGCTGAAACATTGGTATGTCCTTAAGGGGTCATTGTAGGTTCATAGGAGGTTACTAGGCTAATGGCCCAAAAGTCTTTACAAGCCTAGCTATGTAAAAATCCAAGTACCCTGACAATAGTAAAAATGGTCATTGTTATCAGATCAGTTCTCTGATCAGCACTGACTGCCCCTGTCCATGAGGGACATAGGTGCCACCCCCAGGGTGAATTTACAGTCACCCATCCAGTTGTCAGGTTGAGCTTAATTAGGGTCATTGAGGAGTTCTGCTTCACATGGAGTGGGAGCTTATTCCAGAGGAGCGGCAATCTCTGGGAGAATATCCATCTCTCCAGCAGGTTCTGTTAATGTCACAAGCTAGGTTGAGATCACTGGAGCGAGTTACTTTTGTTATATCTGACTTGTGGATGTGCAGCATTTCTATTAGGGCAGGATCAGAGGCTACTCTGTAGGCCAAGCACAGGTAGTCTCTCAGCAGTCTGTATGGTACATGCATATATATATCCCATGACCCTCCACAACAGGAGGTGTAAGGTATTATGCAGTGAAGTCTTTAGCTCCAGCTGGATCTTTCTTGAAGTTTTTACTTAACGGTTTGTCTGTGTGACCTTTTTACCCCTTAGTTTAGTCACAAAATGTTCACATATGAGTAAATGGTGCAATTCTGAGTTACTTACAGTAGATGTTCTCACTGCACAAGTGACCAAATGAACTGCCTAAAAATCTGGGACATCCTTAATGGGAACTTGGCTATGAGTAGTATCAGTTATTCTATCACACGTTGTCCAAATTGCTCTAGCATCTGATCAAATTCAGGCCATGAGGTTAAAATGATTGATGAGGCAGGTATGGCATGACTGTTTTTCTCATTCCCTTATATTGATTTACTGGAACCTAAGCAGTAAAATGACTGAAAAATAATTTCATAACATTGACAGTATGGATTACATCATTTTGCCATTTTTATGTTTCTGTAACTTTTTACTCTCTCTGACAGACTTCTGGAAAACTGAAATTAAAACAAGAAGGTGGTATTTATCAGCTGTTATCTTTAGAAATGGTCAGAATATTGCGTAACTGCCATAATATTCTGAGAGCTATGCAAATACACTGGCAGGGTCCAGTGTTTTTTGTTTCATTATTGCCACTAGTAGTATGCTTGACCTTTGTGTCTCAGTGGGAGCAGGAAATTCATCCCTGGTTTGGTACCTTTGTCTCTAATAAATACAGGCAGCCTGTAAATGGTTTCTCTCCTAGGCTCCTGCTTGCATTTATCAAGGGTACCAGAACTTGTCAGGGATTTGTGATGCATGTCTAGGCTTAGAAAGGCCCTTGTGGTAATTAGCCTGGTAAGCATCTATGAACCTATGAACCTATGAATCCACACCATTCAGATATGAAAGGTTTCCACTTACTATAATTCTAATTCTGTTGGAATGATTGCATCATTTGTAACAAACCCAGCATCTCATGTGTCATTGTACTGACATTAGCATTGCTAAGCTTGCATCTGGACAAAGAAAGCAGCGCAGTACATTATGAGATGGGAGGGGGTACCAAAAAGTTCTAAATGTATAGACTGCGGAGTTGTCTGCTTGTAGTGTTAGTACTATGAGAATCTGTAGCACTCTGATGTATAGCATTACTTATTGAGACATATGCATAAAATAATTGTATAAATATGTTTACTGTATTTTGCAGCTGGGTTATCACTTCATTGTTGATTGATCATCCTTTTTAGTTTTCTAATGTAATTAACAAATATTTTATTGTTGTTTCCACTATTTCAGATCAAGCTGAGTTCATATGTGACGGGATAAGTAATTTTTGATCTGGAAGATGTGAAAAGTAATTTGTTTGAACTGATTGTTAGGAAATTCTTTACAAGAAGACTATTACTTATGCTAGTTTCTGTCTATAACCCACTAAGAGACAAAAACACTTTGCACTGGTGAACAGATAAAGATCACTCACTTTTTGTCAAATATCTACATATGAATAATGTGATGTATCATTTCCAACGTTAAATAGTAAAGGGCCAAAAACTATATTGTACTATATTTGTGTCTCAGTATGCTTTTGTTTTAAAGTCAGTGATGTTGCTAAGGCCAGGCATGAGCAGTTAGGTGACATTTTCAGAACCTCAGATGAATTGCCCCAGCCACTGGGGATGCACAAGTCAGTGCATTTCTTTGTGCCGGTCCCAAGCCCGGATAAATGGGGAGGGTTGCGTCAGGAAGGGCATCCGGCATAAACTTTTGCCAAAACATACATGCAGGCAAAAGTATACATATACATACCAGATCGGTCGAGGCCTGGGTTAACAACGACCGCCACCGGTACTGTTGGCCAACAGGGTGCTGGCAGAAATTGGGCTACTGTTGGCCGAAGCAGGAGAAGAGGCGGAATGCATGTCCGAAGGCAGGTAAAGGTTATGACTGTGATAGTGAGGGTCAGAACTTTGAATGTTGGCAGTATGACTGGTATAGGGAGAGAGCTAGCTGATATGATGGACCGAAGGAAGGTTAGTATATTGTGTGTGCAAGAGACCAGATGGAAGGGGAGCAAGGCTAGGTGCATCGGAGGTGGGTTCAAATTGATTTATCATGGTGTGGATGGGAGGAGAAATGGCGTAGGCATTATCCTGAAGGAACAGTATGCTAAGAGTGTTTTGGAGGTGAAAAGAGTGTCGGATAGAGTGATGTTTATGAAGCTGGAAATTGATGGTGTAATGATGAATGTTGTTAGTGCATATGCAGCACAAGTTGGGTGTGCGATGGATGAGAAAGAAAAATTTTGGAGTGAGTTGGATGAAGTGGGGATGACTGTACCCAAGGGCGAGAGACTGGTGATTGGAGCAGATTTCAATGGGCTTGTTGGTGAAGGGAACAGAGGGGATGAGGAAGTGATGGGTGGGTATGGTGTTAAGCAAAGGAATGCAAAAGGTCAGATGGTAGTGGATTTTACGAAAAGGATGGACATGGCTGTGTTGAATATGTATTTTAACAAGAGGGAGGAGCATAGGGTGGCATACAAGAGCGGAGGAAGATGCACACAGGGGGATTATATCTTATGTAGAAGGGCCAGTCTGAAGGAGATTGGAGACTGTAAAGTGGTGGCAGGGGAAAGTGTAGTTAGGCAGCATAGCATGGTGGTTTGTAGGATGACATTGGTGATCAAGAAGAGGAGAATGAGTGTGTGGGCAGCACCAAGGATCAAATGGTGGAAATTGAAAATTGGTAATTGTGAGGTGATGTTCAGGGAAGAGTTAAGACAGGCACTGGGTGGCAGTGAAGAGTTACTTAATAGCTGGGTAACTACAGCAAAGCTAGTAAGAGAGATGGCTAGAAAGGTGCTTGGTGTGACATCTGGAAAGAGGAAGGAGGACAAGGAGACCTGGTGGTGGAATGAAGAAGTACAGGAGAGTCTACAGAGAAAGAGGTTGGCAAAGAAGAAGTGGGACTGTCAGAGAGATGAAGAAAGTAGACAAGAGTATAAGGAGATGAGGTGCATGGCAAAGAGAGAGGTGGCGAAGGCTAAGAATAAGGTGTATGACGAGTTGTATAAAAGGTTGGACACTAAGGAGGGAGAAAAGGACCTGTACCAATTGGCTAGACAGAGGGGCCGAGCTAGTAAAGATGTGCAGCAGGTACGGGTGATAAAGGATAATGAGGGAAATGTACTCACAAGCGAGGAGAGTGTGCTGAACGGATGGAAAGAGTACTTTGAGGGGCTGATGAATGAAGAGAATGAGAGGGAGAGAAGGTTGGATGATGTGTGGATAGCGAATCATGAAGTGCAGTAGATTAGCAAGGAGGAAGTAAGGATAGCTATGAAGAGGATGAAGAACGGAAAGGCTGTTGGTCCAGATGACATACCTGTGGAAGCATGGAGGTGTTTAGGTGAAATGGCAGTGGAGTTTTTAACTAGATTGTTTAATGAAATCTTGGAAAGTGAGAGGATGCCTGAGAAATGGAGAAAAAGTGTTTTGGTACCGATTTATAAGAATAAGGGTGATATGCAGAGCTGTAGTAACTACAGAGGGATTAAATCGATCAGTCACAGCATGAAGTTATGGGAAAGAGTAGTGGAAGCTAGGTTAAGAAAGGAGGTGATGATTAGTGATAGGCAGTATGGTTTCATGCCAGGAAAGAGCACTACAGATGCAATGTTTGCTTTGAGAGTGTTGATGGAGAAGTACAGAGAATGTCAGAAGGAGTTGCATTGTGTCTTTGTGGAGTTAGAGAAAGCATATGACAGGGTGCCTAGAGTGGAGTTGTGGTATTGTATGAGGAAGTCGGTAGTGTCAGAGAAGTATGTAAGAGTGGTACAGGATATGTACGAGGGTAGTGTGACAGTGGTGAGGTCTGCGGTGGGAGTGACGGATGCATTTAAGGTGGAGGTGGAATTACATCAAGGTTCAGCTCTGAGCCATTTCTTATTTGCAATGGTGATGGGCAGGTTGACTGACGAGATCAGACAGGAGTCCCCGTGGACTATGATGTTTGCAGATGACATTGTGATCTGTAGTGAGAGTAGGGAACAGGTGGAGGAGACCCTGGAGAGGTGGAGATATGCTCTAGAGAGAAGAGGAATGAAGGTCAGCAGGACTAAGACAGAATATATGTGTGTGAATGAGAGGGAGGACAGAGGACTGGTGAGGATGCAGGGAGTAGAGGTGGCGAAGGTGGATGAGTTTAAATACTTGAGATCAACAGTTCAGAGTAATGGTGAGTGTGGAAGAGAGGTGAAGAAGAGAGTACAGGCAAGATGGAGTGGGTGGAGAAGAGTGTCAGGAGTGATTTGTGACAGACAAGTACCAGTAAGAGTGAAAGGGAAGGTCTACAAGAGGGTAGTGAGACCAGCTATGTTATATGGGTTGGAGACAGTCGCATTGACAAAAAGGCAGGAGTCAGAGTTTGACGTGGCAGAGTTGAAGATGTTAAGATTTGCACTGGGTGTGATGAGGATGGACAGGATTAGGAATAAGTATATTAGAGGGTCAGCCCAGGTTGGAAGGTTTGGAGACAAAGCCAGAGAGGCAAGATTACGTTGGTTTGGACATGTGCCGAGGAGGGATGCAGGCTATATTGGGAAAAAGATGCTAAGGATGAAGCTGCCAGGTAACAGGAAAAGAGGAAGGCCTAAGATAAGGTTTATGGATGTGGTGAGAGAGGACATGCAGGTGGTTGGTGTGACAGAGCAAGATTCAGAGGACAGGAAGAAATGGAAACAGTTGATCTGCTGTGGCGACCCCTGACGGGAGCAGCTGAAAGAAGAAGAAGATGAATTGCCAATTAGGCATGATTGCAGTGTCATATTGCTGACATTGCATCCACTTAAATTAATGTCTTTAGATGTTAGTAACCACTACAAGAACCTTGTAGGTGCTCCTTGCTATTTTATTCTTTTTAGTCCACAATTTCCTAGATTACTTTTTTCTTCACCTTTGGGTTGGGGGAGCACTAATCTGGCAACTGCTTGTTTGAAGGGAAAACCACAAATATACATGTGTGTGTGTGTGTGTGTGTGTGTGTGTGTGTGTGTGTGTGTGTGTGTGTGTGTGTGTGTGTGTCTGTGTATTTTCTTGGATGTATACTGTTAGCTGAAAAGCTATGTTGACATTTTAGACATTAAAGTCTAAATATACATTCTAACTAAAGCTATATTTAGTAGTGCAGCAGAATAAAGTACATCTGGTGAAAAAGAAGATAATGCTTCCAAGCTGTAGTTTAACCATTCTGCTTAAAATGGAAGGCATTCTTTTGTAATACATTCATGAGTAGCACAAGATGGTTTCATGTAAAACAAATAATTTGGGGTGGGACTACGAAAATGCCACAATTAGCCACAAGGGATAAGTGCAACAGAAGGTGGAAAGCACTGAATCTCAAAACATTTTGCATTCAAGAGCAAGCTGCTTGTGTTTAGCATCATCTCTTGGGCCAACACTGTATCAAAAATAATATTGTGATGAAAGCAATACTGAGTTGGATATATGACTCATTTCTGCAGTCCAACATGCTTAGCTCAGCACCAATGTTTTTATCATGTGGTCCTCAAAGAATACAACTAGTGCTGTTGTATTGTTACATCTGCCACCCCCTTACAGTCAAAGTGAAAGTAGAAATTAGTTTTCTGGCTTTCACACTGTTAAACAATAGCTTTACTTTCTTGGCCATATTCATTAGCCCTTAAAGCGACATTCTGACTGCAGTGTCAGTGCATTCCAGATAACGGCTCACAGATTTAGGAAAAACTGTACTGAACTACTTGGCAGTTCATTATTTCTACATAATGCTTACATTTGGAGCCTCTTACATTCATAAAATATATATCACTGCAAGCAGTGCAGTTTCAAGATGATGAATGCCAAACTATTCTGTATTTTTTTTAAAATTTCACCATCCAAATAAATAAACATGATCATCTGCATATATTCCCTTCATTTAGAAATGTAGAAAATATTCTAAAATATGTTTTAAAAGGGAATTTTACACTGAGTGAAATCAATATTTGGAATGAAGAAAAAATTTACATATTTTTTTCATTTTCATTTATTCTACCTACTTTTCAAGATACTCTGGGAAGAAATGTCAAGTCTGAACGTTCACTCAGAAAAGTATTGAACTTTAATATAGTTGTCAGCCTGGCTGGCTGACTTTAACATAGCCTCATTGTTTTGCACTTGAATATTTTACTCATATAGTCAGCATTGATTTGATTGAATTTCATTCTACATTCAAAGAAGTTTCACATTTACTTAATATTTTCTGCTTTGAACACACTGCTAAACTGCCTTTCTGGATACAAGAAACCATTTGGTGGTCATGATCCAGAAAGCAGTGAAACCAAAACTCCTTGTGGTGAATGTTAATGCCAAACTACTTAGTTTGTTTTGAATGTTTTTATTTATAATTTTCATCAAGAATATTTAAATGTATATGAAAAGTTATGTACATTCATAATATGAAAGCTCTGTATTTTGAAAATTCTTTAGCTTAACAAACAGTATTGCCATATTTAACTACATGATATTTCCATAAAATTGCACAATGTAATATAGTATTTCTATAATTTATTTATCTCACAGTATAAGATGCAATATGGAGAAATGAAAATCAAAATTATGTTTGTTTGTGTCTTTCGGCTTTTCCCGGTTGGAGGTCGCCACAACGGAACTCCGGTCCGCTAATGATTGGCAGTAGATTTTTACGTACTGGCTTGCCGGGCCTAAAGTACAACCTTCAACGAAGGAACGCCCATTCATGCATGTCGCTACACAGAAGACGCTCTAACTAAGAATTGAACGGGCAACGTCTGACTGTGAGGCGACAACGCTACCGCAGCACCACCACAGCATTACAAATGAAAATCAAAATTATAAGAAGAGATAAAAAGTAGATGTGGTGCTTGGAATGCCCTTCCAAATTATATTAAAACAAGCACTAGTTTAGATAGTTTTCAAATGACTTGGACACTTCTTATGGGGATAATTTTTATGGCATATTGACAGACTTGAAGGACATTATTAACTGTGCCTGAAAAATGTATATGTATTTATGTATATAAGCATTAATACATATGTTCAGCAAATATTTCTGTACTTAATTAGGTATAAGGAAAAATCCAAGTAGATTAATTGACTGATTTTGTCCTAATACCCTTTTAAACGATGACCCGGGTGCCTACACACACTTTTTTACATTTACAACATGATACATTACAACATTACAATTGCACTGATACCAGTAAGCTTTTGTTACAGAGTTATATACATAACAATGTGTAAATCATATCAATGTCAGTGAGGTTTTGTTACTGTTACACACATTGCAGCATGAGAATTACATCAATATCGGTAACCTTTTGAGCGTTATGAAGGCAAGCAAGTTAAGGAAGTTTTAACTTATTTCAGAAGGAATCGATGTGAGTTGGGCTTTCAGCATATGTTAGTATATATTATGTGCAAGTACACATCCAAGTAACAGATACATTATTTTTTCAAATTTTGTGCAAATAGTTTAGAGTTAGATTATATCAGAAATCATTGATCTTAGGACATTTGTATATAATATGAATCTGGTATTCAATGATCCATTCACTGAATTTCAAATAGAAATTTTAAGGTATTTGGAAATCAGGTGAATAAGCACCCTGAACTGTAAAACTTTAGTGAAGAAACTTCCAGGCAAAATGCTACCATTAGAAGATGAACAAATGCTAAAAGTGGATTTTAGACTGGCAGCAACGGCCCTGGGAGCTATCATCTGACATGTATGTCTGTGGTAGGACTCCCACAGATCCATTTAAATATCAAGAAAGTCTATAGGACCAAACAATATAGCTTGGATAAACAGTCAATAATACTAACAGAGCTTCTGGACACCATGATAATAGACTGCATTAATGGATGGGATAAAAGTAGTCCAAATTTCAAACTTTTCAGTATAGGATGAGCTTAAAAAAGATGCTGGTATTTTAATGCCAGACATGTGCGGTAGTAAACTAAATTATAATAAGTATGTACTGCAAATAGTTAAGAAAAAAATCTGTCTCACAGATGACCAGCTTGATGATGAAAAGGAATTTAGCATTGCAGGAATCTGGTAACCCATCCATGGGGGAGAATAAACATGGCCATTCATTTATCTGAGTCTGTACATAACAAAATTGTAAAAGCAAGGTAAACTGAATTAATATATTGACATGTTCTTATGGTATTTCAGATTTTGGAGAAAGCCAATACGAAGACTCAAAGCAGGGATCTCGGATGGGTAAGCTTTAGCACTGATGGCATGATGCAGAATTTTGGAGGATAAATGACAAGGCTAAACTGCCACAAATCAACCATTATCCTGACTTGGT